>NC_140004.1:1200000-1530432 GCF_964263955.1 Coregonus lavaretus
TTTTAATGAATTTATTTGCAAAGTATGGTGGAAAATAAGTATTCGGCCAATAACAAAAGTTTCTCAATACTTTGTTATATACCCTTTGTTGGCACTGACACAGGTCAAACGTTTTATGTAAGTCTTCACAAGGTTCACACACACTGTTGCTGGCATTTTTGGTCTG
The DNA here is from genome assembly GCF_964263955.1 of Coregonus lavaretus. Lineage (NCBI taxonomy): Eukaryota > Metazoa > Chordata > Actinopteri > Salmoniformes > Salmonidae > Coregonus > Coregonus lavaretus. The sequence continues at coordinate 1,200,167 of NC_140004.1, forward strand.
GCTTGCTGGCTTCCCCCTTTTTTCCCCACTGTATCTCTCATTACAAGCAAGGGGAGTGCCACTATAAAAGCGGGCTCAGAGGACCAGGATCAGCCGCACAACCAGGTGGGCTCAGGCCTGGCACGTCCAGAAGTCATCAGGCCAAGGTGTCCTCAGCGCGGTCCCAGGTCCTCAGGCCCTCCGGCAGGGGAGACACAGAGATAAGGAAAAAAGGGTGGTTAGGGAGAGCATGCCTAAGACCACACAGTAGGCTACACCTACAGTGTGTAATGGTTATTCATTCACCACTTCCTTGCTGATTTTCCTCAGGCTGGTCATTACTGCCTCATCTGTACTCATCTTCATGTACGCCAATTGTCAAATCTGAAAAGTAAATAGAGTAATATTCAAGATATTGTTAGCATAAATAAGTACACTACAGTGACTTGCACGTTTAATTAAAACCTGAATTTGATTAATCCTTTCTCCATTATCTACATTGAATGTCTTCTCAGATTATGCTTTTACTTATCCAGTTATTTTACATTAGTGCAGATTACATTTACACATTTAGCAGCCCACATTTAGAAGTCTACACTCTATCCAGATGAAGAGAAGGACAAGGAGGCGTAGCCACTTTAGGATGTTCCCCTATTTTGCTAGTTTGTCACTCACCGCTTACTAACTAACTCGGTTGGAGTTGCACAAGCACAGCTTGCATTTGTTCATGGACGATTCTAGAAAGACACCCATAGGCCCACATCACAGCAGCCTTGTACTGGCATGAAAGAAAAACAGTCAATTCAAATCATGAATCAAGTCCTTTCCCTTAATTTTAGCAAAGTCCTATCTCCACACATATTGTAGTAGGTGGAACTTGCTTCTCCTTAGAAGAGGCACGGCTTCTCTCTGCCTTACTGTGCTCTGTGCTTGCCAGATTTTCAGATCTCTTATTTCAAAGTGTGATGTGGATATGGGGCCACAAGGGGAGTGTAACGGACTAGACTAGATGATGTTTCCACCTTTGCAGACTTTTTTCCATTCTAAATATAGGCCCAATCCCAAATGGACCCCTAGACCCTACACCCCTATCCACTTCTGGAGATCTGATTGGATTTGATTGGTATAAGCAATATGTTGAAGCTTCAACCTAGCCTATCAGAGGACAACAAGGTGGAGCCATTACCATATTGACTGCACCTGTCAAATCCTTCAGATCTCCACAAGTACATATGGTCTGGGGGTCCATTTGGGATTGGTCCCTAGTCTGAAACCAGTCTCTCCAATTGTGGACCCAGCTGCGCTCTATACTCCTGCCTGAAAAACATTGTGGTAGGTTTGATCACACATAACTACAAGTTTGGTAAATCTTTCTACATAATATTACAGCTACCAGTGGCTACGCGTCATTCAGGGCAGGTGGGGCAGCCCCACCTGTTTTGAGCCCCATCTGTACCCCCCCCCCCGGAAAATGTGCCATGTAGTTGGCCTGTTTTGCATGTCATTCAGCATTAATTCGTCTCACATATCAGTTTAGCAAACAATGTAAAAAAAAATGTCATTGAGTTAATAAAGCAGCATACAAACTTGGTCTCTTTTTTTGAGTAAGGCATCTCCAAAATACAGATGTTTCAGCCTAGCTCAGTGCTTTCTGTGGTGGAGGGGCAGCCAGCGAAAGCACAAAGCGTAGGCGTGGTTAATCTTCTCTGTTTACACTGTGATTGGCTCAGGGTTCTGTCACTCCTGGGGAAACTACGCCACCACATAATCTATGGGAGAGCTAGGCAGTTCAAGCCCCCTTGGGTGCTGCCATAGATTTATAGTAGAAGTTACTGTCCAAGAAGGCTCAAGGTCATTGGCCACAGATAAAATGACATCAAATTGTGTTGTATCTTTGATTGGACTGATCATGTCAACATCATACTTTCAAAATATTAGCTAGCAAGATAGCTAGCTAGGAAAGCAGTCATCATCATGAATCATGTCAACAATCTACTGGCAAATCCTTTTCAAGCCTTGTCATATGTGACCGACCGGCTCGATTCGGTCTTATGTAGCAAAATTTGAAATTGTGTTTTTTACATTGGATAAAAGTAGAGACTCAGAGATAGAAAATGGTATATCATACACTACAGTTGAGGAACAATAGGAAAGTAATTCTGCTTTGAAAGTTGACAAACTTGTTACCTCACTTTTGAGAAAATTATACTTGAATGTTTTTGTATCTACTGGAGAGCTCGTCTTTGTCTACACCCATTCAGCATCGTTCACAACCTCTTAAGCTTTAGCCCCACCCATCTCTTTAAGGATTCACATGTGAGGCTATGTACTAAACAACCAAAGATTTCAAGACTAAAGGCTGGTTTATACTAAGGGTGACTCAGGGGACTCTTGTATGTTGAGTCAGGGTGTGGATATTCTATGTTGTATTTTCTATGTTTGTGATCTAGGTTTTGTAGTTCTATGTTTGGCCGGGTGTGTTTCCCAATCAGAGGCAGCTGTCACTCGTTGTCTCTGATTGGGGAGCATACTTAGGCAGCCTATTGGCAATTAGGGGTTGTGGGATCTTGTTCCGTGTGTAGGCTTGTTTTGTGTGTAGCCTTAGGACTTCACGTTTCGTTGGTTTGTTGTTTTGTCATGTGTTTATTCGTTGTAAATAAACATGTACGCATTTCACGCTGCGCCTTGGTCTGACCCGTCCTTGAACGAACGTGACAGAAGATCCCACCAAACACGGACCAAGCAGCGTGCCCAGGAGGACCGTACACCCTGGACACAGGTGGGGAAGATGTGGTCGTGGGAAGAGATATTTGCGGGCAAAGGACCCTGGGCGAAGAAGGAAGCCCAGGCAGGAGAGGAGCAACGGCAACACGGAAGCCGGCCGAGGAGGAAGCCCGAGAAGCAGCCCCAATAACATTTTGGGGGGGGCTTAAGGGGTGGTCGGGGAGCGAGAGAGAAGAGCCCCGACCACTGCACCCGGTTGGTTTCCAGATTGGGTCCCTACGACCATGGGAAGAGGAGTGGTAAAGGTATTATACTGAGGAGTCGGAGGATGACCATGAAGATGAGTTTCTGTTCGCTAACTTGTGGGGGCTCCCGGAGGAGTCCTCACGGGAGGAGGAGTGCCGGGTAAGAGAGGAGGCCACCATATTACGGGGGCTGTTAGATAGAATAGAGCGGGAGAGATCCATTCAGGAGGAGGCACTGCAGGAGGCGCGTAGGGAGAAGGAGGATGTAGAGGCACGGCGAGAGGAGCTGGTTAGGCAGCATCAGGAGCGGGGGTTAATAAAGGATCCCAGGTATGCGGAGAAACGCACTGTATCGCCAGTGCGCATGCACAGCCCAGTGCATCCTGTGCCAGCTCCCCGCACGTGTAGTGCGAAAGTGGGAAGCCAGACCTCCAGTCCGCCTTCACAGTCCGGTCCGGCCCGTTCCTGTTCCTCGCACCAAGCCAGTGATGCATGTTCCCAGTCCTGTCCGGCCCGTTCCTACTCCCCGCACCAAGCCAGTGGTGCGTGTTCCCAGTCCGGCCCGGCCTGTTCCTGCTCCTCGCACCAAGCCAGTGGTGCACGTCGCCAGTCCGGCCCAGCCTGTTCCTGGTCCTCGCACCAAGCCTGTGGTGCGCGTCGCCAGCCCGGCACGGCCTGTTCCTGCTCCTCGCACCAAGCCAGTGGTGCGCGTCGCCAGTCCGACCTGGCCCGGCCCGTACCTGCTCCTCGCACCAAGCTTATGGTGCGTGTTCCCAGTCCGGTACGGCCCGTGCCTGCTCCCCGTACCAAGCTTATGGTGCGTGTTCCCAGTCCGGTACGGCCTGTGCCTGCTCCCTGCACCAAGCTAGTGGTGCGTGTCGCCAGTCCGGCCCGGCCCATTCCTGCTCCTCGCACCAAGCCAGTGGTGCGTGTTCCTAGTCCGGCCCGTGCCTGCTCCTCGCACCAAGCCAGTGGTGCGTGTTCCTAGTCCGGTCCGGCCCGTGCCTGCTCCTTGTATCAGACCAGTGGTACGTGTGTCCAGTCCGGCACGGCCCGCGCCCGTTCCACCGGTGCCTGGTCTGGCACCGGTCAGCTGCTCCACTCCGGAGCCAGAGTAGTCCGCTCCACCGGTGCCTGATCCAGCTCCGGTCAGCGGCTCCACTCCGGAGCCAGAGCAGTTCGCTCCACCGGGGTCCAGTCCAGCTCCCGTCAGCGGCTCCACTCCGGAGCCAGAGCAGTCCGCTCCACCGGTGCCTGATCCAGCTCCGGTCAGCGGCTCCAGTCTGGAGCCTGAGCAGTCCGCTCCACCTGTGCCCGGTCCAGCTCCGGTCAGCGGCTCCAGTCCAGACCATGACGTCAGCCCCTCTCCAGGTTCGGGGTCTCCCACACCAGGGTCCAGACAGTGCCTGGAGTATCGTGGGAGGAAGGAGAGGGGAAGCAGCGCGCCGAGGTCCAGACCAGACCAGGGGCGCAACAGGGAGGCGGAGAGTAAGAGGTCGTCACGCCCGGAGCCGGATCCGCCTCCGAGGCGGAATGCCCACCCGGCCCCTACCCTGTTATGTGAAGGTTGTGCGGTCGGAGTCCACACCTTTGGGGGGGGGTGGGTACTGTCACGCCCTGACTCAGGGGACTCTTATATGTTGAGTCAGGGTGTGAATATTCTATGTTGTGTATCTCAATGTGTCACGCCCTGACTCAGGGGACTCTTATATGTTGAGTCAGGGTGTGAATATTCTATGTTGTGTATCTCTATGTGTATTATCTAGGTTTTGTAGTTCTATGTTTGGCCGGGTGTGTTTCCCAATCAGAGGCAGCTGTCGCTCGTTGTCTCTGATTGGGGAGCATACTTATTGGCAATTAGGGGTGGTGGGATCTTGTTCCGTGTAAGGTTTGTTGTGTGTTCAACCTTTGGACTTCACGTTTCGTTTGTTGTTTTGTCGTGTGTTTAATAGTTAAATAAACATGTACGCATATCACGCTGTGCCTTGGTCTGACCCGTCCTTGAACGAACGTGACACAGAGATTTCTATTGGAGAAGCAGTTTTAGCCTATCTTCATACTGTACTGTCTTTGAACTCATTTCTTGTTGATGATTGATTTGTTTACAAGGTGGTTCTAGTCAAGATGTAAGAGCCAAATAGATATTTGTATGAATTATATTTAAGCAATAAGGCCCGAGGTGGTGTGGTATATGGCCAATATACCACAGCTAAGGGCTGTTCTTATGCACGACGCCACACGGAGTGCCTGGATACAGCCCTTAGCCATGGTATATTGGCCATATACCACAAACCCCTGAGATGCCTTATTGCTATTATAAACTGGTTACCAACGCAATTAGAACAGTAAACAATGGGAATGGCTGGCATGGAATTGGCTGGCAAGAGCCCATACAGTCTTTTGACCATGCTGTCTGTGCATCCGCTATTGTTAGATATTGTTTGATTCAAGAACACGTAAGTTATAGTTCAATGTGTTGTATGTTCATATATTTATATTAAAAATATATTTATTGTAATAGTATCTACATGTATGTGTGTTTGATATAGAAATGTCACTTCAATGTGTAGAGAACACAATGTAGAATTACTCAAATACTCTTGTCGTAAACTATATTTGCAACTGGGCTAGGACACTCTTAATCAGAATAGGTTTGCTCTAGGAGGATTAATGAGACTGGAATAATGTTTTTTACATAGCAAAACCTAAGCCGACATATTTATTCACAACTGGTAAATGGTAATCAACTGATAATCAAGGTTTAAAATAGCATGTCAATGTCAGTATTACAAATAATTCAAGTATCAAAATGGCATGTCAATGTCACGGTTTCGGCCGAGGCTGCTCCTTCTCCTTGTTCGGGCAGGCTTCGGCGGTCGTCGTCTCCAGAGTACTAGCTGCCACCATTCTATGTTTCTATGTTTGATTGGTTTTGTCTGTTTTGTTACACCTGTTCCTTGTTAGTGTTCATTATGCATCCTATTTAGTTCTCTTGAGTTTGGTCAGGTGTTGTGTGTAATTGTTCGATGTCACGTGTTGTGTTAGTTCGTTGTTCTGTTCTCTCTATATTGTTTTGTTAGAGAGAGTCCCGCACTTTGTGCGCATTTATTTTGTACTTACCATTGTGCGTAAAGTTCGCCTGTGGCCTGTTGCCGTGGTTGGCTTGTTCCTTGGACTTCACTAAAGACATCTGTTCGAACCTCTGTGTGTCCTGCGTGTGATTCTACGTTACCTCTACACTCAACCCTGACATAATTACACACCATTACAATGGAATCAGCAGGAGCAACCGCACCCACGGAGATCATCGAGGAGCGCCTTCGTGGACAGGAGGACAGGATTAACCAAATCGGGCACGCTCTGGACAGAGTTATGAACACCCTCCATCGATGGGAGACCAGCGGGGTACCCACACCCCCACCTACCACACCATCACCATCGGTCAGCCCGCCTGTCCAACTTCCGGAACCCAGTGGGATTCGGCTCTCGCTCCCGAGGGCGTACGACGGCACCGCTGCCGGGTGTCAGGGGTTCCTGTTGCAAGTTGAACTCTACCTCGCCACCGTACACCCGGCGCCCTCGGGACACGAGAGCGTTTCCGCCCTCATCTCCTGTCTCACCGGCAAGGCGTTGGAGTGGGCCAACGCCGAATGGAGGAGAATAGACGCCGCAACTATCACCTATGCGGAGTTCTCCCGCCGCTTCCGTGCAGTGTTTGACCATCCACCGGAGGGGAAGGCGGCGGGGGAGCGTCTATTCTACCTCCGGCAGGGGATGAGGAGCGCTCAGGAGTTTGCACTGGAGTTCTGGACTCTAGCGGCAGATGCAGGGTGGAATGAGCGGGCTCTCATAGATCACTTCCGCTGCAGCCTCCGGGAGGACGTCCAGAGAGAGTTGGCGTGCAGGGATACCACGCTTTCGTTTGACCAATTGGTTGACATGGCCATTCGGCTTGACACCCTGCTCGCCACTCGCCGGCGTCCCGGGTGGGGGTCGCCCATTCCACCCTCCAGCACCGCCGAGCCGAGCCCTATGGAGCTCGGAGGTGCTGGCGCTAGAGCACGGAGGAGAAGGAGCCCGAGGGGGGCCGTCCCCTGCACCAACTGTGGCCGTGGAGGGCACACCGCGGCTAGGTGCTGGGGTGGGTCTCCTGGTGGAAGAGAAGGCAGGCCACACATTGGGGAGTCCTCCCAGGTGAGTAGGCGCCCCACTTACCCAGAGCTTTCTGTCGTACACATAACCATACCTGTTTGTATTCCACAGGTTGCACCTCGTTCCCAGCATAAGGCGCTAGTAGATTCAGGCGCAGCTGGGAATTTTGTAGATCGCAAATTCTGTGTAGAGTTAGGGATCCCTCTCCTTCCGGTAAATAATCCTTTCCCTGTACATGCCCTAGATAGCCGTCCGTTAGGATCCGGGTTGATTAGGGAGGTCACAGTGCCACTTAGGATGGAGACGCAGGGGGGTCATGAGGAGACGATTCAGCTCTATCTGATCGACTCTCCTGCGTATCCGGTGGTGCTGGGGCTTCCCTGGTTGATTACACATGATCCTACTATTTCGTGGCGAGAGAGGGCTCTTAAGGGGTGGTCTGCCCAGTGTGAGGGGCTATGTTTGGGTGTTTCCGTAGGGGCGACCTCGGTGGAGAGTCCGAACCAAATGCCCGCACTGCACATTCCCCCCGAGTATGAGGATTTGGCACTCGTGTTTAGCAAGACGAGAGCGGCACGGTTGCCGCCTCATAGACAGGGGGATTGTGCGATAGACCTCCAGGCAGGAGCTGCGCTCCCGCGGAGCCATGTGTATCCTTTGTCACAAGAGGAGAAGAGGGCGATGGAGACATACATTGCCGAGTCTTTGAGACAGGGATACATACGGCCCTCCACTTCACCCGCATCCTCGAGCTTCTTTTTTGTGAAGAAAAAGGATGGAGGTTTGCGCCCGTGTATTGATTACCGCGGTCTCAATCAGATTACTGTGAAATATAGTTATCCACTCCCTCTGATTGCGACTATGACGGAGTCATTACACGGGGCACGGTTCTTCACAAAATTGGACCTCAGGAGCGCATATAACTTGGTGCGCATTAGAGAGGGCGATGAATGTAAGTGTCACAGTTTCGGCCGAGACTGCTCCTCCTCCTGGTTCGGGCAGGCTTCGGCGTTCGCCGTCCCCGGAGTACTAGCTGCCACCGTTGTATGTTTCGTGGTGTGATTGCTTTAGTCTGTCTTGTACACCTGTGTCTGTTTGTGTTCTGATTACGTGTCCTATAAGTTCCCTGTTTTGTATTAGTTAGATTGTGTGTTGTTGTTTGCCTGTCGTGCGGAGCTGCGTGTTTGCGCTCTGTTAGTTTGTTTATTGTTTTACGCATGTTGCGTAATTCCCTCGCCTCCATTTGTTTTCGAGGTCGTGTATTGTTTTGTTGCACTTTGGACTAGTAAAGTCTTTTGGACGAATCCTCTGTGTCCTGCGCCTGACTCCTCCACCACATCCACATCGGTTCTTTTGACAGAACAACACACCCAACTATGGAGTCAGCTGGAGCAGCGGCGGCACCCAAGTCGCTGGAAGAACGGATCAGCTATCAAGACACCATGATCCGGCAACTTGGGGCCGCCATGGACGAGGTGTCCAACACTCTGCGCCGGTTGGTGACTGGAGAGGTGCCCACGCCTTCTTACTCCATCCCATCACCAACGGCCAGTCCTCCTCTCTCAGCACCGGCACCCAGTGGCATTCGGCTCTCGCTCCCGAGGGCATATGACGGTTCTGCAGCCGGGTGTCAGGGGTTCCTCCTGCAGGTGGAACTCTACCTGGCTACCATACACCCAGCGCCCTCAGGATACGAGAGCGTCTCCGCCCTCATCTCCTGTCTATCCGGCAAGGCCAAGTGGGCCAACGCCGAATGGAGGGGAATAGACGCCGCTACCATCACCTACGCGGAGTTCTCCCGCCGCTTCAGGGCTGTCTTCGATCACCCACCTGAAGGGAAAGCGGCGGGGGGGCGTCTGTTCCACCTCCGACAGGGGAAGAGGAGCGCACAGGAGTTCGCACTGGAGTTCCGGACGCTAGCGGCGGATGCGGGGTGGAATGAGAGGGCCCTCATCGACCATTACCGGTACAGCCTACGAGAGGATGTTCGTCGTGAGCTGGCCTGCAGGGACACCAACCTATCATTCGACCAGTTGGTGGACATCTCCATACGTCTCGACACCCTGCTGGCCACCCGCGGACGTCCCGAGTGGGGGCCGACCATTCCACCCTCCAGCACCTCCGAGCCGATTCCCATGGAGCTCGGGGGTGCTGGCGCTAGAGAGAGGAGGAGAGAGAACCCGAGGGGGGCCACCCCCTGCACCAACTGTGGCCGTGGAGGACACACCGCGGCCAGGTGCTGGGGAGGGTCTCCTGGGAGAGGGGACAACAGGTCACGCACTGGGGAGTCATTTCAGGTGAGTAGGCGCCCCACTTACCCAGAGCTTTCTGTTGGTCACATGAGTATTCCTGTGAGATTTCCACAGGTGGCACCTCATTCCCAGCATAAGGCGCTAGTAGATTCAGGCGCAGCTGGGAATTTTATTGATCGGGCATTTTGTTATAGGTTTGGAATTCCCCTTCGGCCGGTAGAAGCCCCCTTTCCTGTCCACGCCTTAGACAGCCGGCCGTTGGGGTCGGGGCTGATCAGAGAAGTCACAGCACCACTTACTATGGCGACGCAGGGGGGTCATGAGGAGATCATTCAGTTTTATCTGATTGACTCTCATGCGTACCCCGTGGTGTTGGGGCTTCCCTGGTTAAGCACCCATGATCCTACCATTGCGTGGCAACAGAGGGCTCTTATGGAGTGGTCTGCCCAGTGTGTAGGGAGATGTCTAGGTGTTTCCTTAGGGGCGACCTCGGTTGAGAGTCCGAACCAAGTGCCCGCAATGCGCATTCCCCCTGAGTATGAGGACTTAGCACTCGTGTTCAGCAAAACGAGGGCAACACGGCTACCACCTCATAGACAGGGGGACTGTGCGATAAATCTCCAAACAGGAGCGGCTCTTCCGCGGAGCCGTGTGTATCCCCTGTCTCAAGAGGAGACAGCGGCTATGGAGACTTACATAGCCGAGTCCTTGGCACAGGGATACATACGGTCCTCCACTTCCCCGGTTTCCTCAAGTTTCTTCTTTGTGAAGAAGAAGGACGGGGGTTTGCACCCGTGTATTGATTACCGTAGTCTCAATCAGATCACGGTTAAGTACAGTTACCCTCTTCCACTGATTGCGACTATGACGGAGTCATTACGCGGAGCGCAGTTCTTCACAAAGTTGGATCTCAGGAGCGCGTACAATCTGGTGCGCATTAGGGAGGGGGATGAATGGAAAACGGCATTTAGCACCACCTCGGGTCATTACGAGTATCTCGTCATGCCATACGGGCTAATGAATGCTCCTTCAGTCTTCCAATCCTTTGTTGACGAGATTTTCCGGGACATGCATGGGCAGGGTGTGGTAGTGTACATCAACGACATCCTAGTGTACTCTTCTACACGAGCCGAGCATGTAGCCCTGGTGCGCCGAGTGTTGAGAAGACTGTTGGAGCATGACTTGTATGTCAAGGCAGAGAAATGCCTGTTCTTCCAGGAGTCCGTCTCCTTTTTGGGTTATCGGTTGTCCGCCTCTGGTGTGGAGATAGAGGTAGACCGTGTGTCGGCCGTGCGTAATTGGCAAACTCCAACCACTGTAAAAGAGGTGCAGCAGTTCTTGGGTTTTGCTAATTACTACCGGAGGTTTATTCGGGGCTTTGGACAGGTTGCAGCGCCCATTACGTCCCTGTTAAAGGGGGGTCCGGTTCATCTGCAGTGGTCAGCTGAGGCGGACAGGGCATTTGTCAAACTGAAGAACCTGTTCGCCTCGGCCCCGGTGCTGGCGCATCCGGATCCCTCTTTACCATTCCAAGTAGAGGTAGACGCGTCCGAGACCGGTATTGGGGCAGTCCTGTCACAACGGTCCGGCACGCCACCTAAGCGCAATTATGACGTTGGGGACAGGGAGCTGTTAGCTGTAGTCCAGGCCCTAAAGGTGTGGAGGCATTGGCTTGAGGGGGCTCAACACCCTTTCCTCATTCTGACTGATCATCGTAACCTGGAGTACATCCGGGCAGCTAGGAGATTGAACCCTCGTCAGGCTAGGTGGAACATGTTCCTGACCCGGTTTGTTTTTAAGATCACATACATCCCAGGGTCCCAGAACGGTAAGGCAGACGCCCTGTCCCGGCGGTATGACACAGAGGAGAGGTCCATTGAGCCCACTTCCATACTGCCGGAGTCTTGTCTGGTGGCTCCGGTGGTATGGGAGGTCGATGCGGAAATCGAGCGGGCACTGCGTGCCGACCCTACTCCCCCCGAGTGTCCTGTGGGGCGGAAGTACGTTCCGCTCGAGGTTCGTGATCGTCTTATTTATTGGGCTCATACATCACCCTCCTCTGGACATCCAGGTATTGGCCGGACAGTGCACTGCCTTAGTGTGAAATACTGGTGGCCAACGTTAGCTAAGGATGTGAGGGTTTATGTCTCCTCCTGCTCGGTGTGCGCCCAGTGTAAGGCGCCTAGACATTTGCCCAGGGGTAAGTTACATCCCCTGCCCGTTCCACAACGACCATGGTCCCACCTCTCGGTGGATTTTGTGACCGACCTACCCCCTTCCCAGGGGAATACCACCATTTTGGTCGTTGTGGATCAGTTTTCCAAGGCCTTTCGTCTCCTCCCAATGCCGGGTCTCCCTACTGCCCTACAGACCGCCGAGGCCCTATTTACCCACGTGTTCCGGCACTATGGGGTCCCCGAGGATATTGTGTCTGACCGAGGTCCCCAGTTTACCTCCAGAGTCTGGGGGGCGTTCATGGAACGCTTGGGGGTCTCCGTGAGCCTTACCTCGGGGTACCACCCAGAGAGCAATGGGCAGGTTGAACGAGTCAACCAGGATGTGGGTAGGTTTTTGAGGTCCTATTGCCGGGACCGGCCGGAGGAGTGGTCCAGGTATATCCCCTGGGCAGAGATGGCCCAGAACTCTCTCCGCCACTCCTCCACCGGTTTAACACCTTTCCAGTGTGTTTTAGGGTATCAGCCGGTCCTGGCACCGTGGCACGAGAGCCAGATCGAGGCCCCTGCGGTGGACGAGTGGATTCGGCGCTCGGAGGAGACGTGGGACGCTGCCCATGTCCATCTGCAGCGGGCCATCCGTCAACAAAAGGCGAGCGCCGATCGCCACCGCAGTGAGGGACCGGTGTACGCACCGGGAGATCGAGTCTGGCTCTCGACTCGAAACCTGCCCCTCCGCCTGCCCTGCCGGAAGCTGGGTCGGCGGTTTGTGGGGCCCTTCAAAGTCCTGAGAAGATTGAACGAGGTGTGTTACAGCTTACAACTGCCTATTGAGTACAAAAATATTGACCCCTCGTTCCATGTGTCTCTTCTCAGGCCGGTGGTAGCTGGCCCACTCCAAGAAGATGAGATAGGAGAGACCCCTCCGCCCCCTTTGGACATCGAGGGGGCCCCGGCGTACAGGGTCCGGTCCATCTTGGACTCGAGGCGCCGGATGAGTGGTCTCCAGTATCTCGTGGAGTGGGAGGGGTACGGTCCGGAGGAACGGTGCTGGGTGCCTAGGAGGGACATCCTCGATCCATCCCTCCTGACTGAGTTCCACCGTGGGCATCCCACGCGCCCGGGTCCGCGTCCTCCTGGCCGTCCCCGAGGCCGGGGTCGGCGCACGGCTGGAGCCGCGCGTCAAGGGGGGGGGGGGGTACTGTCACGGTTTCGGCCGAGGCTGCTCCTTCTCCTTGTTCGGGCAGGCTTCGGCGGTCGTCGTCTCCGGAGTACTAGCTGCCACCGTTCTATGTTTCTATGTTTGATTGGTTTTGTCTGTTTTGTTACACCTGTTCCTTGTTAGTGTTCATTATGCGTCCTATTTAGTTCTCTTGAGTTTGGTCAGGTGTTGTGTGTAATTGTTCGATGTCACGTGTTGTGTTAGTTCGTTGTTCTGTTCTCTCTATATTGTTTTGTTAGAGAGAGTCCCGCACTTTGTGCGCATTTATTTTGTACTTACCATTGTGCGTAAAGTTCGCCTGTGGCCTGTTGCCGTGGTTGGCTTGTTCCTTGGACTTCACTAAAGACATCTGTTCGAACCTCTGTGTGTCCTGCGTGTGATTCTACGTTACCTCTACACTCAACCCTGACACATATAAATTATTAGGCATAAGTATAAACGATGAGTAGTTGGATTTTGCTGTTTTTCCCTCGACGCTGAAGCAAACAACTGATTGCACAACGGTGTCATCACACCAACCGCACGGGTCTGAATCTCACACCTCCTTGGCCCATTTCTTGACAAGAGCTCTACACTGGTAGTTGGAGAGCAGACATGCCACAGTGAAGAGCTGGTTGATGCTTCCTGCAATAGCTAGGGGAATGTTGGTGTTGAACAACTTGTTCTCCTTCACCCTCCGAATCACCCGCTCCATATGGATCCTCAGGCGTGCGATCTCTTGTGTCTGATGTACTTCTGCTGTTGGCATTTGGCTCTATTTTGAGAGTAATGGGGTACGGTAGACCTTCACTGGTACATGGTCATCGATGAGGAACCCTTTGTTGGCCATTACTGCCATGTCCTCGGTGAGAAGGTGTTGGATGCCAGACTGTATGAACATGTATTTGTCACTGATGGGGCCTTTGTACAGTGAGGACACAAAGGTGATCGGTCCATGAGGAGCTATTCCCACTAATGCCTTCATTGTGCAGTGGGATTTGTAGTTGGAGAACATCTCACTCTGCAGCAGAAAAGAGGATGGTGTCTGACACCTAAGCTCGGTGCAGTCAACAATGACATGCGTGTCTGCGTAGATTTTAAATTCCATCGGCAAGTTGGCCTTCACTTCCTCTTGTGACATCGATGTTACAGAGATGAAAAATATTCCTGGACTGGTTGATGCACGTCGAATGAATCGTGTGGTGAATGAAGAAAAAGTGAAGAGTCTATCTGTTCTTTTGTTTTTTGAAATTGAGTCTCTCCCTACTCAAGTGCAGTTTGGGTATATCAACTACAGAGTCAGAGCATTTATCCAAAGCTTTTGGACGTTTCAAGTGTTTGCAGAAGGGAGAAGCCGAGATGTCCAAGTTGTGGTAAAGATCATATCATTTGTTTTAAAAGTGATGTTGCAATTGTAGTACCTTCTTCTTCTTCTTCTTCTTCTTCTTCTTCTTCTTCTTCTTCTTCTTCTGTGGGTTTTATGGCGCACTACAACTCAAAAAGGCAATGGGGTTGAAAAAACAAGGTAAAAAGAAAATCCATGCATGATAGGTAAAACTAACTTAATTCACAATAGGACATTGACAAAAACAAAACTCCCACTTCTTCCTTCTTTAAAATCTCCATATTTCCCTTCTCAGGTTCTAGGGCCTGAGAGGGTGGTACGGCTTGTGACAATACTCCATGCAACTCCTCCGCCGAGAAGTCTTTCATTCCTATCCACCACCATGGACTTTTCAGGAGCACCATTCGAACCCTCAACCCATTTAACAGCCGCTGCATATGAAATGCTCTGAACAGCCCTGACTTTGGCCACGTCAATCTCTTTGACACCTTTTCCAGTTGTAGTCCGCCATAAAACCCACAGAAGAAGAAGAAGAAGAAGAAGAAGAAGAAGAAGAAGAAGAAGAAGAAGAAGAAGAAGGTAGTATGACTATTTGGTGGAGTACGGTATTTTCATACCACGTTTATTAGTGAGCTCTAAAGTTATCAAATATCATACTGATGTTACATTTGCATCAAAGCCAACCTGTTTTCTACATTGTTGCCATCAAGGTAAACTCAAGAACATGGCAGAAAGTGACTGGGATACAGTGACCGTATTGAGAAAGAAGGGACCAACTACTGCACAGTCCAAGTTGAAACAGGTAGCCAGCTAGCTTGCTAACATTAGCTAGTTTTAAACTAGCTCAGTCTGGCTAGCCAGCTTCTGAACTCGTTTGTTTGTCATTGTCAGTGAACTGGGAGATAGCTAGCTGGCTTGGCTATGTTATCTTGCAAACTATTTAGCATGCCATGAATAATTTTCAGACTTAAGCTAGCTAGCTGTCTACCCTGCTAGCTTATTTGCATTCGAGCTTGTAACAGCCGATGTTAGCCAGCAATGGTTCCGAATACTGAGGGTGGCCCTTTTGTTTGTCTTGTATCTTAGAATACATTTAGATTGTGCTGCATTAGCATGATATTCCCAAGAATTAGATTTTGTTGAGTTTGTGTTAGCCTATTTACCTCTCTATCCTTATCTCCCTCTCTCAGGTGCTGCAGGACAAATGATCACCAAGAATACAGCCAAGCTTGACAGAGAGACTGAAGAGCTTCATCACCAAAGAGTATCGCTGGATGTGGGCAAGGTCATCTAGCTAGGCCGGCAAAATCAGGGCCTGACACAGAAGAACCTGGCCACTGTGAGTACACTCTCCCAAACATGCATGAATAAATACAAATATAGGAAATCAAATTCATTTTCTATACCAGTCATGGATAGGTTGTTGGTCTATTTTTGTAGAAAATCATTGAAAAACCACAGATAATTGGAGACTACGAATCTGGAAAGGGTATCCCCAATAAACAAGTCATGGGAAAGATTGAAAGAGCAATTGGTGAGTGTTTTTATTTAGTTTATTTTTCTGGCATACTCTAACATTGTACACTGAGCAAAAATATAAACACAACATGTGAAGTGTTGTTCCCATGTTTCCTGAGCTGAAATTAAAGATCCCAGAAATGTTCCATATGCACAGAAAGCTTATTTCTCTCAAATGTAGTGCACACATTTCTTTACATCCCTGTTAGTGACCATTTCTCCTTTGCCAATCTAATCCATACACCTGACAGGTGTGGCATATCAAGAAGCTGATTAAACAGCATGATCATTACACAGGTGCATCTTGTGCTGGGGACAATAAAAGGCCACTCTAAGTTTTGTCACACAACACAATGTCACAGATGTCTCAAGTTTTGAGGGAGTGTGAAAATTTGCATACTGACTGCAGGAATGTCCAACAGAGCTGTTGCCAGATAATTGAATGTTCATTTCTCTACCATAAGCCGCTTCCAATTTCGTTTTAGAGAATTTGGCAGTACGTAAAAATGTGTAACCACGCCAACCCAGGACCTCCTCATCTGGCTTCTTCACCTGTGGGATCGTCTGAGACCAGCCACCCGAACAGCTGATGAAATTGTGGGTTTGCACAACCAAAAAATGTCTGCACAAACCGTCAGAAACTGTCTCAGCGCAGCTCATCTGCTTGCTCGTCGTCCTCACCAGGGTTTTGACCTGACTGCAGTTTGGCGTCATAACCGACTTCAGTGGGCAATGCTCACCTTCGATGACCACTTGCACGCTGGAGAAGTGTGCTCTTCACAGATGAATCCTGGTTTAATCTGTACTGGGCAGATGTCAGACAGCGTGTTTGGTATCGTGTTGGTGTGCGGTTTGCTTATGTCAATGGCAGGTAGCTTAGTGGTTAAGAGCGTTGTGCCAGTAACCGAAACGTCGCTGGTTCTAATCCCTGAGCCGACTAGGTGCCTTGAGCAAGGCACTTAACCCTAATTGCTCCTGTAAATCGCTCTGGATAAGAGCGTCTGCTAAATTACAATACATTTAAAAAAATGGATTCATCCAGATTCACCCCATGGGGGTGGTGGGCAGGCATAATTATAGACAATGAACACAATTGCATTTTATCTATGACATTTTGAATGCACATAGAAACGCCGCCATCACCTCATGTTTCAGCATGATAAAGCACGGCCCCATGTTGTAAAGATCTGTACACAATTCCTGGAAGCTGAAAATGTCCCACTTCTTCCATGGCCTGCATACTCGCCAGACATGTCACCCATTGAGCATGTTTGGAATGCTCTGGGTCAATGTGTACGACAGCGTGGTCCAGTTCCTGCCAATATCCAGCAACTTCGCACAGCCATTGAAGAGGAGTGGGACAACATTCCACAGGCCACAATCAACAGCCTGATTAACTCTATGCGAAAGAGATGTGTCGCGCTGCATGAGGCAATTGTTGGTCACACCAGATACTGACTGGTTTTCTGATCCAATCCCCTACTTTTTTTTAAAAAGTAATCTGTGACCAACAGATGCATATATGTATTCCCAGTCATGTGAAATCCATAGATTAGGGCCTAATTTATTTATTTCAATTGACTGATTTCCTTGTATGAACTGTAACTCAGTAAAATCTTTTAATATTTTTGTTCAGTGTACATTTTCTGGCATATATTAATATTCTGTGATGGCTCATCTATGTGTAGAGCTTCATATGTATTTGTGGTTGTCAAATCACCCTTCTTGCAGCATGGGCCTGTTTTACACCATTATTGGGTTCTTTTTTTTACAAACTAGTCATCATTACAATCATATCAGTATTACTAATGGAACAATAAAGCCCAGGTGTTTATTATAGATGGTGTCAACAGAAATGTGAGCATTTTCCCTTCATGATATCCTTAGGACTGAAGTTGCGTGGGAAGGACATTGGGAAATCCTTGGAGGCAATTCCAAAGAAAAAGTGAAAGCAATGCCTCGAAGCAGCTTAACCTACATACTACCACCACGGCTGGCGGCCTCGTAACTTCTCTGGAGAGCTAGCACACCTTAACCAGTTTAAGCTACTTTCTTTTCCCCAATGCTGGACCTTGTGTCTCTTTTACTGCCCTGATTCCGTTAATGAATGTCAAGCTTGTGGGATCTGATTTAAGCATCAACTGAATACATTGTATTACAAGATTGAAATATACTGTGGTTTTGTTTTGCATCTTCATTTCAGCAAACTACAGGAAAAGAAAATATGTATTACGGAATGGTTTCAATGTCTATACTATATACTCCCTGAGGTCTGTCTCCATGCACGTTCTGCGGTTATTCCCTTTCAACTAAACATAAATTTGGCATTTTGGCTCTAAAAGGTTTTATTGTAGCATATGCTTTTTAAACATTTATGCAAGAATGCTGCTTTCATGAGCTGGTCTCCCAAAAAAGGGATGATTAAATCTCAAGGGACTAAAAAAGTACAAGTATACAAACATTTTTTGGGGGGTTTTCTTGTGTTTGTACAATATATATTTTGACTTTGTTGCTGTGGTAACTAGTGGAAACCATAGGCAACAGTACTGTCAAAGACGGTAGAGGAAGTGACACTGACATTTCCTGCTTGCTAACTGGTTAAACGCGGCATGTGTATAACTACAACCAGTTAGCAAGTCGAACATTTCCGAGTTGTGACTTGCACGTGAAAGTGGCATTAACATACAAATAAGCAGTTATGTTTATGTACTAATAGCACAAACTCATGGCGCATCAAACTCAGTCAATGCCACGCCCCTTCTGAATCCCTTTAAACTTAATGCGCTTGGAGTTTGTGCTATTAGTACAAATAAACATAACTGATTATTTAGACGTAGCTAGCTAGCAATTTTACGGTGAAAAAGCAAGGTAAGTTATCGGATAAGATCTATTTTTTTCAGGATTTCGGCCCTCATAATTCTAGACTTTTATTTTAACCAGTTATGGTATTAATCAGTACTGCTTTATCATCTTGTAGACAAGAAGTTATATTTATTTGCTCTGGTCAAAAGTGTTGTTGTATGCCAATGGTAGCTTGTTGGTTCCCTTACTCGCTGTTATGATTTATGTAAAAAGACAATCAATAATATCAATCGTGTAAGCACATGGAAATACAATACCAGTCAAAAGTTTGGACACACCTACAAGGGTTTTTCTTTATTTTTACAATTTTCTACATTGTAGAATAATAGCGAAGACATCAAAACTATGAAATAACACATATGGAATCATGTAGTAACCCAAAAAGTGTTAAACAAATCAAAATATATTTTATATGAGACTCTTCAAAGGAGCCACCCTATGCCTTGATGGCAGCTTTGCACACTCGTGGCATTCTCTCAACCAGATTTCTTAGATTTTTGGTTCCAACCACCGTGTCTCTGTGAGATGCAGAGTAGGTGAACGGATGATCTCTGCATGTGTGGTTCCCAACGGTGAGGCATGGAGGAGGAGGTGTGATGATGTGGGAGTACTTTGCTGGTGACACTGTCTTTGATTTATTTACAATTCAAGGCACACTTAACCAGCATGAATGAGTAGGTGTGTCCAAACTTTTGACTGGCACTGTATATATACTGCAACATTCTAACAGTGTAATTAATACATACAATATATATGCTATTGCAAAAATAATAATTTGGTTGTGTTTATGAAGGCCTTGGGTAACATTTGAATATGATTAGTATTTTATTTCAAATAACGCAATAGTATTTCCATTAGTTTATGTTACTGTAGGCTACACAGTGCCTTCAGGAAGTAGTCACACCCCTTGACTTTTTCCACATTTTGTTGTGTTACAGACTGAATTTTAAACAGAGATTTTTTGTCACTGGCCTACACACAATACCCCATAATGTCAAAGTGGAATAATGTTTTTCGAAAATTTTGCAAATTAATTAAAAATCAAAAGCTGAAATGTCTTGAGTCAATAAGTATTCAACTCCTTTGTTATGGCAATCCTAAATAAGTTCAGGAGTAAACATTTGCTTAACAAGTCACATTATAAGTTGTAATAATACTGTTTTTGAATGACTGCCTCATCTCTGCCACACATACAGTACAATTATCTGTAAGGTCCCTCAGTCGAGCAGTGAATTTCAAACACAGATTCAACCACAAAGACCAGGGAGGTTTTCCAATGCCTCGCAAAGAAGGGTAGATGGGTAAATCATTTAAAAAGCAGACATTAAATATCCCTTTGAGCATGGTGAAGTTATGAATTACACTTTGGAAGGTGTATCAATACACCCAGTCACTACAAAGACACAGTTGCCGGAGAGAAAAGAAACCGCTCAAGGATTTCACTATGAGGCCAATGGTGAATTTAAAACAGTTACAGAGTTTAATAGCTGTGGTAGGAGAAAACTGAGGATGGATTAACAACATTGTAGTTACTCCACAATACTAACCTAAATGACAGAGTGAAAACAAGGAAGCCTTTACAGAATAAAAAATTCCAAAACATGCATCCTGTTTGCAACAAGGCACTAAAGTAACCAACTTTTTGTCCTGAATACAAAGTGTTATGTTTGGGCCAAATCCAATACAACACATTACTGAGTACCACTCTCCATATTTTCAAGCATAGTGGTGGCTGCATCATGTTATGGTTATGCTTGTAATCGTTAAGGACTGGGGAGTCTCTCAGAAAAAAAATGGAATGGAGCTAAGCATAGGCGAAAACTTGATGCAGTCCGCTTTCCACCAGACACTGGTAGATGAATTCACCTTTCAGCAGGACAGTAGCCTAAAACACAAGGCCACATCTACACTGGAGTTGCTTACCAAGAGGAGAGTGAATATTCCTGAGTTGCCAAGTTACAGTTTTGACTTAAATCTACTTTAAAATCTATGGAAAATGGTTGTCTAACAATGATCAACAACCAATTTGACAGAGCTAGAAAAATGTTGAAAAGAATAATGGGCACATGTTGCACATTCCAGGTGTGGAAAGCTGTTAGAGACTTACCCAGAAAGACTCACAGCTTTAATTGCTGCCCAAGGTGATTCTATAAAGTATTGACTCAGGGGTATGAATACTTAAGCAAATTAGATATTTCTGTATTTCATTTTCAATGTTTGCAAATTGTTCTACAATAATGTTTTTACTTTGACATTATGGGGTATTGTGTGTAGATTGTTTATTTTTATTTTTTATTATACATTTTGAATTCAGGCTGTAACACAACAAAAAGTCAGAATACTTTCTGAAGGCACTGTATTTAAAAACAAAAAAACTAAACATTTCAAGTGTTCAATCAATTTTATTTGTGGAGTGCCTTTGTTACAACTATGAAACAGAAAGCATATGTGTTGGAATCAAATCAAATTAAATGTTATTTGTCACATATGCCAAATACAACAGGTGTAGACCTTACAGTGAATTGCTTACTTACAAGCCCTTAACCAACAATGCAGTTTTAAAAGAATACCAAAAAAATCACAAAAAAAGCAATATAAAATAATACGAAATAAAAGTAACAAATAATTAAAGAGTAGCAATAAAAATAACAATAGCAAGGCTATATACAGGGGGTACTGGTACCGAGTCAATGTGCGGGGGCACCGGTTAGTCAAGGTAATTGAGGAAATATGTACATGTAGGTAGAGTTATTAAAGTGAATATGCATAGATAATAAACAGAGAGTAGCAGCAGCGTAAAAAAAAGGGCAAGAAGCGTGGTCAAATGATGAAAACATCAGTAGCCTAAACAGCATTATAACCGCCAAGTGGCATTGATAAATAGTGAAAGTCAGCACAAAAGCAATAATGGCATTATAATGAATAGAAGTGTTGATACGAAAGCAGTCAAAAATAGTTGTCAGCTCATGCATTAGTTGGATTTCATTTAGCGGTTATCACTTGTCCTATCAGTTAACACAAATCTTACTAACTTTCACTTGCTTGTCACACACTGACATACCTTTGTTTGGTTGTAGTGCATAATAGTCTCCGGTTCTCTCTTTGTGTTCCCTTCATCTTGTCATTCTTCAGCACCGTTGTGGTGTACAACGGCTGTTCAGGTGTCTTATTTTGCGGAGAGGGAAGGAGCTCCCGTCTCACTTTGTTCATGGTGCCAGCCAGGCTTGTTTTTTTTGCAAGCAACTTGTTCACCAAAGACAGTAAAGTGAAGACATTTTCCATGGTGACATTTCTCCCCTTGCCAAAGTAAGGTTCCACAAGCCTCATCACCACATTCTTCAACACTCACTCACCTGTTGCCCAATGTGGATATTTTCCCAGATATTGAAAGCCGTTCAGCATGTACAATTACGCACACGCTCACTGTGTAGCCTACTCCATATAGGCCAGAGTACATTGATAAGACTGTTTGGATTCAGTGGACTGATATAGGGTACATAACGGCAGGTAGCTTAGTGGTTAAGAGCGTTGTGCCAGTAACCGAAAGGTCGCTGGTTCTAATCCCCGAGCCGACTAGGTGAAAAATCTGTTGATGTGCCTTTGAGCAAGGCACTTAACCCTAATTGCTCCTGTAAGTTGCTCTGGATAAGAGCGTCTGCTAAATGTAAAAAAACAAAACATAACATTTTGAGATTATAATTAGAACAGATCAATACAATAGAATGGTCCGCCCTGTCCTTCATTCACAATGGGTGATTACATAATTATGTATCGTTTGCTTCCCTCTGTTGGAGCAAAATGGTTTTGTTATAGTCTAATGCTGTGTAAATGCTTGAGTTGAATAATACTATTCAACTGGTAATTTTCACAGCTGTCCAGTAACCTCTTAACATACTGCACAGAGTAGTGATTTATTACTGGCTCATTATCTTTAGGGCACTAAAAGCCTAGCCAGGTGGATATCTAGTTCCCTCAGTTTAGGCTTTAAAGATCTGATCACTTCTATCTTAGACAGGCTGTGAGAACTGGTTAAAACCTGTTCTGGTTTGTACTTTTCTTCTAAGGAAGTGAAGCTAATTACCCCTTATTTATTTTGTAAGCTTACCTCCCCCTATTAGGGGTAAACAGCTCTTTGTGTAGATGTAGTATATAAATACTTTTGTGACTTGTGAATAATCAAGTTCCTTCCCGGTATATCCGGAGAGTTAACTTACTTGCAATTGGGAGGATTTATAGAAAGGGTCTTCTGGGTGGGGCACGACCAATGGGTGGGTTTCCCTGTGGGGCCTGCTTTTTGTTTTACATCCATGGGCTTAACACAAAAGATAACAATTACATTTTAGAAAAACAATAGCAACACTAGCTATTCTCTCTTGGAATTTGAAAGGACTAAACTGTCCTATTAAATGTCCCAGCTGTCTTGATATTTTAGCGATATAGGAATGCTTCAAGAAACACACCTGCTCCAAAAGGACACATAGAATAGAGAACCATTTCTACAAACTGGCTGCTTTTTCATCAGCCCCAAATAAAACTGAGTGTAATCATAATGATACATTAGAAACTCAAAATCACCATCCTTGGTAAAGGCGAAGGCCAAGAAGGCAGAATCACTTTCCTTAAATGTATCCATAATTAAAAGAAAATTAGAGTATGCTCGAAAGTAATATGATCCTATGGGGGGGGGGGGGGGGGGCTGTGGCTGTGGGCTTTAGTTATGTTAATTGGGACTATAAATTAGAGTGAATTAGGTTTGTGTGGGTGTTGTCTGTGAATGATGTCTGTTTATATAATATGATGTAATTTCAGGTAGAACCTGACCCGGGAGTCGTGACTTATGACCACAGCTGTAAAATCTTTGATTAGGGACTGATTTCTATAGAAGGGTACTTGTACTTACAAGAAGATTATGTTACACATATCAACGTATGTATCATGTAAAATATTATTAGGTTACATTTGTAAGATCATTGAACATAACTCTGACAACAGTTTTCAATAAGTTAAATTGGTGATGGAAAATGTCTGATGTTCAAAGACAATAATCATTACATGTGCAATCCATCAAATTGTGGTCAGTGAAACTTATGTTACGAACTCAGTCCTGCAAGTCAACAATTGACAGGTCTTAATTCTACATGGCTCCCTGTTAACCAGTAAGTGACAACAGAGGTGGGGTGAAAGTTAGAGAGGAATCAGTATAGGGGAGGTTGGGGTACTTTTTTAAACTGTCTTTTTACTCACGGGATACAGTGGATCACCCCCAGAAGCCTTTGCAAGGGTTAAATCTGCATAAACATAGTTGATTAACTGTTACCTAAAGACAAGACAGGCCCTCTCCAGACCCCTTTGTACATATACAATTAGGCTATTCTGTTTAACCCTCATACTACCGACTGGGTTCATTTTGAAACAAGAGGCATAAGGTTGGTTTATTCAATTCTTCAAATGTTTCATGACTTTCCCAATCAACTTGTTCTTAACTAATATACATAACTGTTTAGTGTATCAATAAGGACAACAACAAAAAAATCTAGTCCTTTGAGGTAATTTTGACCCAAGCCAAAAACACCTATTTCACCAATAGTAACTTCATAAATAGGACCTTTACATGAATCTTGGTTTAACTGGAGACATAATAAGTTATCTATAACGCCAGAGGTGGAGGGGGACCATTATACGTTATTTTGACGAGATAGACAGTTATCTGCAGAGATATACAATGAGGGAAAAAAAGTATTTGATCCCCTGCTGATTTTGTACGTTTGCCCACTGACAAAGAACTGATCAGTCTATAATTTTAATGGTAGGTTTACTTGAACAGTGAGAGACAGATTAACAACAAAAAATATATATAAATTGATTTGCATTTTAATGAGGGAAATAAGTATTTGACACCCTCTCAATTAGAAAGATTTCTGGCACCCAGGTGTCTTTTATGCAGGTAACGAGCTGAGATTAGGAGCACACTCTTAAAGGGAGTGCTCCTAATCTCAGTTTGTTACCTGTATAAAAGACATGTGTCCACAGAAGCAATCAATCAATCAGATTCCAAACTCTCCACCATGGCCAAGACAAAAGAGCTCTCCAAGGATGTCAGGGACAAGATTGTAGACCTACACAAGGCTGGAATGGACTACAAGACCATCGCCAAGCAGCTTGGTGAGAAGGTGACAACAATGGAAGAAACAAAATACCTGTCAATCTCCCTCGGCCTGGGGCTCCATGCAAGATCTCACCTGGTGGAGTTGCAATGATCATGAGAACGATGAGGAATCAGCCCAGAACTACATGGGAGGATCTTGTCAATGATCTCAAGGCAGCTGGGTCCATAGTCACCAAGAAAACAATTGGTAACACACTACGCCGTGAAGGACTGAAATCCTGCAGTGCCCGCAATGTCCCCCTGCTCAAGAAAGCACATATACAGGCCCGTCTGAAGTTTGCCAATGAACATCTGAATGATTCAGAGGAGAACTGGGTGAAAGTGTTGTGGTCAGATGAGACCAAAATGGAGCTCTTTGGCATCAACTCAACTCGCCGTGTTTGGAGGAGGAGGAATGCTGCCTATGACCCCAAGAACACCATCCCCACCGTCAAACATGGAGGTGGAAACATTATGCATTGGGGGTGTTTTTCTGCTAAGGGGACAGGACAACTTCACCGCATCAAAGGGACGATGGACAGGGCCATGTACCATCAAATCTTGGGTGAGAACCTCCTTCCCTCAGCCAGGGCATTGAAAATGGGTCGTGGATGGGTTTTCCAGCATGACAATGACCCAAAACACACGGCCAAGGCAACAAAGGAGTGGCTCAAGAAGAAGCACATTAAGGTCCTGGAGTGGCCTAGCCAGTCTCCAGACCTTAATCCCATAGAAAATCTGTGGAGGGAGCTGAAGGTTCGAGTTGCCAAACGTCAGCCTCGAAACCTTAATGACTTGGAGAAGATCTGCAAAGAGGAGTGGGACAAAATCCCTCCTGAGATGTGTGCAAACCTGGTGGCCAACTACAAGAAACGTCTGACCTCTGTGATTGCCAACAAGGGTTTTGCCACCAAGTACTAAGTCATGTTTTGCAGAGGGGTCAAATACATATTTCCCTCATTAAAATGCAAATCAATTCATAACATTTTTGACATGCGTTTTTCTGGATTTTTTTGTTGTTATTCTGTCTCTCACTGTTCAAATAAACCTACCATTAAAATTATAGACTGATCATGTCTTTGTCAGTGGGCAAACGTACAAAATCAGCAGGGGATCAAATACTTTTTTCCCTCACTATACTAATGTGGATTGTACTTTGGACAAAAGCTGCACAATATTTAAGGGAATATGAACAGTAATTTTGCTAACAGCCAATTTTTTATATTTTTTATTTCAGATAACGTTATTTACATGTTTAATGATGTTTGGGTAAGAATTAATTAGAGATATTGCTACGATTGTTGCTTTTCCGAATAGTTTCTTCTTGGGGTTGAAATTACCCCTTACACTTCAGTGTTGTGATGCAAAAATTCTAGCAAAATGTATAGCGCATAGAATTAAAAAGGTATTGTCGGACATTATTCATTCTAATCAGACAGGTTTTTTACATGGAAGATACATTGGAGATAATATAAGGCAAGTACTGGAAACCATAGAACACTATGGAAAATCTGGGAAACCAGGCCTGCTATTCATAGCAGACTTCGAAAAGGCATTTGATAAAGTACGACTGGGGTTTATATATAAATGCCTGGAGCATTTCAATTTTGGAGAATTTCTTATAAAATGGGTCAAAATCATGTATAGTAATTCTAGGTGTAAAATAGTAAATAATGGCTATTTCTCCGAAAGTTTCAAGGGGTTGTCCACTATCGACATATCTATTTATTATGGCCATCGAGATGTTAGCTATTAAAATCAGATCCAACAATAATATCAAGGGATTAGAAATCCAGGGCTTAAAAAGAAAGATGTCATTGTACGCTGATGATTCATGTTTTCTTTTAAATCCACAACTTGAATCCCTCCACAGCCTCATAGAGGATCTAGATACATTTTCTAACCTCTCTGGATTACAACCAAATTATGATAAATGTACTATATTACGTATTGGATCACTAAAAAATACTATTTTTACATTACCATGTAGTTTAAAAATAAAATGGTCTGATGGTGATGTGGATATACTCGGAATACATATCCCAAATGAAATAAATGATCTCACTCCAAAAAATTTTTTATAGCAAGTTAGCAAAAATAGATAAGATATTCTTACTACCATGGAAAGGTAAATACCTGTCAATTTGTGGAAAAATCACCCTGATTAACTCTTTAGTATTATCCCAGTTTACCTATTTGCTTATGGTTTTGCCAACGCCTAGCGAATAGTTAAAAAAAAATTATATGAGAAAAAAACTCTCCATTTTATTTGGAACGTGTCACGATCCTTGAGAGACGGGTCAGATCAAGGTGCAGCGTGGTATGCGTACATGTTTATTAATACGAATAAACTTGACAAACTTGACAAAATAACAAAACAACGAACCGTGAAGCTCAAACAGTGGCTACAACACAAGCCAAACGCGAGTCAAGATCCCACAACTAAAGTAGGCAACCAGGCTACCTAAGTATGATCCCCAATAAGAGACAACGAGCGACAGCTGCCTCTGATTGGGAATCACACCCGGCCAAACATAGAAATACAAATACTAGAATCCAACATAGAAATACAATAACATAGATCTCAAATTGAACTCACACCCTGACCCAACCAACAAGAGTTCTCTAGGTCAGGGCGTGACATTACACCCCCCCAAAGGTGCGTACTCCGGCCGCACCAACCTGATTCATTAGGGGAGGGTCCAGGTGGGCATTCAGCCTCGGAGGCGGATCCGGCTCCGGGCGTGACAACCTCTCCCTCTTTGCCTCCCCGTTGCGCCCCTGGTCTGGTCTGGAACTCGGCGCGATGCTTCCCCTCTCCTTCCTTCCACGATGCACCAAGCCCTGTCTGGACCCTGGTGTGGGAGACCCCGAACCTGAAGAGGGGCTGACGTCTGGGCCTGGATCGGCAATCCTCCCGCGATGCACCACGCCCTGTCTGCACCCTGGTTTGGGAGGCCCCAACCCTGGAGAGGGGCTGACTTCTGGGTCTGAAGTGGAGCTGCTGACCGGAGCTGAACTGTACCCCGGTAGAGCGGACTACTCTGGCTCCGGAGTGGATCTGCTGACCGGAGCTGGACTGGGCACCGGTGGAGCGGACTGCTCTGGCTCTGGAGTGGATCCGCTGACAGGAGCTGGACTGGGCACCGGTGTAACGGACTACTCTGGCTCCGGAGTGGATCCGCTGACCGGAGCTGGACTGGGCACCGGTTGAGTGGACTGCCCTGGCTCCGGAATAGAACCGCTGACCGGAGCTGGACTGGGCACCGGTGGAGCGGAATACTCTGGCTCCGGAGTGGAGCCGCTGACCGGAGCAGGACTGGGCACTGGAGGAGCAGACTGCTCTGGCTCCGGAGTGGAACCGCTGACCGGAGCTGGACTGGGCACCGGTGGAGTGGACTACTCTGGCTCCGGAGTGGAGCCGCTGACCGGCGCTGGACTTGGCAATGGTGGAGCGGACTGCTCTGGCTCCGGAGTGGAGCCACTGACTGGAGCTGGACTGGGAACACGCACCACTGGTCTGGTGCGAGGAGCAGGCACGGGTCGTGCCGGACTGGATACACGCACCACTGGTTTGGTGCAGGGAGCAGGTAAGGGGCGTACCGGGCTGGCGACACGCACCACTGGTTTGGTGCGGGGAGCAGGTACGGGCCGCACTGGACTGGATACACGCAGCACTGGTTTGGTGCGAGGAGCAGGCACGGGCCGTGCCGGACTGGATACACGCACCACTGGTTTGGTGCGTGGAGCAAGCACGGGCCGTACCGGACTGGATACACGCACCACTGGTTTGATGCGAGGAGCAGGCACGGGGCGTACCAGGCTGGTGACAGGCACCACTGGTTTGGTGCGAGGAGCTGGCACAGGCCGTACCGGGCTGTGGAGGCGCACTGGAGATCTGGAGCTTAGAGCTGGCACAACCCGTCCTGGCTGGATGCCCACTTTCGCACGACACATGCGGGGCGCTGGCACAGGACGCACTGGGCTGTGAACGTGCACTGGCGACACAATGTGTAGGACTGGTGCAGGATATACTGGACCGTGGAGGCGCACTGGAGACCAGGAGCGTTGAGCCGGCACAACCCGTCCTGGCTAGATGCCCACTTTCGCACGACACGTGCGGGGCGCTGGCACAGGATGCACTGGGCTGTGAATGCGCACTGGCGACAAATTGCGTATCTCTGCATACCTAGGTTCCTCAATGAACACACGCTCATTTTGTTGCCTGACCAGCTCCTCTCTCCGTGCCTCCACTACTTCCTTCTCCCTACGGGCCTCCTGCAGCGCCTCCTCTTTAAGGGAGCTCTCCTGCTCTATTCTCTCCATCAGCCCCCGTAATGTGGTGGCCTCCTCTCTTAAACTGTCGATCCGCAGGTCTTGGAGGACCTCTAAAATAGCGGCCTCCTCCTCTACAGTCAGCCCTTTCACGGCCTCCTGCTGCTTCGTCGACCACCCCGTGTGCCCCAAAATTTTTCTTTATTGGGGCTGCTTTTTTTTATTGACCGAGTCCTTTTGGGTCGCCGTTTCTCCTCTCCTGCCTGGGCTTCCTCCTTCGCCCAGGGTCCTCTACCAGCCAATATCTCCTCCCAAGTCCAAAATGTCTTTCCCACCTTTGTCCAGGGTGTCTGCTGCTCCTGGGCACGCTGCTTGGTCCTTATTTGGTGGGATCTTCTGTCACGATCGTTGAGAGACGGGTCAGACCAAGGTGCAGCGTGGTATGCGTACATGTTTATTAATACGAATAAACACTTGACAAAATAACAAAACAACGAACCGTGAAGCTCAAACAGTGGCTACAACAAAACAAGCCAAACGCGAGTCAAGATCCCACAACTAAGGTAGGCAACCAGGCTATCTAAGTATGATCCCCAATCAGAGACAACGAGCGACAGCTGCCTCTGATTGGGAATCACACCCGGCCAAATATAGAAATACAAATACTAGAATCCAACATAGAAATACAATAACATAGATCTCAAACTGAACTCACACCCTGACCCAACCAACAAGAGTCCTCTAGGTCAGGGCATGACAGAACGGCAAGCCAGACAAAATTAAACGGGCCTATTTATATAATTTATATAATATTAAAGCATTAGACCTATCACTAAAAGCTTCAGTCATACAAAAATTATACTTAAATCCGAACTGATTCTCTAGCAAACTAGTAAGATTGTCTCACCCAATGTTCAAGAAGGGACTTTTTCCCTTTATTCAGATTACAACCCCTCACTTTCAGGTATTTGAAAAGGAAATAATCTCCCAAATATCACTATTTCTAAAACAAGCCATAGAACGTTGGTTGCAATTTCAATTTAATCCTCCAGAAATGACAGAACAAATATTGCAACAAATATTGTGGTTAAACTCAAATATACTAATTGATAAAAAAACGTTATTTTTTTAGAAAATGTTTAAAAAAGGTATAACCTTCGTAAATGATATTATCGGTAGGAATGGTGGAGTTGTCACACATGCAGCTAACAAAAACATATGGAAATGTCTGCTCTACCCAAAATTACAACCAAATAATTGCAGCATTACCGCAAAAATGGAAGAGGAAAGTGGAAGGAGGAAAAAGTAAGGAACTTGTCTGTCGGCCTTGCATTAAAGAACATAATTGGTTAAAGAAAATTGTGATAAATAAAAAAACTATACCAGTTTCATTTAAGGACCAAAAGATTGACAGCCGTCCCATATAGATTGCAAAATAGTTGGGAAGAGGTTTTTGACGTACCGATTCCATGGCATAGTGTATATGAACTGATACGCAAAACGATGGCGGATTCAAAACTTATAATTTTTCAATTTAAATTATTATATAAAATTATTGCTACCAATAGAATGTTATTTGTATGGGGGATACAATCTTCCCAGCTCTGCAGATTTGGCTGTGAAGAGACAGAATCATTAGATCATTTGTTTTGGTACTGTCCATTTGTAGCTTGTTTCTGGACACAGGTCCAGGAATGGCTGAAGAATTGCAATATTTGCATGGAGCTGACCCTGCAGATAGCACTACTGGGTGATCTGAAAAGTCAATCAATCAATAATATATTAATACTTTTAGCAAAGATGTTTATTTTCAATTCACAAACTGTAAAAACAATGAGAATAGAAAGGTTCAGAACTTTTGTAAAACATCACAGTACAGTTGAAAAATATATGGCAAATAGAAATCCAATATGGATGGTGTTAAGAGATAGATGGGAGGTGTTGAATGGAGCTGAAGGACGGGACTAATAACAACAACTAATAACAACAAGATAACTAGTGTAAGACATGCTGTGTCCATAATAAGTATATAAGTTATATATTGTGAGCTTTTGTGAAAGAGGACAGTTAGAAAGATATGGCAAATAGAAGCATACCAGATGGACATCATGAAAATGATCGGAGGAAGTTCAGGAGTAAAAACAAACAAAATATAATTATTGACTGTGTCCGTAAAATGTATATAGTATGTATAAGCATGAAGTAGAGGCCTAAGCATTGTTGTTCACTGGTTTACTCCAATTAGGGAAGGGATGGTGGGGTTGGAAAGTAATAAAGGGAAATATATATATATTTTAAAGGATATGTATGTATATATATATATATATATATATATATGCGAGAAAAAAACAAAAAACATGGGGGATTGGAAGTGATGCAGAAAATTACATTGATGGAAGTTACAATCTATCTGCAATATTAAAGCTGATCTACCCCCCACCCCCCCCCCCCCCCCCCCCAAAAAAAAAAAAAAGATTTAAGTTGATATTTTGCTACGACTGTTGCTTTTCCAAATAGTTTCTTCTTGATAATCCATGCATGTAAAATATGTTGGTAGTATGATCAATTTTCAATCAATTTTATTTTATATAGCCCTTCTTACATCAGCTAATATCTCGAAGTGCTGTACAGAAACCCAGCCTAAAACCCCAAACAGCTAGTAATGCAGGTGTATGAGAGTTCATTTTATTTGTACATTGTGAAAATCAGTTTTATAATTTTTGTATTTAAGTTGTATATTACCTTGTTAATGTACTACTACCAAATCACAAGTAGATTTGGAATAAACCCCAAAACGTATTTTTTTAAAACATCTTTCTAGTCAGCTAAGTCATTGAGAATAACAATAGACATTGAGAATAACAGTTTTTGAAGGTACTGTAATGGTAAAGAGTGAAGGGTCATGAATGTCAAAGATTTGTGAACAGGTGGGGGAATTTGAAATAGGTGGGATTAACATTATATTTGGTAATAACTTTTTGGAAACCACTGTATACACTATATGGATTGTAAAACCTGTCCAGACATTGAGAACCATTATATCAAGGAGTTGTAAGCAGTGCATGACACGAGCCTTCTGTAACCTCTCTGCCAATAGCAGCTAGTTTTCCCCCTCCCCACTCAGACAACTCCCAGGCAGTCCCAACAAAATTCTTGCTAGAGAAATTGCTCTTTGATAAGAAGCCATTTGTTTATTTTTAACCATTTTAATTTAAAACAATATAGAAAAGTACTTAATTGTTATCCAAAAATGATTTCATATTGAGATTTTTAAAAACAGGTGCGATGGACCTTTTAATATTTTTAAAATAACAAGGTTTCAACATCTGAACAAAGTTAGTGTTGGGGTTTGTTTTGTAAAAAGCATTATAATGAAGTGTTCATTATGTCGAATCCAAACAATGAAGTTGTTATTTATTTATGTATTTCATAATCGGTTAGTCTCAGGGTGTTGTGTAAATATGGGATTTTGTTCAGGGCTGTACATTTCAAAATGTTCACTGGTTGCACTGGTGCTCCCAACTTAAAAAAGTTATGAGCACAACATAAAATTATACATGTAGAATCGCATGAAATTGGCGGCAGTCGGACGTCTAAAGCGGGTTGTCCCTAAAACACTAGATCCCCATTCGGTGTGTGTGCGTCTTTAAATTGATTGAGATATAGCCTATATTGGTCCTGTATGAATTTCTAGCTACTTTTGTGCACTAGAAACCAATATATATATATATGTTTTTGTTTTACCCCCTTTTTCTCCCCAATTTCGTGATATCCAATTGCAATCTTGTCTCATCGCTGCAACTCCCCAACGAGCTCGGGAGAGGCGAAGGTCGAGTCATGCGTCCTCTGAAACATGACCCGCCAAACCGCAGCAGTCTAAGGCACTGCATCACAGTGCTTGAGGCGTCACTACTGTGTCACAACCGGGAGTCCCATAGGGCGGCGTCCAATTGGCCCAGCGGCGTCCGGGTTAGGGGAGGGTTTGGCCAGAGGGGCTTTACTTGGTTCATCGCACTGTAGCGACTCCTTGTGGAGGAAACACCATTCAACTGACGACGTCAGCCTGCAGGCACCCGGCCCACCACCCGGACGCCGCTGGGCCAATTGGGCGCCGCCCTATGGGACTCCCGGTTGTGACACAGTAGTGACGCCTCAAGCACTGTGATGCAGTGCCTTAGACTGCTGCGCCACTCGAGGCCCTAGAAACCAATATTTTAACCCAGTAAAGACATTTGTTTATTATAAAAAGTCAAAAATGTTGATACAAAAACCTGTCATTGAAATTTGTCATTTGTTGAATATTCAGTTTCTACATTGTGTAAAAGCACTACCTATTGAGATACATTACATAGAACATTTAAGAGCGTCACATTCATTGCTAAGATATGAACATTGATTTCCTGAAGAAGCTATCTCTTTTCCTTTCTTTCTGTGCCCCCAAATCTTTGGATATACTGGTACTTAAGTAACCAGGTTGTTAGCTAGTTAGCTAATGAGGTTAAAATCAAATGCCCACGATAGGAAGAAAAAAACATTGCGCCGGTAATATGGGTCATATCTTTCTACCTGTTTGGGCTAGAAAATCTGTCACGTTTATACAAAAAAAAAAACATAGTTTTTTTTAAAGGGGAGTGAAATATTGTTTATACACTGAACAAAAAATATATACAGTGGGGAAAAAAGTATTTAGTCAGCCACCAATTGTGCAAGTTCTCCCACTTAAAAAGATGAGAGAGACCTGTAATTTTCATCATAGGTACACGTCAACTATGACAGACAAATTGAGAATTTTTTTTCCTGAAAAACACATTGTAGGATTTTTTATGAATTTATTTGCAAATTATGGTGGAAAATAAGTATTTGGTCACCTACAAACAAGCAAGATTTCTGGCTCTCACAGACCTGTAACTTTTTCTTTAAGAGGCTCCTCTGTCCTCCACTCGTTACCTGTATTAATGGCACCTGTTTGAACTTGTTATCAGTATAAAAGACACCTGTCCACAACCTCAAACAGTCACACTCCAAACTCCACTATGGCCAAGACCAAAGAGCTGTCAAAGGACACCAGAAACAAAATTGTAGACCTGCACCAGGCTGGGAAGACTGAATCTGCAATAGGTAAGCAGCTTGGTTTGAAGAAATCAACTGTGGGAGCAATTATTAGGAAATGGAAGACATACAAGACCACTGATAATCTCCCTCGATCTAGGGCTCCACGCAAGATCTCACCCCGTGGGGTCAAAATGATCACAAGAACGGTGAGCAAAAATCCCAGAAGCACACGGGGGGACCTAGTGAATGACCTGCAGAGAGCTGGGACCAAAGTAACAAAGCCTACCATCAGTAACACACTACGCCGCCAGGGACTCAAATCCTGCAGTGCCAGACGTGTCCCCCTGCTTAAGCCAGTACATGTCCAGGCCCGTCTGAAGTTTGCTAGAGTGCATTTGGATGATCCAGAAGAGGATTGGGAGAATGTCATATGGTCAGATGGTCAGCATTCTTTGGAGGACAAAGAATGCTGAGTTGCATCCAAAGAACACCATACCTACTGTGAAGCATGGGGGTGGAAACATCATGATTTAGGGCTGTTTTTCTGCAAAGGAACCAGGACGACTGATCCGTGTAAAGGAAAGAATGAATGGGGCCATGTATCGTGAGATTGAGTGAAAACCTCCTTCCATTAGCAAGGGCATTGAAGATTAAACGTGGCTGGGTCTTTCAGCATGACAATGATCCCAAACACACCGCCCGGGCAACGAAGGAGTGGCTTCGTAAGAAGCATTTCAAGGTCCTGGAGTGGCCTAGCCAGTCTCCAGATCTCAACCCCATAGAAAATCTCTGGAGGGAGTTGAAAGTCCGTGTTGCCCAGCGACAGCCCCAAAACATCACTGCTCTAGAGGAGATCTGCATGGAGGAATGGGCCAAAATACCAGCAACAGTGTGTGAAAACCTTGTGAAGACTTACAGGAAACGTTTGACCTGTGTCATTGCCAACAAAGGGTATGTAACAAAGTATTGAGAAACTTTTGTTATTGACCAAATACTTATTTTCCACCATAATTTGCAAATAAATTCATTAAAAATCCTACAATGTGATTTTCTGGATTCTGGCCTCTCTCATCTTTTTAAGTGGGAGAACTTGCACAATTGGTGGCTGACTAAATACTTTTTTCCCCCACTGTAAATGCAACATGCATCAATTTCTAAGATTTTACTGAGTTACAGTTCATATAAGGAAATCAGTCAATTTAAATTAATTCATTAGGCCCTAATCTATGGATTTCACATGACTGGGAATACAGATATGCATCTGTTGGTCACAGATACATTTAAAAGGAAAGTAGGGCCGTGGATCAGAAAACCAGTCAGTATCTGGTGTGACCACCATTTGCCTCATGCAGCGTGACACATCTCCTTCGCATAGAGTTGATCAGGCTGTTGATTGTGGCCTGTGGAATGTTGTCCCACTCCTCTTCAATGGCTGTGCGAAGTTGCTGGATATTGGCGGAAAATGGAACACGCAGTCATACATGTCAATCCAGAGGATCCCAAACATGCTCAATGGGTGACATTTCTGGTGAGTATCCAGGCCATGGAAGAAGTGGGACATTTTCAGCTTCCAGGAATTGTTTACAGATCCTTGCAACATGGGGACGTGCATTATCATGCTGAAACATAAGGTGATGGCGGCGGATGAATGGCACAAGAATGGGCCTCAAGATCTCGCCATGGTGTCTCTGTGCATTCAAACTGCCATCGATAAAATACAATTTTGTTAGTTCTCCGTAGCTTATGCCTGCCCATACCATAACCCCACCATGGGGCACTCTGTTCACAACATTGACATCAGCAAACCGTTCGCCAACACGACGCCATACATGCTGTGAGGACGCAGATGTGCTTCCCTGAGACGGTTTCTGACAGTGTGTGCAGAAATTATTCGGTTGTGCAAACCCACAGTTTCATCAGCTGTCTGGGTGGCTGGTTTCAGACGATCCTGCAGGTGAAGAAGCCAGATGTGGAGGTCCTGGGCTGGCATGGTTACACATGGTCTGCTGTTGTGAGGCCGGTTGGACGTACTGCCAAATTGTTATTTTTTTAAACGGCGTTGGAGGCGGCTTATGGTAGAGAAATTAACATTCAGTTCTCTGTTAACAGCTCTGGTGGACATTCCTGTAGTCAGCATGCCAATGGATCGCACCCCTCAAAACTTGAGACATCTGATGCATTGTGTTGTGTGACAAAACTGCACATTTGAGAGTGGCCTTTTATTGTCCCCAGCACCTGTGTAATGATCATTCTGTTTAATCAGCTTCTTGATATGCCACACCTGTCAGGCGGATGGATTATCTTGGCAAAGGAGAAATGCTCACTAACAGGGATGTAAACAAATTTGTGCACAACATTTTAGAGAAATAAGCTTTTTGTGCATATGGAACATTTCTGGGATCAACACTTTACTTGTTGCGTTTATATTTTTGTTCAGTATAGAACCATCACCCTTCCCAAATAATTTTTGTTTGTACCACGTTATCAGGCAAATTACAATTCCCTGGATGGGTTCAGATGGGTCCTTTTTGATGGTAAGATGGCTGTTGCCTGTGGTGACATGAGATGTAAATTCACAGAGGTATATAACAGAAAAACAGCAATGATTGCAGACTACGCTGAAGGTAAAAATGCAATCACAATAGATACCTTCTGCAAACATATACTTACTGGCCAGACAAAGTTGTCAGTATTGAGCAGCTCATCCACTGTGGGGAGCCTGAATTCTGCCTGCTTCTCGTGAAGTTGAACAATGGCAGCTATCAAGGCTGCCTTGCCTCAACAATTTTTCTCAGAATCTGATGCCTCCTCTTCTTGCTGTCTGAATGGAAATGGGTAATTAAATAAACAAAGAGAGTACAAAGCAAGCAACTAATTTCTAAAGCATTTGTTGTCATGCAGCTATAACATTATACAAGACATGCACAGTTGTGGCTCACAAGCTACTCTGCTGTTTATGGTCACGTAATTTCTCAGTTTAATGAAATGTTTTAGATTAGAACAATTAATAACATAGGTCATGCCTATATTTGATCATAAACATGGTCTGATGTGTGTGAATGTTTCATAAATCGGTTTTAATACTTGATGAATAATGTGTTATAGGTCATATTGTTGTTGGGCCTTACCTGTCAAACAGTAGAGATAGTGTTTCCTTTGTTTCGCACCGAGGTAAAGCCCTTCAATCTTCTTCTGGAGATGCCCTGTCTGCCCATCCTGAAGTGTGGTGGTCAAACATAGAGCAAGTTACAAACATGACTTCACTGACACTAATGCAATTCTGTTGAGAGACAGAGAAACATTCACTTTTCTACCTTCAGGCCACTGCTGCACCTCAGCAACCCAGTCCTGAAGCACAGCATCATTGATGTCCAGCTCTGACAGCTTTTCTTCAAGGAGACTGCTCTCCTCCTTCAGTCTTTTGACATTCTTTAAAAAAATACAATTAAGGAATAACATAGGTGAAGGTTCAGATTTTTCGACTGAATCAAACAAGAAAATGTGACTTTCATGTGTACAGTCATCTTGATGTTTGCCTACACCAAGATGCAGGGCCGTCTTTACCTCCTTGCCCGTCCAAATAACATATTGAAATAGTGATCATATATTTGACCGAGATGTGCGCAGACAGAAAGACGCATCAAGGAGGCCTCCCGAGTGGTGCAGTAGTCTAAGGCACTGCATCACAGTGCTTGAGCCGTTACTACAGACCCGGGTTCGATTCCAGGCTGTGTCACAACCGGCCGTGCCCGGGAGTCCCGTAGGGCAGCGCACAATTGGCCCAGCGTCGTCCTGGTTAGGGGAGAGTTTGGCCAGGCGGGCTTTACTTGGCTCATTGCGCTCTAGTGACTCCTTGTGGCGGGCTGGGCACCTGCAGACTGACTTTGGTCAGCAGTTGAATGGTGTTTCCTCCGACACATTGGTGCAGGTGGGTGTTAAGAAGCGCAGTTTGGCGGGTCATGTTTCGGAGAACGCATGACTCGACCTTCGCCTCTCCCGAGCCTGTTGGGGAGTTGCAGCGATGAGACAAGATTGAAATTGGGGAAAAAAGGGGGGAAAATACACACACAAAAAAAGAAAGACGCATCAATCTCAGATAAAGAATCAGAGCGAGCGAAACAGCGTGTCTCAGTATGTGCAGACCATGTAACTGATTCTGTCTGGACCAAAAAATTATGGCATGTCATACTATTTCTGGCCATACAGCAACAGATACATGGGCTACATATAGTAAGACAGAGGGGCACCATTTCGCTCGGATGCTTTCACAGAGAGGAAGAGGCAAAGCGGGAGGGCTCACTCAATCTGTTCAGAATAAGCCCAACATGTTTCTATGGTCATAATATGCAGACCTAAACTTGTCGCCTGCCTTCCCGCCTTTGGGACAATGACCCCCATTGTTATGGCGGAAACATGAGCATCTTGTCATTATATACAGATCTCTGTTTTCAGACTCTTGCAAATTGAAAAGGAAAATTGGCGGGTGCACAGTGCACTGTTAGGATAATGGATTCCCCTAAAGTAAATTGATGTTTTCCCAAAATTATAAATACTGTACAAAAATACTAATGCAACAATGTATTTTTTTTTACTGAGTTACAGTTCATATAAGGAAATCAGTCAAATGAAATAAATTCATTAGGCCCTAATCTATGGATTTCACATGACTGGGAATACAGATATGCAAATTGCCATCAATAAAATGTAATTGTATTCGTTGTCCGTAGTTTATGCCTGCCCATACAATAACCCCACCATGGGGCACTCTGTTCACAATGTTGACATCTGCAAACCGCTCACCCACACGATGCCATAAATGTGGTCTGCGGTTGTGAGGCTGGACATACTGCCAAATTCTCTAAAACGACGTTGGAGGTGGCTTATGGCAACAGCTCTGGTGGACATTCCTGCAGTCATTTGCATGCCAATTGCACGCTCCCTCAAAACTTGAGACATCTGTGGTATTGTGTTGTGTGACAAAATTGCACATTTCAGAGTGGCCTTTTATTGTCCCCAGCTCAAGGTGTACCTGTGTAATGACCATGCTGTTTAATCAGCTTCTTGATGTGCCACACTGCTCAGGGGGATGGATTATCTTGGCAAAGAAGAAATGCTCACTAACAGGGATGTAAACAAATTTCTGCACAACGTTTGAGAAATAGGCTTTTTTTGAGTATGGAACATTTCTGGGATCTTTTATTTCAGCTCATGAAACATGGGACCAATACTTTACATGTTGCGTTTAGATTTTTGTTCAAATAAAATTGTATTTGTCACATACGTGTTTAGCAGATGTTATAGCGGGTGTAGGAAATGCTTGTGCTTCTAGCTCTGACAGTGCAGTAATTGTTAGGCTATGGTTAAACCCAGCACTCAGAGAAACAAAACACGACAAAGGGAGTGGAAGAAACAAAAATTATTTTAATAAAAGTTCAATTTGTCTTAGTCCAAAAACAACTGAAGAAAAGGAACAGAGTGGGCTAGTCGGCTCCGGAGGAAGGAGAGGCTGAGGCAGGCAGGCAGGCATGTCTGAACTGAAGACAAAACAAACGACAGGTTAAGGAGAGTAAAGAGCCAGGCTGAAGACAAAGACAATTTACTCTACTGGTGAGCCAAGTTACCGCTCTAGTAAGAACAACGATCTGGCGCCGGTGGAGAGCCATGCCCAGGAATTAGTAGTGCAGGTTGATGAGAGAAATAGGATGCAGCTGCGTAGGCAGGAATCACTGGAAACAACCCGCAGCTGCACAGGAGAGGCAGATCCTGAGCACGCCCCCCGATCCACTCCAGACACACCCACATAATGGGGACAAACACACATACAGATACAACAGACAAAGAGGGGACAAAACAAGGAGGAAGGGAAACAGAAAAGGGAGAGACAAGCTGCCCACATAACAGTACCCCCCCCTCAATGGTCGCCACCTGGCGACCCACCAGGCCTGTCAGGGTTGTCGTGATGGAAGTCCGTGATCAGCTGAGATCCAACACAAAACGCTTAGGGACCCAAGACCTCTCCTCTGGTCCATAACCTTCCCAATCGACTAGGTATTGGAGACCCCTACCCCGCCTCCGAGAGTCCAGGAGCCTACTGACGGTGTAGGCCGGATGGTCGTCAATGAGGCGAACAGGTGGAGGTGGATCTGCCGGCGGACACAAAAGGCTGGAGGACACAGGTTTCAGTTGGGAGACGTGGAAAGTAGGGTGAATCTTCATGGCTGAAGGCAACTTCAAACGAACCGCAGCGGGGTTAACGATGGACTCCACCACAAACGGACCCAGGTACCGAGGAGACAGCTTGCGTGATTTGGTACGAAGAGGTACGTTCTTAGATGACACCCAAACTTCTTGACCAGGATGAAACACAAGTGCGGGAGTCCTACTCCTATCCGCTGTCGTCTTGTTCCTGTCGGTGGTCCGAAGCAACGCTTCCCGAGCGTCGCTCCACACTCTCTGGCAGCGGCGGAGGTTCTCCTGAACCGAAGGAACAGCCAATTCCTTCTCCTGAGCAGGAAACAGAGGGGGTTGATAACCCATGGTTACTTCGAAGGGTGAAAGGCCGGTGGCAGAGGTGGTGAGGGAGTTGTGGGCGTACTCTATCCAAGGCAGATGTTTGGCCCAGGATGATGGATGTTGAGCAGCCACACAACGAAGGGTTGCTTCGAGGTTTTGATTGGCTCTTTCTGTTTGACCGTTGGTCTGGGGATGAAACCCTGAGGACAGACTAATGGAAGCACCCAAAGCAGAACAGAAAACCTTCCAAACACGGGAAGTAAACTGTGGGCCTCTATCAGATACGATGTCCACAGGTATTCCATGGGGACGGAATACATGTTGGACTAGGAGGTCCGCTGTCTCACTGGCAGACGGTAATTTTGGTAATGCTATATAGTGAACAGATTTAGAGAATCTGTCCACAATGGTAAGTATAGTATCATTACCTTCAGACTTGGGTAGGCCGGTGACAAAATCCATGGCTATGTGGGACCAGGGACGGCTGGGAACTGGGAGGGGTAGCAGCAGCCCCGAAGGTGACTGATGGGAGGCTTTGCCCCGAGCACAGGTTGAACAGGCTGCCACAAAAGCCCGAACGTCAGTTTCCATTGAGGGCCACCAAAAATGTCTCCTAAGCAGCGTCAACGTGCGTCTCATCCCAGGGTGACCAGCAAAACGGCAGGTGTGAATCCACTGCAACACCTGAGACCGGACCGTCTCGGGAACAAAGAGTAGGTTGGGAAGTCCATCACCCGGTCCCGGGTCCGTGGCAAGTGCAGTCTTCACAAGAGACTCGATCTCCCACTGTACCTCCGCCACGACGCATGAGGAAGGTAGGACTGCCTCAGGCTCGCTGGTCTCCGAAGGGTCAGCAAACTGGCGGGACAAAGCATCTGGTTTAACATTTCTTGACCCCGGTCTGTATGTAAGAATTAAGTTAAACCTACTAAAAAACAGGGCCCATCTGACTTGGCGTGAGTTGAGTCTCTTAGTGGCTTGGATGTAAGCCAAGTTTTTGTGGTCTGTCCAGACCACAAACGGCAGTTCAGCTCCATCCAGCCAGTGCCGCCACTCTTCCAGTGCTAGCTTAACCGCCAGCAGTTCCCGGTTTCCAACGTCGTAATTCCGTTATGTGGGTGACAATTTCTTGGAGAAAAAAGCACAGGGGTGAAGCTTTTGGTCAGTGGGGGAGCGCTGGGAGAGGACTGCTCCCACACCTGAGTCAGACGCGTCCACCTCCACAATAAACTGCAGAGAGGTATTGGGGTGTATCAACACGGGGGAGGTGGAAAACAGTTCCTTCAAAACCCCTACCGCCTGCTCCGCCTCAGGGGACCACAGAAAAGGGACTTTTGGGGATGTGAGTCTAGTAAGGGGTGCCACCACTTTACTAAAACCCTTAATGAATCTACGGTAGAAGTTAGCAAAGCCCAAAAATCGTTGAAGTTGCTTACGGGTGGTGGGTGTGGGCCATTCCGTCACTGCCCGGATCATCTCGGGGTCCGCCTTCACCTGCCCGCTCTCAATGATGAAACCAAGGAACGATGTAGACTGTTTGTGGAACTCACACTTTTCTGCTTTGACGTACAGCTTATTCTCCAAGAGCCGTTGAAGGACGTGTGACTCATGCTCCTCGGGTGACTTGGAAAAAACAAGAATATCATCCAGGTATACAAAGACAAAACGGTTCAAAAAATCCCTAAGAACATCGTTCACCATGGCTTGGAATACAGCAGGGGCGTTTGAGAGCCCAAAGGGCATGACCAAATACTCAAAATGCCCCAGTGGAGTGTTGAAAGCGGTTTTCCACTCATCTCCCTTTCGGATTCTGACAAGGTGATAAGCGTTCCTGAGGTCGAGCTTGGAGGAAACTGTGGCGCCATGCAGAGGTTCAAAAGCTGAGTTGATGAGTGGAAGGGGCAGGGGCGGTGTGTTCATTAGGGCGATATGGGCGACGCACTGCCAAACGGGAAAAGGAAGGGATTTTTTTTCTAATCAATTTTATCACGGCAACAGTAGTTATCAGTGTTCTAATCTAGACGTCTGATCTGCCACTAAATGTCCAATCAGGCTAAAGTCGTGCTTCAAATGGCCCCGCCCGTTTTGGGGCGATTTCAGTCAGGTTGAAAATCGGCCAGAAGTCTCTCATAGCCTCTCATATAAAAAAAAATTTTTTTTCAAATATCAGAGCTTTCAATACAATCTCTATGGGTTTCTGAGGGCTTGCACTTACGCGCTTTCGTCATACGTAACATAACCATGAACGTAACTAAGAAAAGAGCGGGTAGCAGCGTCAATCAATTCACGTACTACTATCAAGATGGCTAGCGTTCAGTGCAACTCGTTTGTCTCTGAAAGAAGTTCACATCAAAGACCATTCAAAACGAGCTACTGGAGTGTATGCTAGCGGTCATGAGGGAACATATTGTGGAGGAGGTGAAGTCGGCGAACTTCGTAGCTATCCAAGCTGACGAGACCATGGACGTTTCTACACAGACACAGCTGGTGCTTGTGCTGAGGTACATAGATAGCAACCACAAAGTGCAGGAGCGCTTTTTTGAGTTCCTTCCCATCTCGGAATCAACCTCAGTCTCAATCGCCAGTGTGCTTTTGGAGAGACTGAACGGTCTTTTTGCCGACGACGAGAAAGTCAAACTGTGGTGCACTGGCACTGTACCAGGTTCTCATGAGCTACAACCTCCAGGAGACGTTCTCTGAGACTGTGACTCTGTTGAACATCCTCATAACCACTCCCATGACAACAGCTGAAGCTGAGAGATGTTTCTCAACTTTGACACGAGTTAAGACATTCCTGCGAAATTCAATGGGCCAGGAACGTCTGAATGCACTGGCCATGCTTTCCATGGAGAGGGAACTAGTCCTCAGCATGCCTGATTTCAATGAGAAAGTCATTGACCGCTTTGCTGCATTGAAAGAGAGAAGAGAACAGTTTCAGTACAAGTAATGTAGCCTCTCTCTCTCTTTGTCCCTCCCTGTCTGTCTCTTTAACACACACACGCCCAAATCAGTTCACAGTTGATGTTGTTTAAAATAGTTATTTTTCATTTAAAAAAAAGTTAAAAAAAATAAAATAATCTGTTCATGTTCATTTTTACAAATCTATACAATTGGCCAGAATATGGTTGTTCATTTTTACAAAGCCATACAGATAGCTGTGTTTACCTTTTCTATAAATTATTTTCAAATTCTGTTTTCAGGCAAAATGTCTATCACAGTTCATTTTCACAAATCTATACAAGAGGGCAGAATATGGAAGTCTATAAAAATTTCTTATTACCAATAACTTGCATCAATGTTTTCAGTAGCCTCTATCAAAAGCTCCTGCTTGCTTGTTGTGAATTATGCTCAGGTGCACATATTGCCAATTCAACCATGAGGCAAAAAATGTGGTAAAAGCTCTTGTTGATCCTGCAATCTGAACAAATACCAAGATGCTGTATTTTCAGCTGATATTTCATTTGTTTATGGAAATGCATATTGTTTATGCAGTGTTGAGGAATGTGAAAGAACACCCTTGATTATTTTTACTGTGATAACTTATTTTGCTTTTGTAAGCCAACACTTTTGAGATCAGTCAATAAATGCTTCTGGCATTGACTTATATGCTGCCCCTGTCTTCATGTTGTTGCTGGACATATCTTTTTTAAAATGTGTGTAGGTCACCTAAATCATCAGAAAAATTGCCCCCCCTGAGAATTTTTTCAGGAGCCGCCACTGGGAAGGGGATACTTGTTTTTAACAGTTATGTTGTTTAAACCCCTGAAATCGATACAGGGGCGTAACGACTTGTCTTTCTTTTCAACGAAAAAGAAGCCTGCACCCAAAGGAGACGACGAGGGACGGATTATGCCCGAGGCCAGAGAATCACCAATATACTGCTCCATTGCCTCTCTTTCCGGTCGGGACAGATTGTATAAGCGACTAGAGGGCAAGGGAGCACCAGGAAGCAGTTCAATAGGGCAATCATAAGGCCTATGTGGTGGTAGAGACAGAGCCTTGTCCTTACTGAAAACCTCCGCTAAGTCATGGTATTCTTTGGGGACAGATGACAGATCGAGAGGAGCTGAGGGATGAGTTGGGTTACACTTAGTGGGGGGAACCGCTGACCTAAGGCACTCTGAATGGCAGTTAGTGCTCCAACTGAGAATGGTGTGACGTGTCCAATCAATTTGTGGGTTGTGAAGAGTCAACCAGGGGAAGCCAAGGATTAGGGAGGTAGCTGAGCCAGACATAACTCTTAACTGAATGCTTTCACAATGATTGCCAGAAATCACTAGGGAAACGGGGGTGGTTTGATGAGTTATCTCCGCGAGGAGGCGCCCATCAAGGGCTGTGACCCGAATGGGGGTAGGTAGTGGCTCCATGGGGATACGAGCTTGTGTAACGAACTGGTGGCTAATAAAGTTGTCTTCTGCACCTGAGTCTATCAGAGCTGAGAGTGGCAGGGAATGACTCTGGAAACGTA
The DNA here is from genome assembly GCF_964263955.1 of Coregonus lavaretus. Taxonomy (NCBI): domain Eukaryota; kingdom Metazoa; phylum Chordata; class Actinopteri; order Salmoniformes; family Salmonidae; genus Coregonus; species Coregonus lavaretus. The sequence goes on from NC_140004.1 coordinate 1,245,072, forward strand.
AGGTTACAGGTACTTGTAATCGGGGAATGATGGGTTCAGGATCTAACTCTGGGCTCGCAAGTAGACCCACCATTACGAGCGAGCCTTGTCTTTTGGTCGCTTAGGGCATGTAGCCAGAATGTGTGTGGCGTCTCCACAGTACAGGCACTCACGCCGTTGCCGCTCTGCTGGAGGTAGTCGAGCTCGACCCACTTGCATTGGTTCCTCCTCTGTGCTCGGGATGGGATCAGGAACAAGAAGCTGCCGGCTCCGGGGAGGCGAGACTCGAGTGGTTGAAGGCTGGGGAACTCGTCCTCCTAGATGTGGCCGACCGCCTCTCTCCCGACGCCTCTCCCGCAACCGGTTGTCTAGCTTAATGGACAGGGAAACGAGAGAATGTAAATCATGTGGCTCGTCACGAGCAGCCAGTTCATCCTTAATGGCTTCATTCAAACCGTTTAGAAATGCTCCTTGAAGTGCCACATTGTTCCACTTGGAGTCCGCTGCCAAAGTCCAGAACTCAATATAGTACTCAGCCACACTGTTAGAACCCTGCCTCAAATTAAAAAGTATCTTGGAGGAATTACCCACATGGTCAGGATGGTCAAAAACAGTCTTCAATTTAGCAGAAAAATCAGCGAAAGTCAATCCAGTCAAAGTTTGATTTGAGCATACAGCCTCAGCCCAAACCAGAGCTCTCCCTCTTAACAGCCCCAGAACATAATGTACCTTAGAGGAATCAGTAGAAAACGACAGTGGTCTCTGCCAAAAAATCAAGTCACACTGAAGCAAAAATCCCCGGCACTTGTCCAATTCTCCATTGAACGGTTCAGGCGACGTGACAGGGGGTTCCCGATGGAACGAAGCCTGCATAATGTCAGAGGAAACAACTTGGGGTGCATCAAACTGGGGGTCAGAGAGAGATGGAGAACTGATAACAGACAATTTAGAGACTTGTGTAGTTAACTGAGTCACCTGGTTCAGCAGTTGATGATTATCTTCCAAAAGAGTCCGAATCAATTGGTCATGCTGTCCTAGCAACGTTCCTTGAGCCTGGATAGCTTGTTGGAAGCTGTCTTCGTTTGCCCTGTGCTGTTTCTCTGTTGGGTCCATGGCCAGATCGTTCTGTTAGGCTATGGTTAAACCCAGCACTCAGAGAAACAAAACACGACAAAGGGAGTGGAAGAAACAAAAATTATTTTAATAAAAGTTCAATTTGTCTTAGTCCAAAAACAACTGAAGAAAAGGAACAGAGTGGGCTAGTCGGCTCCGGAGGAAGGAGAGGCTGAGGCAGGCAGGCAGGCAGGCAGGCAGGCTGGAAGGCAGGCAGGTATGTCTGAACTGAAGACAAAACAAACGACAGGTTAAGGAGAGTAAAGAGCCAGGCTGAAGACAAAGACAATTTACTCTACTGGTGAGCCAAGTTACCGCTCTAGTAAGAACAACGATCTGGCGCCGGTGGAGAGCCATGCCCAGGATTTAGTAGTGCAGGTTGATGAGAGAAATAGGATGCAGCTGCGTAGGCAGGAATCACTGGAAACAACCCGCAGCTGCACAGGAGAGGCAGATCCTGAGCACGCCCCCCGATCCACTCCAGACACACCCACATAATGGGGACAAACACACATACAGATACAACAGACAAAGAGGGGACAAAACGAGGAGGAAGGGAAACAGAAAAGGGAGAGACAAGCTGCCCACATAACAGTAATATCTAACAATTTCACAACATATACCCAATACACACAAAACTGGCAAGGAATGGGATTTTAGAATATATACATATATGGACAAGCAATGACAGAGCGGCATGGACTAAGATACAGTAGAATATTATAGAATAGAAGGCAGTATATACATATGAGATGAGTAGTGCAAGATATGTAAACATTATTAAAGTGACTGGTGTTCCATTTCTTAAAGTGGCCAGTGATTTCAATAGGCAGCAGCAGCCTCTAATGTGCTGGTGATGGCTATTTAACAGTCTGATGGCCTTGAGATAGAAGCAGTGGCTCGGGTGGTTGATGTCCTTGATGATCTTTTTGGCCTTCCTGTGTTGCATGTGTCTTGGAGGGCGGGTAGTTTGCCCCCGGTAATGTGTTCAGCAGACCGCACCACCCTCTGGAGAGCCCTGCGGTTGTGGGCGGTGCAGTTGCCGTACCAGGTGGTGATACAGCCTGACAGGATGCTCTCAATTGTGCATCTGTAAAAGTTTGAGAGGGTTTTAGGTGCTAAGCCGAATTTCTTCAGCTTCCTGAGGTTGAAGACGCTCTGTTGCGCCTTCTTCACCACACAGTCTGCGTGGGTGGACCATTTCAGTTTGTCGGTGATGTGTACGTCAAGGGACTTGAAGCTTTCCACCTTCTCCACTGTGGTCCCGTCGATGTGGATAGGGGGGTGCACCCTCTGCTGTTTCTATGGATATATACAAAGAAATATCAATAGAAAACAGGAAATAACTAAACGAAATGCAGCTAGTTTGCTGTCTTTCCAGCTTCAGTTTAAAGTGATTGTGTTAGCGGTGTTGTTGGCTAGCTCCTCTGAACAACAGAAGTGTCCTGACGAGAGAGCACATTTTCTATGTCAGGTGAAATCATGTATCATTAGCTCATTGTTAAGGATGTATCCAAATAAATGTCACTAGAAAAGAGTTTAAACGAACGCAAATGCAGCTACTTTGCTGTTATTCTGGCTGCACTGTTTGACGTGAATGTAAGTTAGCCATAGTTGGCTAGCTAGCAAGCAAGGGATAAGAACGTTGCCAGCCAGTATGGCAATGGAACATTTAGAACGAACGACTGGGTCGTGTCCAAAGATACAGAACAAAACGACTGGGTAACGTATCTGGCAACCGAACTGATAGAATGAACGACCAGCTGGCTTGGGTAGCAACCCTAGTTTTGTGTCGGGACTATATCTTGTGGAAGGATGAAATAGTATGAATAAATTCATCAAAATAACGTTTTTTACAAAAATATGTAAATCATTATTTGAATATCAAAAATAAAGGAGGACCAAGGCACTCTTCAAATAATTAATTAAAATGCCTCTATTTGTATGGCATGTTCAATGAAAACAAAGTTTAAAAACTCCAACACGTTTCGGCTGCATGGCCTTCGTCAGGGAGTACTAAGATATGATAATACAATGTCCTCTTTTGAACAGCTTTTTCCAATCAACCTGATTTGAAGAGGGAGTGGTTACTATACACATTAAAAAGTGAAATACTGTAGATATGTTATCAAAAATGCAACTCAAGGCTAGAAGCATCAGAACCCCTAGAAAGGTAGTTCTAACCTTGAATATGACTGGGCAAAGTGTTAAGATTAGGAGAGACATCTATTTTATAGGACACTAGAACACAGCAAACATGGACCACAACAGTCTAAACATAGCTCAGGGCAATAGAGGAAAATGTCCACTAGATGGGAGCAAAGGGACCTCTCACGACGCTACAGGAAAGGTGAGAAATCCATATCTTCATTTAAACCAGGGTACTTACTGGCCTGTAGTTTGTAAATCCAAAAACGTCCCCTTTGGTTTAGCTGTTGAAGACAGTCCCCTTTTCTAATTGAGGCCGGAACATAATCAATACCCATAGCTTGTAGGGAGGCAGGGTTGCCATGGTGTAAGGACTTGTAGTATAGAGGCGAAAGAAATGCACACCTATTTAGGCCAGGTGCTGGCTAACGGAGTAGAACACTTGAAAAAGAAAAAGGAGAGCCGTACACTCTAGGAGCTCAGATGCAATCATTTAATAACCTAATAACCAACGTTTCGACAGACAAGCTGTCTTCATCAGGGTATAATGACAAACACTGTGGGTCACTAGTTTATATAGTGTCAAAGGACACACGCAGGTGTCTGTAATCATGGCCGGGTGTGGCCTGATAGCATTGGTTAATTCACAGAAAAACAGAACATACAAGAAACATGGATAGCATACGATCATAGATACAACTTGGTTACATAGGCCCACAAACATTTACCATGAATAGCAAAATCACAATAATCACAAGAATGGCTTCAAATCAAAGTCTACGTTGAGACTGAAGGGAGCAAGGGTCTTTAAATTAAAGAAAGGACTTGAAGTGCCTTGCCATGGGGTAGTCTTCATTGCCTACCCGTATGGCGTATTTGTGTTCCGCGAACCGGTCTTGAAGGCGTCTCTTTGTACATCCAATGTAGAACACCTTGCACTGTGGACATTCCAATCTGTAGATGACATGAGTGGTTTTGCAGTTAATGAAACGCTTGACTTGACACTGCATTTTAGAAGCTATGTCAACAAAATACTTTTTCTGTCCAATATTTCTGCAATGGTTGCACTGGTTGCATTTAAAAGAGCCCCAGGGTTTGTGGTCTAGCCAAGTTTTTTGAGTCACAGGAAAATAGCTGTGGACTAATTTGTCATTTAGGATAGGACATGACTGGTGGCTCTGGGAAGACTTGGTGTAGTAGTGTATTACTTTGGATGATTCCCCAATTATTTTTAATGATTATTTTAATGTTCTCTGCTTCAGTGCTGTATTTTGTGACAAAGTACACTCTCTTTGATGCATCACGAGGCGCTCCGCAACAAGTTCTCTCTGTCAAGTCGTCCGGCCCTTATACCTGCATCTTTCAGGACCTGAGCGCTGTAGCCCCGATTCAAGAAGCGATTCTCCAATTAAGCAGATTTGACACTGTAGTCTGTTTCCTCATCGCAAATTCTGCGGACTCTTTGGAATTGGCCATATGGAATGTTCTCTTTTAGCCTTTTGGGGTGAAAGCGGTCTGCCCTCAGAATGGTATTCCCATCTATAGGCTTCCTAAAGATTGATGTGTGCAAACAACCGTTGTCATTGATACTTATGTCAAGGTCCAAAAAATGAATGTTATCCTTGCTGTACTCCATAGTTAGTTTGATGCAAGGGTTAATGCTGTTAAGGTATTGGTGGAAGGAAATAAGTTCATCTTCTGAGCCAGACCAGAACAGGCAAACATCATCAATATAGCGTTCCCACCATATAATCCAGTGAAATAACTGGTTTTCAGAAGGAACCAAAATGAAGTCATTTTCCCATTTACCTAAGTACAAACCAGCGTAGGGAGGGCTGTAGCAAGCTCCCATGGCACATCCTTTGACTTGTTTAAAAATACGGTCCTGAAAGACAAAGATGTAATTATTAAGAGTCCATTCAGTCAGTGAGACAATTCATTATGTGGAAGGCATCTCAGTCTCAGGCCGGGTACTCAAGAAATGGTGCATAGCTTCCAATCCTTGTTCATGTTCAATGGTAGTGTATTGAGACTCCACAGGAGTTGCAATCTACTGTAGAGATCTATCATACTATCCAGGTCTGTACCCAAACAGTTTGAGCTTCTACTTCTAAAAATCCACCTTTCCAGAAATAAGTCTCTCACTGTTGCCGCTTGCTACAGACCCCCCTCAGCCCCCAGTTGTGCCCTGGACACCATATGTGAATTGCTTGCCCCCCATCTATCTTCAGAGTACTGCTTGGTGACCTAAACTGGGATATGCTTAACACCACGGCCATCCTACAATCTAAACTAGATGCCCTCAATCTCACACAAATTATCAAGGAACCTACCAGGTACAACCCTAAATCCGTAAACATCGGCACCTTCATAGATATCATCCTGACTAATTTACCCTCTAAATACACCTCCGCTGTCTTCAACCAGGATCTCAGCGATCACTGCCTCATTGCCTGCATCCGTAATGGGTCCGCGGTCAAACGTCCACCCCTCATCACTGTCAAACGCTCCCTAAAACATTTCAGCGAGCAGGCCTTTCTAATTGACCTGGCCCGGGTATCCTGGATGGATATTGACCTCATTGCGACAGTAGAGGATGCCTGGATGTTCTTCAAATGTGCTTTCCTCTCCATCTTAAATAAGCATGCCCCATTCAAAAAAATCAGAACTAAGAACAGATATAGCCCCTGGTTCACCCCAGACTTGACTGCCCTTGACCAGCACAAAAACATCCTGTGACGTACTGCATTAGCATCGAACAGCCCCCGCGATATGCAACTTTTCAGGGAAGTCAGGAACCAATATACACAATCAGTTAGGAAAGCAAAGGCTAGCATTTTCAAACAGAAATTTGCATCCTGTAGCACTAACTCCAAAAAGATTTGGGACACTGTAAAGTCCATGGAGAATAAGAGCACCTCCTCCCAGCTACCCACTGCACTGAGGCTAGGATACACTGTCACCACCGATAAATCTATGATAATCGAGAATTTCAATAAGCATTTTGCTATGGCTGGCCATACTTTCCACCTGGCTACCCCCTACCCCGGCCACCAGCTCTGCACCCTCCGCTGCAACCTGCCCATGCCCCCCCCCCCGCTTCTCCTTCACCCAAATTCAGATAGCTGATGTCCTGAAAGAGCTGCTAAATCTGGACCCCTACAAATCAGCTGGGCTAGACAATCTGGACCCTTTCTTCTAAAATTAGCCGCCAAAATTGTCGCAACCCCTATTACTAGCCTGTTCAACCTCTCTTTCATATCGTCTGAGATCCAGAGAGATTGGAAAGCTGCCGCGGTCATCCCCCTCTTCAAAGGGGGTGACACTCTAGATCCAAACTGTTACAGAACTACAGTGAGGGAAATAAGTATTTGATCCCCTGCTGATTTGTACGTTTGCCCACTGACAAAGACATGATCAGTCTATACTTTTAATGGTAGGTTTATTTGAACAGTAAGAGACAGAATAACAACAAAGAAATCCAGAAAAATGCATTAAATGAGGGAAATAAGTATTTGACCCCTCTGCAAAACATGACTTAGTACTTGGTGGAAAAACTCTTGTTTGCAATCACTCATCGCCAAGCAGCATGGTGAGAAGGTGACAACAGTTGGTGCGATTATTCGCAAATGGAAGAAACACAAAAGAACTGTCAATCTCCCTCTGCCTGGGGCTCCATGCAAGATCTCACCTCGTGGAGTTGCAATGATCATGAGAACGGTGAGGAATCAGCCCAGAACTACACGGGAGGATCTTGTCAATGATCTCAAGGCAGCTGGGACCATAGTCACCAAGAAAACAATTGGTAACACACTACGCCGTGAAGGACTGAAATCCTGCAGCGCCCGCAAGGTCCCCCTGCTCAAGAAAGCACATATACAGGCCCGTCTGAAGTTTGCCAATGAACATCTGAATGATTCAGAGGAGAACTGGGTGAAAGTGTTGTGGTCAGATGAGACCAAATTCGAGCTCTTTGGCATCAACTCAACTCGGCGTGTTTGGAGGAGGAGGAATGCTGCCTATGACCCTAAGAACACCATCCCCACCGTCAAACATGGAGGTGGAAACATTAGGCTTTGGGGGTGTTTTTCTGCGAAGGGACGATGGACGGTGAAATCTTGGGTATTGAAAATGGGTCGTGGATGGGTATTCCAGCATGACAATGACCCAAAACACACGGCCAAGGCAACAAAGGAGTGGCTCAAGAAGAAGTACATTAAGGTCCTGGAGTGGCCTAGCCAGTCTCCAGACCTTAATCCCATAGAAAATCTGTGGAGGGAGCTGAAGGTTCGAGTTGCCAAATGTCAGGCTCGAAACCTTAATGACATGGAGAAGATCTGCAAAGAGGAACGGGACAAAATCCCTCCTGAGATGTGTGCAAACCTGTTGGCCAACTTCAAGAAACGTCTGACCTCTGTGATTGCCAACAAGGGTTTTGCCACCAAGTACTAAGTCATGTTTTGCAGAGGGGTCAAATACTTATTTCCCTCATTAAAATGCAAATCAATTTATAACATTTCTGACATGCGTCTTTCTGGATCTTTTTGTTGTTATTCTGTCTCTCACTGTTCAAATAAACCTACCATTAAAATTATAGACTGATCATGTCTTTGTCAGTGGGCAAACGTACAAAATCAGCAGGGGATCAAATACTTTTTTCCCTCACTGTATCACTCCAGTGTTAATACTAAATTGTAATTTAATAAATTTGCACACACTGTATATTGATTTTCTATTGTGTTATTGACTGTACGTTTTGTTTTTGTTTATTACATATGTAACTCTGTGTTGTGGTTGTTGTTTTTATCGCACTGCTTTGCTTTATCTTGGCCAGTTCGCAGTTGTAAATGAGAACTTGTTCTCAACTGGCTTACCTGGTTAAATAAAGGTTAAATAAAAAAATTAATATAAAAAATCCATGGTGACTAAAAAGGAGGCTGTACCTATATTGTTAAATTCCTTAATTTTGTTCTCAACACATCTGTGGTATCTTGAAGATAGGCTGGGAGTGAAGGCAGAAAAGGCTTAATAAAGTAATCAATGTACTTGGAGATGGGTTCTGTCAGACTTTCATTACCGCTAATGACTGGTCTGCCTGGGTTTTTTTCAAGATTCTTGTGCTTTTGGAAGAAGATAAAAAGAAGCCATATGCGGACAGCCATTGAAAATAAATGTGAACTCATTGTCTGAAATGTAGCCATTCTCCTTAGCTTCTATGAGGATCCCTTTCAATTCAGTTTTCTTACCTTCAACCCTCTGTAGGATTGAAGGTAAGAGATTGGTAAAATTCATCATTGTCTAATTGACGGTAAGGTTGTGTCACATATTTGTCTTTACTCCACACTACTGTAGCGCCACCTTTGTCTGCTTTTTTAACCACAATCCGTCCATTTTTGGACAATGATTCAACTGCATCCCTCTTAGTCTTAGAAAGGTTGTCGTGTTTGGTTAGAGTCAATTTTACCTTAAAAAGATTAGTCTCGGGCCTAACAACACCCATGCCAATATATCTTCCAAACACCGGCTTCGAGGGCATTATCACTTAATTAAGACACAGTTGCAGTGCAATGATTTGATAGTTTCTCAAAATATTTTGTTTATCACAATACTGGAAAGCATATGGGTCTCTAGCAGTGTAGCAGTGAGGATTTCCACTGGACAACATGTTACAGCTGTTGATAAGTCATTGATAATAATCTGCCAATTTTTGTTAATGTCATTACATTAATATATAAGGGGGGATCATAGCTATATTCAATCAAATTCACGAGTTGATTTAAAATCTATGTTTAACCCTTTATGGTTGGTGTCTTGATGGATATGTCCAAAATCGTGTGATATAAAACATTACTTTTCTGTCCTTGCATTAATGGCAGTGTAAGTGCATGCTCAGCCCCCTCCTGTACTCCCTGTTCACCCATGACTGCATGGTCAAGCACGCATCCAACTCAATCATCAAGTTAGCAGACGACACAACAGTAGTAGGTTTGATTACCAACAATGACGAGACCGCCTACAGGGAGGAGGTGAGGGCTCTGGGAGTGTGGTGCCAGGAAAATAACCTCTCACTCAACGTCAACAAAACAAAGGAGATGATCGTGGACTTCAGGAAACAGCAGAGGTCACTTTAATAATGTTTACATATCTTGCACTACTCATCTCATATGTATATACTGTATTCTATTCTATAATATTCTACTGTATCTTAGTCCATGCCGCTCTGTCATTGCTTGTCCATATATATATATATATTCTTAAATTCCATTCCTTAGTAGATTTGTGTGTATTGGGTATATGTTGTGGAATTGTTAGATATTACTTGTTAGATATTACTGCACTGTCGGAGCTAGAAGCACAAGCATTTCGCTACACCCGCAGTAACATCTGCTAAACACGTGTATGTGACAAATACAATTTGAAGTTGTTATTATATCATATATGAGGCATTAATCAGTTAAATTAGACATTTAACTTAACCCTGTAAGAATCCTGGATCTAGCTGTCGGACAGTTTTTTTGTCTAGAGATCTCAGAAAAACTACGTAATATTTTGGGGTGGAAAAGGTTTTAATGGGCACACAAATCCAGAATAATACATGTGATTGCAAAACCGAATGCTTCTAACCGAAAGAGTCACCTTACCTTGATACTTAAAATCTAAATCGATACTGCCATTAACGTGGTTCTGGATGCACATTTGGTGTCTAGCTGGGTAGTTATGCCGTGATATTTTCACACATCATCTGATCCAAGGAATTCTCCGAATGACAGTCAAGTGAAGAACAACTGTTGTGATAGAGCACACGATGCAACAACAGCCCAAGTACTGGAAAAAAGGTGTTTGCGAGGAATGTCCAGAATATTTTGGTGTCTCATTCATTACACCGGTGAAGACAGTTGTGCCTGGATCCACGTTGGATCTAATATCCCTAGTGAATTTATGTTGATCATCTGTTGTTGTCTCCTTGATTTAAAACAGGGTTTTGTTAGATTTAACAGAGAAAGCATCAAGGTAATATGTTATTTTTCTTATGTTTTTGACATAAGAACCCAACGCTATTCCTATTAATTAGTCTGCATATAATGACAACTAATTACATAGCCTAGTGGGCTTATTCACAATATGATCTGGTAATGAAGTAACATGACAAATACAATTTGTTTTTTATGTTACACCTGCAATTTTAAACAATACAAGGGGCTTTAAGTAGCCAACTTGAACTTGAATGGGGCTCAGAAATCCAAGTACTGGAATAGGCCTACCTTGAAAATAAGACATTTCCTCAATTTGGTGCTTGAAAAGTCCTTTTATACATTCTCTCGCTCCATTATAATTATCAGTGATTTCTTTTTTGTGAGAGATGTGGCCACTTTCCTTTGTTTCCCGCCGCTTCAATTGAAGGGTGTTGCGGTTGTCACAAGTGTAGAGAGGAGTAGGCAGTCGCAGGTTTAGAACTACTGAATTTATTAAAGCACCATAGCTTAAAGCGGGACGAAGCCCACAGCGCAAAATATAAAGTAGGTGCGATTCCTCTCAGGAAAACAAATAACATATACAATGACCGACAAAGACAAATGACAGAGGGAGTATACAGTGGGGGAAAAAAGTATTTAGTCAGCCACCAATTGTGCAAGTTCTCCCACTTAAAAAGATGAGAGAGGCCTGTAATTTTCATCATAGGTACAAGTCAACTATGACAGACAAAATGAGAAAAAAATTCCAGAAAATCACACAGTAGGATTTTTAATGATTTTGTTTGCAAATTATGGTGGAAAATAAGTATTTGGTCACCTACAAACAAGCAAGATTTCTGGCTCTCACAGACCTGTAACTTCTTCTTTAAGAGGCTCCTCTGTCCTCCACTCGTTACCTCGGCACCTGTTTGAACTTGTTATCAGTATAAAAGACACCTGTCCACAACCTCAAACAGTCACACTCCAAACTCCACTATGGCCAAGACCAAAGAGCTGTCAAAGGACACCAGAAACAAAATTGTAGACCTGCACCAGGCTGGGAAGACTGAATCTGCAATAGGTAAGCAGCTTGGTTTGAAGAAATCAACTGTGGGAGCAATTATTAGGAAATGGAAGACATACAAGACCACTGATAATCTCCCTCGATCTGGGGCTCCACGCAAGATCTCACCCCGTGGGGTCAAAATGATCACAAGAACGGTAGGCAAAAATCCCAGGACCTAGTGAATGACCTGCAGAGAGCTGGGACCAAAGTAACAAAGCCTGCCATCAGTAACACACTACGCCGCCAGGGACTCAAATCCTGCAGTGCCAGACGTGTCCCCCTGCTTAAGCCAGTACATGTCCAGGCCCGTCTGAAGTTTGCTAGAGTGCATTTGGATGATCCAGAAGAGGATTGGGAGAATGTCATATGGTCAGATGAAACCAAAATATAACTTTTTGGTAAAAACTAAACTCGTCGTGTTTGGAGGGCAAAGAATGCTGAGTTGCATCCAAAGAACACCATACCTACTGTGAAGCATGGGGGTGGAAACATAATGCTATGGGGCTGTTTTTCTGCAAAGGGACCAGGACGACTGATCCGTGTAAAGGAAAGAATGAATGGGGCCTTGTATCGTGAGATTTTGAGTGAAAACCTCCTTCCATCAGCAAGGGCATTGAAGATGAAACGTGGCTGGGTCTTTCAGCATGACAATGATCCCAAACACACCGCCCGGGCAACGAAGGAGTGGCTTCGTAAGAAGCATTTCAAGGTCCTGGAGTGGCCTAGCCAGTCTCCAGATCTCAACCCCATAGAAAATCTTTGGAGGGAGTTGAAAGTCCGTGTTGCCCAGCGACAGCCCCAAAACATCACTGCTCTAGAGGAGATCTGCATGGAGGAATGGGCCAAAATACCAGCAACAGTGTGTGAAAACCTTGTGAAGACTTACAGAAGACGTTTGACCTGTGTCATTGCCAACAAAGGGTATGTAACAAAGTATTGAGGAACTTTTGTTATTGACCAAATACTTATTTTCCACCATAATTTGCAAATAAATTCATAAAAAATCCTACAATGTGATTTTCTGGAATTAATTTCTTCATTTTGTCTGTCATAGTTGACGTGTACCTATGATGAAAATTACAGGCCTCTCTCATCTTTTTAAGTGCGAGAACTTGCACAATTGGTGGCTGACTAAATACTTTTTTCCCCCACTGTATATACAGTGATAGAGTGGGGATTGGAACCAGGTGTGTGTAATGATGACGAGACAAGTCCGGGGTTGATGAGTGAAGGGCGTTTGCCAGCTGCAGGTTCGGCAGCAGCTAGAAGGCAGGCAATGCCGAATGCCTGAGCTGGACAGGAGGGGGAGCCAAAGCGAAGGCTGGTGTGACAGCGGTAAAACCACGTGTGGTTATTATGAGGATGACAACATCTAATGTTGGCTTCAATTTGGTGTTCCATACAAATCCTTCCATTATAAAAGGGAACTGGTTTTTGGTAACTTTCTAATTATAAAAACAGCGATGGTGAGATTCAAATGGTGAAATGAATGCTATTAATTTATTGTGTGTGCCTGCGTTGGACACATAGGCCTACTGTAGGCTACAGAAAAATCACCATGCATGCATCCAATCTATTTAGTCAGGCAATGTCCACATTGTTCCCACATATTTTAGAATATAATAATAATTGGAATATCATTGCCACTTTTTGATTTCTTTTTGGGGGTAGGGGGGTTCCATATGAGGCCGTATATGTACAATTTTATAAATTATACAATTGCATACCATTGAGGTCCTTGAAAGTTACAATTAAGTGCTTGAAAATGTCCCTGAAAGTCCTTGAATTTGACTTGCCAATATCTGTATGAACCCTGCTTAAAGGATGCATAGTCCTAGGCCTATGTTCTTGTATAGGTGGAGTCACTCTAAGTACACATGTGGAACTGCATGAAAATCATTTTTATTTTTGTTTCAAACCATTTAGAAATGTTGATCCCAATGTCACACAATCGCCCCATTATTTATAGAAAGACCCATTTCAGCAAAAATGAACTACCTTAGCTATCTAGCGGCACCAGCACATGAACAGCAGGTCCAAGATCAGTTCTACATTTAAAAAAGAGGCTCTGATCATGGTTGAGTGTATTCGTATGCAGATCTCAGACCTGTTATTAGAGCTTGTCACATTGTTAGCTTGTTCTTGCTAGCTAGATAGAGGCTAATCCTGATACCAGCCATACAGGTACAATCTGGGATTTGGGAACCTATGAAGTTACAATCTGGGTTCAATGGTCATTTCCATTCTTTCTTTTGATTTTGCATGCTTTGACACTCGTTTCTTTGGGGGGATCCACTCCAACTATCAGATTACTCAGGTCAGGTCTAAACTTCTATTACTCACTACACAGTTTTAATGACCAAGCCAAAAACAACTCAGTGCCCCCACTGTCCTGCTCTCAACCCACTGGCCAGGAAAACACGCAAGACATGTTTTGTGGATCTTGAAAACAAAAACAAAACAAATAGAGACCCTTCAGGCTGGGCAATGGGGGCCAATACGTTCTAGCACCGTAATTCGGGCAGGATGCTAAAGCGAGCCCGGCTTGTGGTAAGTGAGAACCTTCCTGTTTTACCCATTTCACACGTTTGAACTTAGCCGAGATGTACTGGGCTGGCCTGGTTATACGTGTTTCCACCATAGTTGCTGGAACCATGCTGTAAACGACAATGATAACAGAGAATATCATATTTAAAACAAAGACAGAGTCAGGTCAGAGACCAGGGGCCATTTGTATTTATTTTTATTTTACCTTTATTTAACTAGGCAAGTCAGTTAAGAACAAATTCTTATTTACAATGACGGCCTACACCGGCCAAACCCGGACGAAGCTGGGCCAATTGTGCGCCGCCCTATGGGACTCCCAATCACGGCCGGTTGTGATACAGCCTGGAATCAAACCAGGGGGTCTGTAGTGACTCCTCAAGCACTGAGATGCAGTGCCTTAGACCGCTGCGCCATTCGGGAGCATGTATCAAGCATCTCAGAGTAGGAGTGTTGATTGAGGATCAGTTTAGCCTTTTAGATCACAATGAATATGATTACATGGACAGGGGGACCTCTAGTCTTGACGTGACGATGCTATCTATCCCTTGCCTGGACAGCAGCGCCACACATTTTTACATAGAAGATAACCTAAATGTTCCTTGTCTATCACAAATGTTGAATACAATTACATTTGAACTTACTCTACCGATTGTCCGTGGGGTTGGTCCTTATACTTACTTACTTCGTTCCTGGAGGAACATAGGGCCTGTAAAGTTATGTTTTAAGTGGTAGGGGAGTTAGCCCCATGCACAATCCCTAACCTGGAGGACCAGCCTGTTTTGTCTGCCTCCCACCCTTTGACCTGTACAAAATGGTTGCACCTGCCGGAGGTATACACCCCCTCCGGCTCCGTTCTCAGGATCATTGGAGTATGCAAGCCTCTCCACTGTGGCAAGGTGACAGTTTAGGACAGGGTTGGTCCTTATACCTTAGGGAACTTGAGACAACATATCCAAAGGAACATATTATTAAACAGACAGTCATTTAGCAGACGCTCTTATCCAGAGCAATTAGGGTTAAGTGCCTTGCTCAAGGGCACATTGGCATATTTTTCACCTAGTCGCCTCAGGGATTTGAACCAGCGACCTTTTGGTTACATTTACATTTACGTCATTTAGCAGACGCTCTTATCCAGAGCGACTTACACTGGCCCAATGCTCTTAACAGCTAGGGTTCCTGCCTAGACCCACTTCCTCTCTGCTTTCCTCATGTCAAAATAAAAGTCCCCCACAAGTTATCACTTGTTTGTGCACATATGGTGTGCGCATGTGCAGGACTTCTATTTTGACACAAGGAAAGCAGAAAGTAAGTGGGTCTACCAGGCAAGGGATAGTATCGTCACGTCGAGACTAGGGGACCTCATGGACGGGGGGTCTGATCCTAGATCAGCACTCCAACTCTGAGATGCTTGATACATATAGTTAGTACATACTGTATGGCCCCTGAACTCTGACTTGACTCACTTCGAGACCATAGAAGTTATCTGTAACACATGCAAATGTGTCCGAGACAAGACCAAGACATTCAAAATGTGGATGCAAATGTAGACCGAGACATGATATTTATGCCTGCTGCATGCACAAAATTGTACATTCAAGAACATGTAGCCTATAATTCTTCAATTTTTAAATGGCTCTGCAGTTTTTGAGGTGGGTTGTTTGAATATGTTCTTATTGAAATATTTATCATTTGATGTTACCAGATTGTGTTGTGATAAAACGGACGATACAGCATCCAATACAGATACAGTAGTTCACCAGGGCAATATGAAATTAAATAATTTGAAAAGTATTCAATTAACTTTGTCATCATGGGACAGATGGATCATTGTATAGGCCTACAGTTGGAGCATACTGTTCTAGAGCCAATTCATCCAAACACTGGTTTACTTTTGTATTCTCTTTAAAGATCAGAAATCTAGTGAGTTAATGTTTGTGTTTCAGGTGCAGGAGTTGCATGAACTTGGTTAAACCCATCCTGGAAATTGGGAAGGAGACCAGGAAGGGTAATGAGCAGAGGGTGACTGACATTGTCACAGCCTTCGGTCCAGTTCAAGTGGGCCCACACAAATACGTTTTAAAGAAGATGGTGTATCTCTATGAGTACCTTCTTAAAAGTAAGTCATTTTCTGTATGTTGCAGTTAAAGAAATCAGAGAGTTTGACATCCTGCTTGTAAAAAAAGTACAATTATTGGTGAAGGACTAGAGGTTGATGATTTACTGGTATGTGAATAAGTCATTTAGCCTACATTTTATTCAACAAAATAATTAAAGTGGTCGCCTTGTTCACTCAGTCATTTCTGTGATGAACATTGAATATCACTGTCACAGCTTCTTCTAGGCTTGAGACCCGACAGGAGACATCTCCTTCCCAGGACAGTCCACCTGCGGAGAGCTCAACATTCCAGGACAGCAGTATGTGTGGAATTTAATTTTCATAAAATCTGTGTCTAAATCTACACTTCTGGAGCTGGTACCTTGTAGTGGTATGGTATCTTGCATGTCTCCATGACCCTCTGGGCTCTAGTGACGAGAGCCAAATGTAGGCTCCTGGCAGGTTCAAAATGGTCTAAAATGAATCAATTACGTAAAATGTGTCTTAAAGATCGAATCAGCATTTGGGGAAACAGTGCCACTGTTCGCCCAGCGCCTTTGTTTTGTTCTTGAAACAGAGGAATGTCCGGCAGTGTGCCCAAAAAATAAATCTGTACATATTCTGCTGTTCTATTGCGTGTGCAATGATGTAAAAAACAAACCAAAAAACTGTATTCGTTGTTTCCAGTAACTTCGGACTTGGCAGTTCCACCAATGAAGGATTCTAGCTTTAGATTTTATTCATTTAGCAGACACTCTATCCAGAGCGACTTACAGGATCAATTAGGGTTAAATACCTTACTCAAGGACACATTGACAGCTTCTTCACCTAGTCGGCTCTGGGGGATTCAAACCAACAACCTTTCGGTTACTGGCCCAACACTCTTAACTGCTAGGCTACCTGCCGCCTTTTAATGAGCAAATGTTATTGTCAAAGACGATTTACCCATATGTTCTCTCATACAATTGATGGCATTGTCACCACGCTATGATACCAACAATACCAAGTACGGTGTGGTATGGTCTTTGATTGAATGTGGGCATGTAAGCAATACAAAAACACTTCAGTCTTTCATGGCTAATCTCGGTTAACCCAGAACTAAAATCATGCGTAATTTGTCAGATGCTCGATTAAGTTCTGTGGGGAGACGTGTTAGAATATGTGCTAACGCGACTTGCGAAGTGTCCACCATCATAAACGGAAACACTCATCCAAAGGGCCCTGAAATTTCACCTGTTTTTATCATCGGTTAGTGCTATCCAGGGTCCTTGGGAAGTCCCTACCCTAAACCCTAACCTTAACCCTTACCATAACCCTTACCTACCACATACCTTAACCATTTAAAATGTCAACTTCAATGGGGTAGCGACGTCCCAAGGATCCCGGAGAGCAAGGACCGTTTATCATCTGTGTTGGCACATGCAAAGCATTGAATGAGTGTCAACATGGAAGTGTGAGATGATTTCGACTGCAATTTCAATTCTTAGCAGTGTCCATTCCATTCCTCCGTTTAAGCCACTGCAACAGTTCTGCAAAAAATATGTTGACTGACAAAATAAATGCTATAGAATGCTTGCCAACTGGCTATGGCAAAAGTTTGATTTATTAAGCATGGCCAGGTTTGTGCAGTTTGCTGTCGTAGGCTATACCCAGAGCAATGGCCAGAGAATGCTACGGTGTTGGTGGTATGCCCGTTATTATCAATAATGGAGGAACAAGTGAGGATTTTAAATGCTGGGATTTTGAACGAGTAGTCCGATTTTATTGTACTATCTTTTCCTTCAAGTAAATTTAATTTATTCCTTATTGCATGGAAAGTAGATCCACTAATTTCAATTTAAAATCCCAAACTGGAAAAACTTCTGACATAAATAGCTTCTCCTTTTCAGTTTATTGATAAGTCATTGAAAATAGATGCCGTTTGAATCATCGAATTTGAGCTTTGTGAATTGACTGCCTTCAACTCTAATTGAGCCCTTCTGTACATCTGGTCTACAATTGTCAAATATTGTACATTTCACTAAAAATATAAATGTTAATTAATATGTTATCTGACTAAATGTGGCTAATGTATAACCAGACATCCACTCATAGGGAGTCTATCAACAGTCTGACTGGAAGCACTCTAAATCCATAGAGCCCACTCCATAGATATGATCCTGAACAATGTGGCCAAAGATGGCTGACAGTTTTTTACTGGATTAAGTTTTTCTGGATCTTGTGTGTGTGACAGAGTGACCAGCAAGGCCTATCGCAGAGTGGAGTACATCAAAGCCGTGATGCAGGAAAGGGTTACCTTAAAACAATGCAGACTAAAGGGAGAGGGAGCAACCCTCTTGTGAGTGGATTTTTTTCTACTTACTGTTTTTTTACCACAAAGAGATCTTCATTAGAAAATTCACACATTCTGACCTAACTATTCAGTCAATAACTTATGATTTCTGATGTAATTAAGACAACTATTCACTGCCATTTCCACTGATACTGTTTTTATTTTAGGGCCTTATGTATACTGCTGTTACAGTTTGTCTGTCCTATCTCTGTTTTCCTCCAGGCTGAGGAGACTGACCGTCTGTGTGACATTGTTGCCATAGCCAAGGTGTTAAAACTCAGACCCTACTGTGATCTGCAGCAGTCACTCCTTATGTTCTACCTCATTTACATTTTAGTCATTTAGCAGACGCTCTTATCCAGAGCGACTTACAGGAGCAATTAGGGTTAAGTGCCTTGCTCAAGGGCACATCGACAGCTTTTTCACCTAGTCAGCTCGGGGATTAGAACCAGCGACCTTTCGGTTACTGGCACAACGCTCTTAACCACTAAGCTACCTGCCGGCCTCCTTGCCTAAACGGAGTGCTGTGCCTTTCACTATAACCAGGTGATCTCTTTGTTGAGGGGATTATTCACTCAAAATACAACATAAAATCTAATGATGATACATTTTAATGCAGGATGGTAAGTGGATTTTTTTAAATAGTTGTTTTTGAGTGGAACATCCATTTAACGTAGAAATCCAATGTTGGTTGCAATTTCCCCACATAGTGTGCATTGTATAGACCAGGGCCCGGTTTCCTAAAAGCATCTTAGGCAAAATGTATCTTAGAACCGTAGGATCTAAGGAAGTCTCGAGGTTTTGCTCGCCTGAGGTAGAGTATCTTATGATAAGCTGTGGACCACACTATTTACCAAGAGAGTTTTTATCTATATTTTTCATAGCTCTCTATTTACCACAACAAACCAATGCTGGCGTTAAGATTGCACTGAATGAGCTGTATAAGGCCATAAGTGAACAGGAAAACGCTCATCCAGAGGCAGCGCTCCTAGTGGCCGGGGACTTTAATGCAGGGAAACTTAAATCAGTTCTACCTAATTTCTACCAGCATGTTAAATGTGCAACCAGAGGAAAAAAAACTCTAGACCACCTTTACTCCACACACAGAGACGCATACAAAGCTCTCCCTCGCCCTCCATTTGGCAAATCTGACCATAACTCTATCCTCCTGATTCCTGCTTATAAGCAAAAAGTAAAGCAGGAAAAGAGTCAATACAGGACTAAGATTGAATCGTACTACATCGGCTCTGACGCTCGTCGGATGTGGCAGGGCTTGAAAACTATTACAGACTACAAAGGGAAGCACAGCCGCGAGCTGCCCAGTGACACAAGACTTCCAGACGAGCTAAACCACTTCTATGCTCGCTTCGAGGCAAGCAACACTGAAGCATGCATGAGAGCACCAGCTGTTCCGGATGACTATGTGATCACGCTCTCCGTAGCCAATGTGAGTAAGACTTTTAAGCAGGTCAACATTTACAAGGCCGCAGGGGAGACGGATTACCAGCACGTGTACTCCGAGCATTTGCTGACCAACTGGCAAGTGTCTTCACTGACATTTTCAACATGTCCCTGACTGAGTCTGTAATACCAACATGTTTCAAGCAGACAACCATAGTCCCCGTGCCCAAGGACATTAAGATAACCTGCCTAAATGACTACCGACGTGTAGCACTGACGTCTGTAGCCATGAAGTGCTTTGAAAGGATGGTCATGGCTCACATCAACACCATTATACCAGAAACCCTAGACCCACTCCAATTTGCACACCGCCCCAACAGATCCACAGATGATGCAATCTCTATATCACTCCACACTGCCCTTTCCCACCTGGACAAGAGGAACACCTATGTGAGAATGCTATTCATTGACTACAGCTCAGCATTCAACACCATAGTGCCCTCAAAGCTCATCACTAAGCTAAGGATCCTGGGACTAAACACCTCCCTCTGCAACTGGATCCTGGACTTCCTGACGGGCCACCCCCAGGTGGTAAGGGTAGGTAACAACACATCTGCCACGCTGATCCTCAACACGGGGGCCACTCAGGGGTGCGTGCTCAGTCCCCTCCTGTACTCCCTGTTCACCCATGACTGCATGGCCAGGCATGACTCCAACACCATCATTAAGTTTGCCAACGACACAACAGTGTCGACAATGATGAGACAGCCTATAGGGAGGAGGTCAGAGACCTGGCCGTGTGGTGCCAGGATAACAACCTCTCCCTCAACGTGACCAAGACAAAGGAGATGATTGTGGACTACAGGAAAAAAAAGAGGACTGAGCACGCCCCCATTCTCATCGACTGGGCTGTAGTGGAACAGGTTGAGAGCTTCAAGTTCCTTGGTGTCCACATCACCAACGAATTATCATGGTCCCAACACACCAAGACAGTCGTGAAGAGGGCAAGACAAAGCCTATTCCCCCTCAGGAGACATTACATTTAAGTCATTTAGCCGACGCTCTTATCCAGAGCGACTTACATTATTGTGAGTGCATACATTATTTTTATTATACTGGCCCCCCATGGGAATCGAACCCACAACCCTGGCATTGCAAACGCCATCCCTGACGGCCAAACCCTCCCCTACCTTGGACGACGCTGGGCCAATTGTGCGCCGCCCCATGTCTCCCGGTCGCGGCCGGCTACGACAGAGCCTGGATTCGAACCAGGATCTCTAGTGGCACAGTTAGCACTGCGATGCAGTGCCTTAGACCACTGCGCCACTCGGGAGCTCAATACTGAAAGATTTGGCATTGGTCCTCAGATCCTCAAAAAATTCTACAGCTACACCATGGAGAGCATCCTGACTGGTTGCATCACCGCCTGGTATGGCAACTGCTCGGCCTCCAACCGCAAGGCACTACAGAGGGTAGTGCGTACGGCCCAGTACATCACTGGGGCCAAGCTTCCTACCATCCAGGACCTCTATACCAGGCGGTGTCAGAGGAAGGCCCTCAAAATTGTCAAAGACTCCAGCCACCCTAGTCATAGACTGTTCTCTCTGCTACCGCACGGCAAGCGGTACCGGAGTGCCAAGTCTAGGTCCAAAAGACTTCTCAACAGCTTCTACCCCCAAGCCATAAGACTCCTGAACAGCTAATCATGGCTACCCGAACTATTTGCACCACCCCCCCCCACCCCATCTTTTTACGCTGCTGCTACTCTGTTAATTATTTATGCATAGTCACTTTAACCTCAACTAGCCGGTGCCCCCGCACATTGACTCTGCACCGGTACCCCCCTGTATATATAGCCTCCCTACTGTTATTTTATTTTACTTCTGCTCTTTTTTTCTCAACACTTTTTTGTTGTTGTTTTATTTTACTTGTTTTTATTAAAAAATAAATGCACTGTAATGTCTACACCTCTTTTATTCGGCGCATGTGGCCAATAAAATTTGATTTGAACTTAGCCTTAAGATGCTTTTGGGAAACCAGGCCCAGGGCTCTCCAACCCTATTCCTGAAGAGCTACCCTCCTGTAGATTTTAACTCCAACCCCAGTTGTAACTAACCTGATTCAGCTTATAAACCAGCTAATTATTAGAATCAGGTGCACTAAATTAGGGCTGGAGCTAAAACCTACAGGACAGTAGCTCTCTAGGAACAGGGTCAGAGAGCACTGGTATAGACCATATAACAACAGTGTATGTTGTTGCAAACTTACTTTTGTAATTTGTAATCACTAATGTAGGATTTAGTAAAACTATACTTTTAATGTGTGATCATCTAATTTAATTATTTTAATTTATGACAGTACTTTAACCCAGTGGTTCTATGTCCTGGTCCTGGTGCACATTTTAGTTTTTGCTTTAGCACTACACAGCTGATTCAAATGATCACCTCATTGTCAAGCTTTACGCTTTGATGATTTGAAACAGGTGTGGAGTGCTAAGGCAAAAACAAAAATGTGCACCCCTTTGGGTCCCAAGGACCAGGATTGAGAACCACTGCTTTAAACCGATACCCCCTTACTAGTTCTATTTTTTTTAATGTGGGTTTGTCCTGGTTATGACACCTGATTCGTAGTTTGTTAAGTGTTTATACATCATGTTTAAAGTTTATGATAAAAAATGTAAAACAATGTTGTAAATTATGTAAAAAATGTACTGGAACAAAACATATATATATACTGTCTCACTTAAGTTATACTTTTACTGAGATATACTATATATACAAAAGTATGTGGACACTTCAAATTAGTGGATTCGGCTATTTCAGCCACACCCGTTGCTGACAGGTGTAGTAAATCGAGCACAAAGTCATGCAATCTCCATAGACAAACATTGGCAGTAGAATGGCCTTACTGAAGAGCTCAGTGACTTTAAACGTGGCACTGTCATAGGATGCCACCTTTCCAACAAGTCAGCTAAAATTTCCACCCTGCTAGAGCTGCCCGTCAACTGTAAGTACTGTTATTGTGAAGTGGAAACGTCTAGAAGCAACATCGGCTCATCCGCTAAGTGTTAGGCCACACAAGCTCACAGAACAGGATCACGAGTGCTGAAGCGCGTGGTGCGTAAAAATTGCCTGTCCTCGGTTGCAACACTCACTACTGAGTTCCAAACTGCCGCTGGAAGCAAAGTCAGCACAAGGACTGTTCGTCGGTAGCTTCATGAAATGGGTTTCCATGGCCGAGCAGCCGCACACAAGACTAAGATCACCATGCGCAATGCCAAGCGTTGGCTGGAGTGGTGTAAACTCACCGCCATTGGACTCTGGAGCAGTGGAAATGCATTCTCTGGAGTGATAAATCATGCTTCATCATCTGGCAGTCTGACGGACAAATCTGGGTTTGGCGGATGCCAGGAGAACGCTACCTGCCCCAATGCATAGTGCCAAATAATGGGAAATAATGGTCTGGGGCTGTTTTTCATGGTTTGGGCTAGGCCTCTTAGTTCCAGTGAAGGGAAATCTTAACGCTACAGCATTCTAGTCAATTATGTGCTTCCAACAATTCTGTGCCCTTTCCTGTTTCAGCATGACAATGCCCCTGTGCAAAAAGCGAGGTCCATACAGAAATGGTTTGTCGAAATCGGTGTGGAAGAACTTGACTGGCCTGCACAGAGCCCTTACCTCAACCCCATCGAACACCAATGTTCCGACATCTAGTGGAAAGCCTTCCCAGAAGAGAGGAAGCTATTATAGCAGAAAAGGGGGGGACCAACTCCATATTAATATCCATGATTTTGGAATGAGATACATACTTTGGCCAAGTAGTGTAGCTGATTGCTGATGTGTCTCCTAGCACTGTTTTAATGCAGGTGTTGCTCCTCATGTCTGATTGCATTGACACGTTGGCTGTATGTGGCCATTGTCATTGTGTGTTTGTGTATGCTCTGATGAAGGTTTTGCGACCAAAAGCTTAGCCTAATTAAATGAAATGTATGTATTGATCCTAAGTGTTCAGAGACTTTATTACATTTACAGTATTGCTCTTCATCTTCTGCACCTTCTCTACAGTCAGATTCTCCTAAGTTAATTGTATTCCTCCTTCTCCCCTTCAATCCTGCATCCCTCCTGCCAAAGGATTCTCGTGTAGTGTGTGTGACTCAGGCGTTGTGAAAGTGAAAAGTTATTGTTTTTATATTCAAATATCAATCAAATATTTTAAAATATGAGTACAATCAAGTTCTTTCCCAAAGTTTCTTGAGTATATTCAAATGTAGGCGAATGGGTCAAAAAGGCCCAATTCTCATGGTATACATCAGGCTGCTGTATACCATGAGAATTGGGCCATTTTGACCCATTCGCCTAAGCTGTTATATACTGTCATTATAATGTAATATCAGCTTAAAACAGGTTAATTAACAGTCTTTGGGGTGTAATATATTGGGAAAATTGGTATTGGAGAGTCTGACATGAAATCTCAAGCCTAACCTGAGTTCTGTCAAACAAGCAATTTCCAGTGAGATTTGTTCCATTTCAAGCCATTCAGCTATGGGTTTTAGTACCCTATCATAATAAAAACAAGTCATATCATCTTAAAAAGGGGTTAATTAACAATATTTGGGGTGTAACATGTTGGGAAAAGTGGTATTGGAGAGTCTGACATGAAATCTTAACCCTAACCTGAGTTCTGTATAACCAACAAATCCCAGTGAGATTTGTTCCATTTCAAGCCATTCTTCTATGTGTTTTAGTACCTACCATCAAGGTGCAGGACACTGTCTTTGCCAATGAGAACCAAGAGGGGCCTAGCTTTGTGCCTGCCTCTAGTAGGCTACTGAGTGAGAAGGGCTGAATTATGTTCTATTAGACCCGTCTGCACCACCAACTCCCCTGATGTTGTTTCACCATATTCTACCCCTAATTCAGTAGTGGTCTGGTGTGGTCTGGTGACGTGCTCTGCTGCAGATTCCTGTCCTCATTGACTGGGAAAAGGCCCAGAAGATCCTACATCTAGCCCATGGATCAACAATGATTCATATTACTGGTTTGCATTCCAACATATATTGTGTTCAATGTTTTCACAGCCCTTAAAGTCATGATAATAAAGACAATGTGTGGGCTACTATGCCTACTGCTTCCAGAATTCCATCTGCCAGAAAAATATATCAACATTTATAGTACATTTTATTCTATCTGGACATTGGATGCAAGGACAGACAGTTTTAAACATAAATTATGGCTCAGTTGGTATGAGCAATATATAGAATTACATGAGAACAAAAAAAAAGAATGGGTTAAGACAGTTGTACCAAGGACAGTCATCAGTAAGAAAAATCATAAATAGGGGTAAAAACAGTATCAATAAATTAGTCTAAATTCAAACTGGTATCTACAGTACCAGTTGACCAGGAGCACCATCCTGTCCTGGGGACCTTGGGGGCCAAACAAATCAATATCAACTGCTACACATTTACAACAAATGGAAATACCAATTGTTTTTTATAACATATCTGTGGTGCGTAACGGCACAATCAGCGATCGGGAATTCGGTTTCACAATCATTTCGGGGTAAACAATGTGAAAATCATTGCACTGCACGAAGTAAACATAATCAACAACGTTTAAGTTTGGTGCAAAATTGTTGGGAGATAACGTTATCAGTGGGTGCATTATAATTAGCCTTGTCCCAGCCATAGCGGCCCATATGGCAGAAGTCTATCACCTGTTTCATGAGGCAACTTGATGTACTGTACAATAGAGCGTGGGATAACGGCTGGAGAGAAGGAGTTCCAGAGCTTTGGCGGAACCCTAGAGAAGGCCCTGTCTCCAAAGCTCTGGAGCTTGGACCTGGGGATGACATGGTGGCCAGCTGTGGTAGAACGGAGTGAGCGTGTGGGTTGGTAGGGGAGAAGGTCCGGGAGAAGGTCTGAAGATTAAGGGGGGGCAAGGTGGTGAAGAGCTTTGTAGGTCAGAAGGAGGATCTTGTATTCAATGCAGTGGGAGAGAGAGTACCAGGGGAATTCACGGAGGACGAGGGTGATGATGGCGGCAGATAGCCTAGTGGTTAACGCTAGTGGTTATCGCATTGGGCCAGTAACCGAAAGGTCACTAGTTCTAATCCCCAAGCCAACAAGGTAAAAAAATCTGTCCATGTGCCCTTGAACAAGGCACTTAACCGTGATTGCTCCAAGGTTGGGTGTCTCAGGGAGAGTTGGGTTATGCAACAAAACACATTTCCAATTCACACAGGCGTATTAATACACACTTGTAGACATGTGAAATAGGACAAATATAAGCACCCACCAAATGATTATTATGTACTGTTAGGAACATTTGGAGCTAATGGAGGGAGCTTGAGTTGATGCTGGAGAGTAATTAGTTGCAGTAGTGGTGTCGGGAGGAGATGACTGCAGGGACAGTTTGATTAAAGATTTCTCATTAAACTGTCCCCTTTTCTCTTTATGTCAGATGGTCCAGCACCATCCTCAGAATTGCTTTAATTTTTGGGGTAATTATCATTTCTAGATAAGGCTTACAATAGAGGATAAAGTATTTCTATGTCACATGCTTGTGCAAAACATAGGGCCCTAATTATAAACAACATCCATGGCAGATTGCCTCTGTGCTGCTTTTAAACTGAGGTGTTAGGTTTGCGATTCATTCAGCCACATCTAGTCCGACTCGCGTGTCACCAACTGGGTGCCCTCAATGCGCGCTATAATAATAATAATAATAATATGCCATTTAGCAGACGCTTTTATCCAAAGCGACTTACAGTCATGCGTGCATACATTTTTGTGTATGGGTGGTCCCGGGGATCGAACCCACTACCTTGGCGTTACAAGCACCGTGCTCTACCAGCTGAGCTACAGAGGACCACAGCACTATCCGCATCTGCCTGGCTAGGTCGTCCGACAGGCCCTACACCTTTCCAAAGTAGTTTAGAATGAGGTTCATGTTGTGCGTGTTTTTGCTGTCTATTCGGCACTGCTCATACATGAGGTCATTCCATGAGCACTCCAGGTTCATCAGCTTATGGTGGCCCTCCAGCAGCTCGGCTTGCTCCATCATTACGGAGTATCTGTCAGTGCTCTCCAACTGTGTTCGAGGAGAGCTACCCTTCTGTAGGTTTTCGCTCCAATCGCAGTGTTAACTTACCTGATTTAGCTTACCAGGTGAGATAGATGATGGTTGGAGCCGAAAACCTACAGGACGGTAGCTCTCCAGGAACAGGGTTGAAGAGCCCTGCCGTACAGTGTCAGATCAAATGCAATGCAAGCCAACAATAATATGCTGAGCAAAAATATAAACGCAACATGCAACAATTTCAAAGATTTCACTGAGTTACAGTTCATATAAGGAAATCAGTCAATTGAAATAAATTCATTAGGCCCTAATCAATGGATTTCACATGACTGGGAATACATATCTGGTGACCACCATTTGTCTCATGCAGTGCGACACAATTCCTTAGCATACGTCGATCCAGAGCAATGTGTGCCATGGAAGAACTGGGACATTTTCAGGTTTCAGGAATTGTGTACAGATCCTTGCAACATGGGGCCATGGATTATCATACTGAAACATGAGGTGATGGTGGCAGATGAATGTCACGACAATGGGCCTCAGGATCTCGTCACAGTATATCTGTGCATTCAAATTGCCATTGATAAAATGCAATTGGGTTCGTTGCCCATACCATAACCCGACCGCCACCATGGGGCACTCTGTTCACGACGTTGACATCAGCAAACCGCTCGCCCACATGACGCCATACATGTGGTCTGCGGTTGTGAGGCCGGTTGGACATACTGCTAAATTCTCTAAAACGGCTTATGGTAGAGAAATTAACATTACATTCTCTGGCAACAGCTCTGGTGGACATTCCTGCAGTCAGCATGCCAATTGCACGCTCCCTCAAAACTTGACATCTGTGGCATTGTGTTGTGTGACAAAACTGCACATTTTAGAGTGGCCTTTTATTGCCCCCAGCACAAGGTGCACCTGTGTAATGATCATGCTTTTTAATCAGCTTCTTGATATGCCACACCTGCCAGGTGGATGGATTATCTTGGAAAAGGAGAAATTCTCACTAACAGGGATGTAATGAAGTTTGTGCACAAAATTTGAGAGAAATAAGCTTTTAGTGCGTATAGAACATTTGTGGGATCTTTTATTTCAGCTCATGAAACATGGGACCAACACTTTACATGCTGTGTTTATATTTTTGTTCAGTATAGTTACCAATCAAGTAGTATCTTATGTTGCAGCTGAGCATACCTGACAATATATTCTACAGGTTCTCCACAGCTGAGGCAAGCTGACTGTGCTGCATCCCAGCATATTTTAGATCCTTCAGGATTCAATGACGTTGATGTTTTGCCTCCAGTCCTTGCGGATGTCTGCCAGGGAGTTCTGGATGTCCTTCACATTCCCCAGAGCATAGTGGAACTGACTGAGGCCTGTACATGCCCTGTCTAACTGGGAGTGGGAGTGGATGGCAGGCTGGAAAGTAGGGACAGACAATTGTAAATGGTTTATATTTGGCTTTACAGCAAGCAGACTCCATCAGTATACACACACACACACACACACACACACACACACACAGTTCTCTCCATCTCCATCTCTCAACAGGCCTGATGTCCACCAGTGTTTTCTGGGAGTTCTCGGTTCCATGTCTAAACTCGTCCACAGAAGGAGTGTACACTGGAGAGAGGAGAGAATCAGGGAGAGACAGAATCAGACAAAGAGAGAGAATCAGAGAGAGATAGAGGATGAGAAAGAGAAATGAGAGAGAGAGAGAGAGAGATAATGAGAGAGAGCGACTTCCAGCAGCGGACATAACTTTATTCAAAATGTCCGGAAAAGGATTTTAACATTTCTGTCACTCCTGTCCATCTCGCTGATGTGTGCCTTTAGCAAGCCTGGGTTCAGGTCCATAAGTAAGTGTCTGGGCTCTGTTCCCTGTAAGTAATTCAAATCAACAGGCTTTTGGATATACAGTTAGAATTACACATTTCTGTTGCACTTTGAAATCTTCCTCTCTCGCTGTGTCTCTCACCTAGCTAATAAATCAATGGCTAGTCCAATAGCCAGTGATGTGTACAGTAGCTAGTGTTAATGGTGAGCAGTGAATATTTAGAACAACCTTTACTTGGCGGTACTTTTCTTAATTCCCGAATTAGAAACCACCGCTGTCTTCTAAACATACATGGCTAGTTGCAGGTGGAATGTTGGAATTTAGAAAATGCTCCATTATTAAATTAAATCAATTTCTTTGCTCCATGAAGTAACCCAACAATGTGTACATCACAATCTTGTCTATTTCAAATCTTCTCTCATTGATGGAGACAAGTGTCATTCAAAGCGACGCTTGATTCCTGAGGTGGGGTGGACAACTACCTGTCTCGCTGAATGAAAGAAGATTTGAAATAGACAAGATGGCGGTGTACACATTGTTGGATTACTTCATGGAGCAAAAAATGATTTATTTGAGTAACAAACATTTTCTAAATTCTAACGTTTCACCTGCAACTAGCCATGGAAGTTTAGAAGACAGCGGTAGTTTTCCCTGTCTGATAAATAACAAAATAGCAGTAAATTATAAAATAGCCTCCACCAGTCTGTCAGTTTTGCTTTAGAATAATGAGGATAAATTTACTCTGCCAAAACGCTCTGTCCTCTAGTCAGGCATTGTCAAAAATGCTTGACGTGACATGCCTGGTGCTGCCATCTTCATCTCTTCATATGACGAGAACACATCTGTTGATGGAGCTCTGGCAATGCCAGATTTTAACGACCTAAAGAGTGGAATGGGTCAGTAAAGTTGATCGGTTTAAAAGTCAAACATATAGTAATAAGACATACTGCAACTAAATAAAGATATACTGCATCTTTAGTGTTCATGGTTAAAAGCGAAACAGATCTGCCAGGGCAAACCCTAATTGCCGGTTGTGGACACAGACAAAAATGTTGCAAGATCTCTACAGGCAGAAGATGAGCTAAATAAAAACATCAGATATCAGAATACAATTTACCTCTACGGGATCGGTGTCCCATATACGGGATGGTTGAGCTAACGTGCGCTAATGTGATTAGCATGACTGTTGTAAGTAACAGCAAATTTCCAGGACAAGATTTGTCTTATATGGGCAAAAAGCTTATATTCTTGTTAATCTAACTGCACTGTCCAATTTACAGTAGCTATTACAGTAAATAAATACCATGCTATTGTTTGAGGAGAGTGCACAACAACAAAAAACCTATCACGACAACTGGTTTGATACATTCACCTCTGAAGGTAAATAATGTACTTACATTCAGTAATCTTGCTCTGATTTGTCATCCTAAGGGTCCCAGTGATAAAATGTAGCATAGTTTTGTTTGATAAAATCAATTTTTATATTAAAATGTAGGAACTGAGTTCTACAGTTTGAACCCCTTCTGTCTCTGGCTCCACACCCACCCCGCCCAGCCATCTAGATGTTAGTGTATAAGCTAATGATCCTTCATGTATGACATTTTGTATTACCATATAATTTTTGTATGTTCTCTATAGTTACAGTGGGGAGAACAAGTATTTAATACACTGCCGATTTTGCAGGTTTTCCTACTTACAAAGTATGTAGAGGTCTGTAATTTTTTATCATAGGTACACTTCAACTGTAAGAGACGGAATCTAAAACAAAAATCCAGAAAATCATATTGTATGATTTTTAAGTAATTAATTTTCATTTTATTGCATGACATAAGTATTTGATCACCTACCAACCAGTAGGAATTCCGACTCTCACAGACCTGTTAGTTTTTCTTTAAGAAGCCCTCCTGTTCTCCACTCATTACCTGTAATAACTGCACCTGTTTGAACTCGTTACCTGTATAAAAGACACCTGTCCACACACTCAATCAAACAGACGCCAACCTCTCCACAATGGCCAAGACCAGAGAGCTGTATAAGGACATCAGGGATAAAATTGTAGACCTGCACAAGGCTGGGATGGGCTACAGGACAATAGGCAAGCAGCTTGGTGAGAAGGCAACAACTGTTGGCGCAATTATTAGAAAATTGAAGAAGTTCAAGATGACGGTCAATCACCCTTGGTCTGGGGCTCCATGCAAGATCTCACCTCGTGGGGCATCAATGATCAGGAGGAAGGTGAGGGAAAAGCCCAGAACTACACGGCAGGACCTGGTCAATGACCTGAAGAGAGCTGGGACCACAGTCTCAAATAAAACCATTAGTAACACACTACGCCGTCATGGATTAAAATCCTGCAGCGCACGCAAAGTCCCCCTGCTCAAGCCAGCGCATGTCCAGGCCCATCTGAAGTTTGCCAATGACCATCTGGATGATCCAGAGGAGGAATGGGAGAAGGTCATGTGGTCTGATGAGACAAAAATAGAGCTTTTTGGTCTAAACTCCACTCGCCGTGTTTGGAGGAAGAAGAAGGATGAGTGCAACCCCAATAACACCATCCCAACCGTGAAGCATGGAGGTGGAAACATCATTCTTCGGGGATGCTTTTCTGCAAAGGGGACAGGACGACTGCACCGTATTGAGGGGAGGATGGATGGGGCCATGTATCGCAAGATCTTGGCCAACAACCTCCTTCCCTAAGTAAGACCATTGAAGATGGGTCGTGGCTGGGTCTTCCAGCATGACAACGACCCGAAACACACAGCCAGGGAACTAAGGAGTGGCTCCGTAAGAAGCATCTCAAGGTCCTGGAGTGGCCTAGCCAGTCTCCAGACCTGAACCCAATAGAAAATCTTTGGAGGGAGCTGAAAGTCCGTATTGCCCAGCGACAGCCCCGAAACCTGAAGGATCTGGAGAAGGTCTGTATGGAGGAGTGGGCCAAAATCCCTGCTGCAGTGTGTGCAAACCTGGTCAAGACCTACAGGAAACTTATGATCTCTGTAATTGCAAACAAAGGTTTCTGTACCAAATATTAAGCTTTTCTGATGTATCAAATACTTATTACATAAGTATTTGCAAATGAATTACTTACTTAAAAATCATACAATGTGATTTTCTGGATTTTTGTGAGATTCTGTCTCTCACAGTTGAAGTGTACCTATGATAACAATAACAGACCTCTACATGCTTTGTAAGTAGGAAAACCTGCAAAATCGGCAGTGTATCAAATACTACATAAGTTTGTTCTCCCCACTGTATGTACTTGAAAATGTATCAATTGACCAATTTGGCACATTTGGGCAGACTTAATACAAAATAGTCCAGTATTGCAATGCTTCACTGGATCAATCTGAAACTTTGCACACACTCTGCTTCCATCTAGTAGCTAAACTCTAAATTGCGCCTAAACTGCAATATTATATTGTGGCCTTTCTCTTGCATTTCAAAGATGATTAAAAAAAAAAAAATTGTATTATCTTTTACCAGATCTAATGTATTATAAGTGTTTCCTTTCAGATGGTATCAAGAATATGCATATCCTCACTTCAGGTCCTGAGCTACAAGCAGTTAGATTTGGGTATGTAATTTTAGGCGAAAATTGAAAAAAAGGGCCCGATCCTTAAGAGGTTAATGACAAAAGATATTCAACACCAAAGGATATTCAACATGGCAAGGAAGGTAAATAAAATGTGTGATCTTTAAAACACAAAAACGTTTCCAAGTTGGTTTGAAGCAGGGCTGCCGTCAATGACTGTGATGCCTGCAGTGGGAGGCAGTGGCTGTAGGAAGCCTTTCACCATGGCATCCTGATTGTGGAGCACAATCGGCACCAAAGAAGGGTCACAGAAGGCAGTCTCTACAGCGCACGACAGCTGGGTTGGTACCGCACTGTTGACATTTGGGTGATGAGGTGACATCCTCCACTGCCAGCCAGTTGTCAATGAGATATGGTCTTGCCTCCCTCAGCCTTTCTGAAGACATTTGCTGTCTGGTAGCCAAGTCCGATGAGGGTGTGTGTGGTGGTGGTGAGGCCTCATTGTGGACATCGGAACTGTCCAATAGCTCCTGGAATTCCTGGAGTAGAGCATCTGTCCAAGAAATAGCCGAAAGATCAAGAAAGCGTTCAAAAGTGACAGACTGAGGTAACTAATTAAAAGCAAACACAAAATAAACATCCATCTCTGCATCAGCTGATATTGAAACAAATTAAAGAAAATGTGTTATGCACTACAAATTGTAACTACAAACTTATCTTGAGTTTTTTCAAGAAGCAGCATCAGACAACCGTTGATATCGGAGAAACACTACAAAAAAACGGTATTTTTGAAAGTGCAAGTACAAGGTAGCATTATTACATCCTTAGTGGGAAAAAAACATTAGGCCTATATGCCTATACATGTCACGATCGTCGAACAGAGATGAGGACCAAGGCGCAGCGTTGCAGGCAAACATACTCTTTAATTAGAGACACGATCAAAAACAACAAACGATACGTGACAGTTCACGGTCTAACATAAACAGACTAGAAACAAGATCCCACAAACTCTGTGGGGAAACAGGCTGCTAAAGTATGGTTCTCAATCGGAGTCAACAAGCAACAGCTGAATCACGTTGCCTCTGATTGAGAACCACACTGGCCAACATAGAACCACAATACCAGAATGTGAAACCTAGAACACACATAGACTTTACACACCCTGGCTCAACATATTAGAGTCCCCAGAGCCAGGGCGTGACAGTACCCCCACCTAAAGGCGCGGACTCCGACCGCGCCCACCAAACACCACAGGGGAGGGACCGGGTGGGCACTCCGCTTAGGCGGCGGATCCGGCTCCGGGCCTGATCCCCGCTCCAACCCCCCAAAGTACCCCTGGTCCGGTCTGGCCCCGCTGGCCGGAGCTGGACTGCACACTGGTGGAGCGGATTGCTCTAGCGTGAAGCATCTGACCGGTGCCGGACCAGCCACCGGTGGAACAGGCACGGGCCGTGCCGGACTGACGACGCACACCACTGGCTTGGTGTGGGGAGCAGGAGCGGGCCGAGCCGGGCTGACGAAGCGCACCACTGACTTGGTGCGGGGAGCAGGAACGGGCCGAGCTGGGCTGACGAAACGCACCACTGACTTGGTGCGGGGAGCAGGAACGGGCCGGACTGGGCTGGCGACGCGCACCACAGACTTGGTGCGGGGAGCAGGAATGGGCCGGACTGGGCTGGCGACGCGCACCACAGACTTGGTGCGGGGGGCAGGAACAGGCCGGGCCGAGCTGGCGATACGCACCGTAGACTTGGTGCGAGTGGCAGGAACAGGCCGGACCGTACTGGGAACACACACCACTGGCCCTACGTGGGGATCAGGAACAGACCGGACTGGCAACACACGCCAGTACCTCTCGCCGTGCCTCTACATCCTCCTTCCCCCTGGTGACCAGTGACTCCCGTAACCTGGCGGCCTCCTGCTGCCCCGTCGTCCACAGCGTTAGCCCCCCCCTAAAAAATTTATGGGCTTCACTCCTACCCGTGGACCAGGTCTCCATGCTCCTCGCCAGCCTTTCGCCCTTCTGCCTCCACGTCAAGCCCCTCTCTTCCTCACATGGCTTGACCCAGTCGAGGAGGCGAAGGAGATCCGCTAGAGATCTCTCAGGCGCTGGCTCCTGGACTTGCTGCTTGGTCCAGTCTTGGTGGGATCTTCTGTCACGATCTTCGAACAGAGATGAGGACCAAGGCGCAGCGTTGCAGGCAAACATACTCTTTAATTAGAGACACGATCAAAAACAACAAACGATACGTGACAGTTCACGGTCTAACATAAACAGACTAGAAACAAGATCCCACAAACTCTGTGGGGAAACAGGCTGCTAAAGTATGGTTCTCAATCAGAGTCAACAAGCAACAGCTGAATCACGTTGCCTCTGATTGAGAACCACACTGGCCAACATAGAACCACAATACCAGAATGTGAAACCTAGAACACACATAGACTTTACACACCCTGGCTCAACATATTAGAGTCCCCAGAGCCAGGGCGTGACAATACAGTATAGGCTATGCACAGCACTGGGAGAAAATTGTTCTTAAAGTGACAGGTGATAGTAAAGCACTCATCCAATTCCATGTTTATTACATATACGGTATGATCATAAGTTGTTCCTCACTGATGATGATCACACAAATCAGTGTGTATGAGCACCCTAACCAAATATTATAATCAAAGTTTGCCAAGACAATTTGTAAAGACAGTAAAAGTTTTATAGTACATACCAACTGTCTTGGGAACATTGGTCCAGTCGGTGGTGGTATTGCAAGGTTTTGTAAATAAAACAAGACAAACAAGTTTTAATAGATGTGTCAGAATTGAACTATATATATTAAAAAGTCTAATTTAACTTTTTTACTAGTGTGCACTTTTGCGTCGTAATTGGCTGAAAGTTAGTAATTTCAAATGTACTCTTGAGGACCATAGAACTGCTGGCTCTCGTTCTCTCCATCTAATCAGGAAAATGGGACACCAGGTGTGTGGACTCTGTCCAATCAGTGAGCTTAACATCCAGGCAGATTTAATAGCTGAACTAGGGATTGTTCCTGGATACGCCCTATCTCTAAAGCCTTATAAGCATTAATGCTCAAATCAGTTTTGTTTTTCAAATCCATTTTGGAATACTGACTGTCGAAACAGCAAGTTACAAGTGACCAAATCGGATTTGTCTGTGTTCAGACAGAAGTCATTTGCTGACATTGCTACGCTAGTTGTCATAGTAATGATAGGCTGATTGGTGTTTGTGCTCCTGGTTCCTATCACTCAGACGTTATGTAGCAAGCTAAGGTGACAACAATGCCTGCCATGGACGTTTACCAGTTGCTTTGCATGTTCAAAATCATAGTGTTAGAACACTTTTAAAGCCTCAAAGGATAAAATGATCCAACATTCAAAAATAGTTTGGCTAGCAAAGCAGTCAACTAGCTCAGGGTTTCCCAAACTTGGTCCTGGGCCCCCCGCTGGGTGCTTGTTTTGGTTTTCGCCCTAGCACTACGCAGCTGATTCAAATAACCAACTCATCATCAAGCTTTGATTATTTGAATCAGCTGTGTAGTTGTATGGCAAATCCCCCCCCCCCCCTCCCCCCCCACCCCCCAAATACTAAATATAAATAAATCAAAAAAGAAAGAGTTTGGGATTTTTTTGTTGTAAAGAATGAACAAGCTAGTTAGCTACTGTCAACAGAGTACCTAGCAAGCAACAAGATATGCCAAATAACTATCTAAAAACCACTTCAGGGAAAATAAATCAGATTTGACCATTCAGACACAAGTTGCATGGCCAGGAATCAGATATGTATCTGACTGGGGCTTGAAAGATCTGATTCCATGTGCTTTATGGCTGTTCAGACTGCAGGAAAAAGAACAGATTCGAATCAGGTATGCAAAAAAATTCTTTGAAAACAATGGCAACCATATATTTGGGTTATGACAGGGTAAGACTGTTGCGCTAAGCTCATGGGGCATTTATAAGTTATATTCTTCAATGGATATATCAAGAATAGCAATGGCCATTAAACATTAATAACCTTTAATTGCTAAATATTCCCATTAGATGGAAGCATAAGACCAAAGACCATGATTTTCTAAAATGGTCACTCATTACTTGATAGTTAGCTACATACATATATATATATATACCAGATGCTCCCTTAGGCTGAGTCAACATCCTCTAAGACCATTTGCAACCGTCAGCAAAGTCATAAATTGTTCAGATACCACATATTTCCTAACTAATTAAGTCTCGAAAACAAAAAGAATAGGATTATGACAAATAACTATTTTTCTTATTGAGTAACTTTAGCAATAAACCAAAAACACATTTTTCTATAGAGTGTAAATACATTTCTATGAAATATAAACAAATCTTTATGGAGTGTGAGAGCGAAAAACCTGTCTGGCAGCTTTCTTTCCAAATATCCATCAATCAATCAAGAGAGTAAAATTCTCTCACGGCCCCTCTGCCCCAGGCAACCACTTAAGTACTCCAGATCAATTCATACAGCTTTATCAATGCATTTTAAACTATGATGCAATTAAATACACATGAAAGCCTCAGCAAACAAAATACAATCAAATTTGTCCACATTCAGGCTGGTCGACCCATCGAACCCTCCTGTGGATTCTCTCTGTCCCTGCCTAGACCCAATATCCCTAAGCATCAACGAAATAAACAAAAACATCTGAGAGCACACTGATTCTTCATAACCAAAGCTTATTTCTTCTCCTTCTTATTCTTCCCCAGTTGTATTTCATTGAGTTTTCTGAGAGTTTCTTGGTCCTGTTCTTTCTGGTTGTGTTCCTTTTTCCTGTACAGATCCACTTGATGAGCTATATGATCTGTATAGACACCTTTTGTCATGCTTCCAAGTCCAACCACCTCTGCCAGTTTGCTCCTTACTGGTGAGGGCAGTCCCATCTGCAGTTTAGCTCTCAAATTTGACTGCTCAATTTGACTCACATCTGGATCATTTCCGGTAATATTTCTCCACACTTGATGAACTCTTGACACATAGGCTCTCGGATGTTCTTGTTGTCCTAGTGGGTCAATCAGAATGTTGTCAGGATGCACATTTGTTTGAAACGTATCTTTCAGTGCTCTCCACAGCCGATTTCTACTTGCAGCCAACAACTCAGGGTCATTCACTGCAGTCCCCACATATCTATTAAGTCCAGCTCTCTGAAACATTTCTTCCATATCTGGAATCCCAAGGAGATTAGCCTAAAGTCTCTTAATGTCTCCTATGGCAGACTGTGTTCCCACCGTAATTTCTTCCAATTTTGACATCCAAGGATATGCTCCATCTTGAAGAGTAGGCAACTTCTCAAGTATATCTGACATATCGGTATTCTTCAAAGGCTTATATTCTAGGTTCTCGAAACATCACTGGCATCATCTTCTTACTTGTGCCCTCTTTCCTTGGCCTCAATGTATACTTCTTCTCCAATTCTTGGGATCCTTTTCTCAACAGTTTTTTCTTCTGTATCTTCAGCTTCTTGAGTTGTTCTTCCAGTTCTCTTACTTCTTCTAAATTATTCTCCTTATCCAGGCATCTCGTTTTCTTCTTACTTTTGGAGTTTGGATTCATCTTTATGGTCGTTTCTGCTTTTCCTCTCTCTATTATTCAAGCACTTTCATCATGTTGATGACGTCAGGGTTAAGAGTCCCTTCCACTGGCCATGGTTGTTCAATGTCATGCCAAAGTTTATTCCCTTTTCCAGATAACCTTGCAATACCATTAACTAGAGGATTACTATTTTCTACTACATCAACAGGAGTAATTACTTTCATAGTTTTGATGTCCTTTTTCCCCCTTGTAACAACTCTTTTATATTCCTTTATTGTGAATTATTTTATTATTTTAGACTATGTAGCTTATGGTTCCCTCCCTTTTTTCTTTTTTCCCCAAATTAATTAATTAATCAATTAATTTATCAATTTTTTCATCAATTTATTTATTTATTTTATTTTACCAAATTATTGATTAGTGGCAATCTTACCACATCCGATCAGGAAAAGTAAAGGAAAGTAGTCAACTTCAGAGCAACCCAAAAAAGAAAGGCCTCTAATCCAGCAACACTACAGCACTCACAAACCAATTGCCTAATAAGCACCCAATTAACTTAATTTTACAGAATAATGTCAGTGCTGGATTTCCCCACTCAACTCTAATCAAACCCACTCATGCACAAAAACTCCAATATGCAATTCTTAATTACATCAATTGATCAGTCTGTTGCCAAGTCCTTGTCAAATTGTCACAACATGAAATATGCTAGGCACACAAAATATCCTCTATGGGAAGGTACGTTTTGTGAATAGAACAGTACTAGCCTTAATTTGACTTGATCCGTTGCAGCACACTCTGTCGCGTTATGCACTCGTCAGCACCTCCTCTCTCTCTCTGTCTCCTCCTTATCGTCTCTCATATCACAGAAGAACAAAGAACAGACAAGAATTTCGTATTTTATGCACTCACTGGGTTATTTCAACCATGCAATACTCCTCTGTTCACATTCACTCTAAGAAATAAGCAAACAGCTTAACTCAGGAATAGTATAAATAGCTCAATAACATTTTATTTTATTTATTTATTTAATTATTTTTTATTTTTAATCCGTCAACATATCTCTCATTTATCAATTCAATAGATCTCAATCAAATAGTTTCATCGTTAAGCAACAGCCGATTTAACAAACAGAACACTCCATTCGTGTTTAAGTCTCCCCCTTCTTCTCTGTCTGCTCTGAGTCTGCGTCTCCCAGCAGCTCAGCGCAGGCAGAGGAGTGGCATATTTGCTCTACGTAACTCTAAACTCATAAAATCCCACGCATGCGTAGTTCATTCACCAATGCGATTTCAGAGTGAGAAGAGCCCTCCGTTATTTCCCCCCATAGACAAACAGTAACACTTAACAGAGCTCACAAACCAACACAAAACATAGAACACAAATCCTACTCCTATAAGTCGAGCGGTAACTTGCAACCGAATATATCTACCACAATCTCCAGTTCCCAGAACTGACCTCAAAAACCAACCTAGTGACTTTTCAGGATTTTCGGCCCATCCTAATGATCGCCTCGTTTGAGGGCTTGCCATAGATTCGCGATGTCCTAATTTGTGTACATTTTCCCTTAGTTCCTGTCCTTTCCTTCCTTCATTATTTTTCTGAATTTTATTCAAGCAAAATATCCCTGTGTCCAGTATTATCAATCCTATAGACACTCCCCCCTGTTTGCGTTGTTACCAGCGCAAACAAATTTAGAAATGTAGAACGGACTCTTATCCCACAGCAAATAACAGCAAAGCACACACGCAAGTTCTTAACGGTGCATTCATTCAACGCACACACACACAGACACACGAACTGACCAGTGCCCAAAGTGGTGAGAAAACTCACCCTTATCTGCCGGACTCTGGAGCTAGAGTCAGCTCGGCGCCCATGAATGGAACGCTGAGAAAAGACACAACACGACCCAAATACCTCATCGCCATTAATGTAGCTTCCCAGGGTGGGCATCCTCGTCGCCATTAATGTAGTGTCAAG
This sequence comes from Coregonus lavaretus, assembly GCF_964263955.1. Classification (NCBI taxonomy): domain Eukaryota; kingdom Metazoa; phylum Chordata; class Actinopteri; order Salmoniformes; family Salmonidae; genus Coregonus; species Coregonus lavaretus. The sequence goes on from NC_140004.1 coordinate 1,284,700, forward strand.
AAAACGATGCTGAGATGCTGTGAGAACAAAGAGTCCGCTGACACTGTACTTTGATTATAGAGGTTTATTATATCAAAGGATTTCAGCGTCAATTTACAGACATCTGCAGACATCTGGAGAATAACCGGCTCCAATCTCTAATATGTTATTCTCCCCTCCTTTGTCTCAAACCATATTATATATATCCTATGTAACCTGATATGGGTGTTTTCCCCTACAGACCAATCCCAGGACTCCACCTAGCAGACTTCCTCTGTTTTAGGGTGCCCCTATAGAACTACTCTCCAGATGCTCCCTTAAGCTGAGTCAACATCCTCTAAGACCATTTGCAACCGTCAGCAAAGTCATAAATTGTTCAGATACCACAAGTGTATGTTGTGTAGTAAGCTGTTAGTAGCCCATGTGCCTCACCCTAATATTTGCTCCCTTTCCCCCTCAGAACTTAGCCTACTGTTCTGACTTGGTGGTGCACATGTAGCCTATAGCCTGTTTTAGAGAAATGTCATCATCGAATATTGTAAGAGCTTTCTTTGTCTTCTTATATGCCCCCTTTATTTATCCTACGGTTCTGACTTGGTGTACAGGGAGAATACTGCAAGAATGGCCCATTTTCTGAATTCTGTCGCTGTACATTTCAAAAGTGCTGAACAAATAGTTATATTGACTACGTCCATATTAGCTCGCTCATTGATGTCTTCATCGAAATTACGGATTGCCTCTTATCTGCTCATCATACCCTTATGCCATAGTTTGGACATCTCAATTGTTATAGGCCTATTGCTTATATTGGTCTCTCTCATTTGTATCGTATTCATCATTTTAGGCAATGTTGGAATGATTTCATTGTTTTGCTTGCTTTGTGTATTATAATTAGCTCATGTGCTTTTCTTGAGGAGGAGGAGGTCCTATATAATGTTGTTGGGTCTGTAACCATGTTTGCCAGTGACAGTCTCTTCCCATTCAAATATTTATTTTAAACAAAAAGTTCAGTAATAGACCCATGTAATTCCAGTTGATATCACAAGAGTTGTTTTGTTTGCACAGTGCGTCTGTATATTGTATATAAAAGTGGATCCTCATGATTGTATTTTCCTTCCTTTTTAGACCACATGGGCCTAATAAAATACTTCAAATTGTAGGCTAACCGAGTCTCTCTCTCTCTCTCTCTCTCTCTCTCTCTCTGTGGTGACTTAAAGAAGAGTAAAGTTAAGGCCTCAACATCTTGCTGAATTTGTCTGAGCTAACATCTATCTAAATTTCGGTCGGTGTCCATTTTAAAAGTGCTGAACGAATAGGCCTACCTCGTCGCAGCTCCTTTGCTTGCACTTGCTTATACTTAGAGCTAAGTGTTAAGGATATAAGAATAAACATGATGAATTTACTGAACATAAATGTAATAATGTTTGTGTATGGTTCAAAAGTAAAAACTCATTTTGGCATTTGTTATTATTGAAGGAGAATGAAGTTCTTATCGACTTACACAAGTCCACAAGGAGTCAGCAGTAACCACATTTGTTTAAGCAAGTCAGCCATATCAGCTATGGTTTTTAAAAAGGCAGTAAATGAGGCTGAATGAACTGTTTCGCTGCCACACAAGGCTCCACTGATAGCCAGGTGTAGCGGTGGTAAGGATTCACTCCATGGTGCTGAAAGGAAAGCTCTGCTGTTGGGACAGCTTTATGTAGGCCCTAACAGTTTGTGGGCACCGTTTGTCACCATTATAGTGCAATTAATTTATGTTTAGTGTTGTGTAGTGGCTTTACTGGCATGCATCAACCCCAAAAAATGATGAGTTTGACACACCAAGATTTACATACTAAAATCGGCACTGCATGCAGGCCCTTCATGTATAGCAAGGGGGGGGCAAAGTACGGCCCGCGGGCTGTTTCCGGCCCGTCGGGCACTTCAATCCGGCCCGCGAGACATTTTTTAAATGTATTAAATATTATTATATTTGAGTTACGATCTTTGGCCTAAAATGACCCATTCCATGATATACAAACAACCTCCAATAGATGGCGCTGTAGCCTGGCAGCACGCTCTGTATTTGGGCCTACAGTCAGATTCAGAATGTACTCAGTCATCATAGCCACTTCATTGCTTGACGGCTTTTGACGTGAAAAATGAGTGCTGCAAAAATGAGAAAAGTGGACTCTGAATGTCGTGTGTTTAAAGAAGAATGGACAGCAAAATACTTTTTTACATTAATTGGACACAAGGCGGTGTGTTTGATATGCCAAGAAGGTGTTGCCGTTTTATAGGAATATAATCTCAATCGTCATTTTTCAAGCAAGCATGCTAACTACGCTAGCAATCTGTCCTCTCAGGAAAAGGCAAGGAAGGCCTCAAAACTTGCCACAAACTTAAAAGCCCAACAAAATACATTTACTAAACGGTGCCTACTTAAGAATCTGTAACTAAGGCAAGCTAAGTAGCAGCACATAAAATCGCAAAGCATAGCAAGCCTTTTGCTGAAGGGGAGTTTGTGAAAGAGTGTATGGTGGAGACTGCTGGTATACTTTGTCCTGAGAGTAAAAGCCAATTCGAGAATGCAGAACCATCACCAGGCGTGTGGAAGCGATATGTGAGGAGCTAATCTCAGAGTTGAAGAAAAAAGCAGATGCTTCAATCTTTTTTCTATAGCACTGGAGGAGAGAACTGACATCAGAGACACCGCTCAACTTTTAATTTTTGTCAGAGGAATAAATGAGAACTTTGAAATAACAGAGGAACGTCTTGCGATGGAATCAATGATGGGAACAACCAGGGGCTCTGATTTATATGACAGGGTGTCTGCCTGCTTGGAAAAAATTGAATCTACCGCGGAGCAAACTGACAATTGGATGGATCACCAAATCCACATATGTGTGTGAACAAACGTTCTCAGTCATGAATTACAACAAATCCCATCACAGGTCAAATTTAGAAAATGACCACTTGTCAGCTGTTCTGAGAATCTCTACATCAAAGATGACACTAGACTTTGATGCCCTTGCCAAGAGAGGTGACCAGACCCATTGTTCACATTAAGACTCAAATAACCGTGACTGGGGTAGGCAGGGATTATTCTTTTTCATGGTGATGGTTATGCAGTGAGAATTATCCAGCAATGCACTTGGATACAGGTAATAACTAATCAGTCAGATTTGGGCTGAGGTGATTGGATAACTGTGAATATGGCTCACAATGGAGATGAAAATTGTTCCTTAATATGCTTTCAAAAACAGACCATTCCAAATTAAAACGGATGCTCTTACCATATGTTTTACTAAAATTTTTGAATGTTTTTTTTTTTAAACATCTGCTGTTACATTTTGCATGTCTCCAGTCATATAATATGGACTCAGCAAAAAATGAAACATCCTCTCACTTTCAACTGCGTTTATTTTCAGCAAACTTAACATGTGTAAATATTTGTATGAACATAAGATTCAACAACTGAGACATAAACTGAACAAGTTCCACAGACATGACTAACAGACATTGAATAATGTGTCCCTGAACAAAGGGGGGGGGGGGGGGGGGGGGGTCAAAATCAAAAGTAACAGTCAGTATCTGGTGTGGCCACCAGCTGCATTAAGTACTGCAGTGCATCTCCTCCTCATGGACTGCACCAGTTTTGCCAGTTCTTGCTGTGAGATGTTACCCCAATCTTCCACCAAGGCACATGCAAGTTTCCGGACATTTCTGGGGGGAATGGCCCTATCCCACACCCTCCGATCCAAGAGGTCCCAGACGTGCTCAATGGGATTGAAATCCGGGCTCTTCGCTGGCCAAGGCAGAACACTGACATTCCTGTCTTGCAGGAAATAACGCACAGAACGAGCAGTATGGCTGGTGGCATTGTCATGCTGGAGGGTCATGTCAGGATAAGCCTGCAGGAAGGGTACCACATGAGGGAGGAGGATTGAAATAGCCTGCAATGACAACAAGCTCAGTCCCGATGATGCTGTGACACACCGCCCCAGACCATGACGGACCCTCCACCTCCAAATCGATCCCGCTCCAGAGTACAAGCCTCGGTGTAACGCTCATTCCTTCGACGATAAACGCGAATCCGACCATCACCCCTGGTGAGACAAAACCGCGACTCGTCAGTGAATAGCACTTTTTGCCAGTCCTGTCTGGTCCAGCGATGGTGGGTTTGTGCCCATAGGCGACGTTGTTGCCGGTGATGTCTGGTGAGGACCTGCCTTACAACAGGCCTACAAGCCCTCAGTCCAGCCTCTCTCAGCCTATTGCGGACAGTCTGAGCACTGATGGAAGGATTGTGCATTCCTGGTGTAACTCGGGCAGTTGTTGTTGCCATCCTGTACCTGTCCCGCAGGTGTGATGTTCGGATGTACCGATCCTATGCAGGTGTTGTTACACATGGTCTGCCACTGCGAGGACGATCAGCTGTCCGTCCTGTCTCCCTATAGCGCTGTCTTAGGCATCTCACAGTACGGACATTGCCATTTATTGCCCTGGCCACATCTGCAGTCCTCATGCCTCCTTGCAACATGCCTAAGGCACGTTCACGCAGATGAGCAGGGACGCTGGGCATCTTTCTTTTGGTGTTTTGGTGCCAAGAGTGTGCAAAGCTGTCATCAAGGCAAAGGGTGGCTATTTGAAGAATCTCAAATATAAAATATATTTTGATTTGTTTAACACTTTTTTAGTTACTACATGATTCCATATGTATTATTTTATAGTTTTGATGTCTTCACTATTATTCTACAATGTAAAAAATAGTAAAAATAAAGAAAAACCCTTGAATGAGTAGGTGTGTCCAAACTTTTGACTGGTAGCATACATTTATGGATTTTTTAAAGGTATTGTTTCTCTTTATTCAACCCGCCCGTCACCCACCCGCCCTTCAGCCACACAACTGGCCTATTTAATTACCCTAAACCCCTCCACCCCGCGGGCATAACAGCGGGGACTGCGGGTTATGAGTCAACCCGCACATAACTAGAAAATGAATTGTCTGAAATTTCATTCGTGGTCTTATGCAGCAATCTATTGGAAATATTTTGCAGTACCTTAAGCAATGTGTTGATCAGACCATGAAAACTTTTCTAAAGCCAAGGTCACTGAATAAGTGTATAGTAATCCTTACTGAAGTACTAATTACTCAGAATTGCAAAATATAAAATATTTGTTAGTTAATTGTATCACTTACAACCATAAAATAGCAATTTACAGCATAAAAAATGAACAATGCAAATAATGGTCCAAATATACCCATAAACCAAAAACATCATACATTGTTGATTATTTAAAAAAACTTTCTTAAGATGGATAAAATTATCTGCCAAAGTAACACCACCTTAAAGCGCCAATCAGCAGTTGAATCAATAACAAAGTGGTCTCCCGCCACGGTTTTGGTAAAAAGCTTGGATGGGGCTGGAGAAATGTAACCACTAAAATGTATAGACAGAGTTATGGATTCAAGGACTGACCATCCAATGGTTTAAAAATGATAGTTTTAACAATTATTTGAGGCTTTACAGTATTTGTTTACATTCACTTTGTTTACAAACATTGGAGTTAAACAAGCTTGTGTTTTGGGTTCTGATAGGGAATGACAGTTGAACTAAGCTCATGAGGCATTTATAAGTTATATTTTTCAAGGTCAGCATCCTGGAGTCACCTCTTCACTGTTGACGTTGAGACTGGTGTTTTGCGGGTACTATTTAATGAAGCTGCCAGTTGAGGACCTGTGAGGCGCCTGTTCCTCAAACTAGACACTCTAATGTATTTGTCCTCTTGCTCAGTTGTACACCGGGGCCTCCCACTCCTCTTTCTATTCTGGTTAGAGCCCGTTTGCGCTGTTCTGTGAAGGGAGTAGTACACAGAGTTGTACGAGATATTCAGTTTCTTGGCAATTTCTCGCATGGAATAGCCTTCATTTCTCAGAACAAGAATAGACTGACGAGTTTCAGAAGAAAGTTATTTGTTTCTGGCCATTTTGAGCCTGTAATCGAACCCACAATTGCTGATGCTCCAGATACTCAACTAGTCTCAAGAAGGCCAGTTTTATTGCTTCTTTAATCAGTACAACAGTTTTCAGCTGTGCTAACATGATTGAAAAAGGGTTTTCTAATGATCAATTAGCCTTTTAAAATGATAAAGTTAGCAAACACAACGCGCTATTGGAACACAAGACTGATGGGCCTCTGTACGCCTATGTAGATATTCCATAAAGAAATCAGCGGTTTCGAGCTACAATAGCCATTTACAACATTAACAATGTCTACACTGTATTTCTGATCAATTTGATGTTCTTTTAATGGAAAGAAATTGCTTTTCTTTCGAAAACAAGGACATTTCTAAGTGACCCCAAACTTTTGAGCGGTAGTGTACATACAGTATATACAGTGAGGGAAAAAAGTATTTGACCCCCTCTCAATCAGAAAGATTTCTGGCTCCCAGGTGTCTTTTATTCAGGTAACGAGCTGAGATTAGGAGCACACTCTTAAAGGGAGTGCTCCTAATCTCAGCTTGTTACCTGTATAAAAGATACCTGTCCACAGAAGCAATCAATCAATCAGATTCCAAACTCTCCACCATGGCCAAGACCAAAGAGCTCTCCAAGGATGTCAGGGACAAGATTGTAGACCTACACAAGGCTGGAATGGGCTACAAGACCATCGCCAAGCAGCTTGGTGAGAAGGTGACAACAGTTGGTGCGATTATTCGCAAATGGAAGAAACACAAAATAACTGTCAATCTCCTTCGGCCTGGGGCTCCATGCAAGATCTCACCTCGTGGAGTTGAAATGATCATGAGAATGGTGAGGAATCAGCCCAGAACTACACGGGAGGATCTTGTCAATGATCTCAAGGCAGCTGGGACCATAGTCACCAAGAAAACAATTGGTAACACACTACGCCGTGAAGGACTGAAATCCTGCAGCGCCCGCAAGGTCCCCCTGCTCAAGAAAGCACATATAAAGGCCCGTCTGAAGATTGTCAATGAACATCTGAATGATTCAGAGGAGAACTGGGTGAAAGTGTTGTGGTCAGATGAGACCAAAATCGAGCTCTTTGGCATCAACTCAACTCACCGTGTTTGGAGGAGGAGGAATGCTGCCACCGTGTTTGGAGGAGGAATGCTGCTCTACTAGCTCAGCTGGTAGAGCACGGCGCTTGTAACGCCAAGGTAGTGGGTTCGATCCCCGGGACCACCCATACACAAAAATGTATGCACGCATGACTGTAAGTCGCTTTGGATAAAAGCGTCTGCTAAATGGCATATTATTATTTATTATTATCCCCACCGTCAAACATGGAGGTGGAAACATTATGCTTTGGGGGTGTTTTTCTGCTAAGGGGACAGGAAAACTTTGCCGCATCAGAGGGACGATGGACGGGGCAATGTACCGTCAAATCTTGGGTGAGAACCTCCTTCCCTCAGCCAGGGCATTGAAAATGGGTCGTGGATGGGTATTCCAGCATGACAATGACCCAAAACACACGGCCAAGGCAACAAAGGAGTGGCTCAAGAAGAAGCACTTTAAGGTCCTGGAGTGGCCTAGCCAGTCTCCAGACCTTAATCCCATAGAAAATCTGTGGAGGGAGCTGAAGGTTCGAGTTGCCAAACGTCAGGCTCGAAACCTTAATGACTTGGAGAAGATCTGCAAAGAGGAGTGGGACAAAATCCCTCCTGAGATGTGTGCAAACCTGGTGGCCAACTACAAGAAACGTCTGACCTCTGTGATTGCCAACAAGGGTTTTGCCACCAAGTACTAAGTCATGTTTTGCAGAGGGGTCAAATACTTATTTCCCTCATTAAAATGCAAATCAATTTATAACATTTTTGACATGAGTTTTTCTGGATTTATTTGTTGTTAGTCTGTCTCTCACTGTTCAAATAAACCTACCATTAAAAGTATAGACTGATCATGTCTTTGTCAGTGGGCAAACGTACAAAATCACCAGGGGATCAAATACTTTTTTCCCTCACTGTATTGGGGCATGGCAGTATAAGCTCAGGCCTATGTATATTTTATCTTGATTTTTTGCATTTAAATGCAGTATTATTGTAAGTAAACTGACAAACTGCAGTATTGTCAATATGTGTGCTTGTCTCACATTTACAAAAAATAAACAAACCGTTCCAACAGCAAGTAAAGGTTGATTATGTGTACTGTCATGTGGAATAGAAGTGTGCTTTTTCAATTAAATGTCTGTCTACTACTATAAGTTCTGACTTACCACAAACCTTTGACATAGCTATGCCCCTGCCAGTTATTGGCCTAAACAGCTGTGATGTGGATGGGATACAAAGGAGCTCACAATCATGTATGTTTATGTGGTTTATTTATGAAAACAAAGGAACTCAGAAAATAAGGTATCCCATGTAAATAATTACATCAAATATTAACTTTTTGTTTGCCCTGCATCCCTATGTAATTTCACCCTTAAACAACCCTAAAACTACAACATTCATCTTTAGTTCTCAAAGATTGATGTCTACAGAAGTTACTATTCAGTGCTAAAAAATATTTCAGAAAGTTACAGCAGGAGTGCATGCAAATACATAAAATTATTTTATTAAAATATAAAAATTATCTATTGTATGTTGACCAAGAACTAAAATGAACAAATAAGTGAATATGGTGAAAACAATTATTTATATACTCAAGTCTCAACTCGTATGACATCCCTCAGGCAAACCCAGCTATATTTTTTATGTAAGAGGCTGTCTGAATCTGTATAATGAGGTTAATGGGAATATAGCAGATAAAGTTTAAAACATCATCACTACTAACAACTAACCAAATGATCTCAGCTTCGTGAACTGCAGTTGTAAATTATCTCATATTGATAGAAAATACACTTACCACCTCATAAATGACAGATACATAATTGTGAAAATCCAGTCACAATAGGTGTATTGTAAAAGGTAAACAAGAAGCAGTTTGAATTCATGATTCTGAATTTGGAAGGAAGACTAGATTGTGTATTATGACACATCTACCAAGTTTCGTTTACAGAGGTGTTTGTAATGCTCAAATATTAACAAAATTACAATTATATGATTATTTACTTTTAGATTCAAATGTTCTGTCTTGAGTAAGTTTTTGTACACGTGGCAATTAGTCGTTTACACAGAGGAGACGGAGAGCCCATTGCTCTCCACTCTTAAAAGAAACAGGCTATACTGTAAGTGTTAATTCACCTACATATGGAATATAACCATGTTCAAATGAAAGACTAGCCCATACACAGACAAAGGAAAAAGTTATTACATTCAATAGTGAAAGTTGTCAGATATGGCACATGCCAAATATACAAACAGGCTGGGAAACAAACCACAAGAGTGTGTGATGTGTGTTACATCTTAGTAGGGGAGCATTTAACATTAACACTGGCATCAAAAAGTGAATTTGTATATGCCACCACATACTGGGGACAGAATATCAAATAGCAACTTTACTTTGCCACAAATGTGTAGATAAAACACTCAGTAAATACAAGTAGGGCCATGATTAAGTCAATGTACTCCTCAACCGCAGTCTAGTGTTAACCGTCAATTACATTGAACAGACCATTGAGACAACAGATTTACAAACACTGAATGGAGAATGGAAGATTGAGAACAAAAATAAACTGTTATCAATTCTCTGCTATAGATGATCGTTAAAACCATTTGTTTTACATTGTCAACGGAAATTAGATGTGATCATAAAAATAACAATTATCTTAATTTCTTAAATATAGCTCTATCCATAAAACCGAGAAAAACAAAGTAATAATGTGAGGTGGCAAAGGTCAAACTAGAGGCAACAGCCATCCCATGAAGAGAAAGACCATATTTGTTCCTTGAGACAATTTTATCCAAACCTAAATCAATCTGTGTTTCTTAACAGTTTACTACTTACATAGTCAAAAAAAAAAGAAAAAAAAAAAAAAGAACTAACACATGTTGTTCTGGTGATACCAGGCATTTCCCTTTGAGAGCCAGCAAAAACAAACCCTGACTATGTTCAGTCAGCTATATCTTCTTACACGTTTCCTACGTTCTTTCTTTAAAGGCATTTCTAAATACAAAACATTATCAATATCCTCAGTCATCGAACGTATTTTCATTATCTTATAAAAGTCATCCACGGGAAGAAAAAAGAGAGTAGACTACTAGCTAAAAAGGGGGGTAAATTAACTAAAGTGAGAGAGGGACTCAACGTATGGGGGTCTTTCTCTGATCAATCGGAGTCACTGCTTTCTGAACTGGAGCCACTGGAGCTGCTGCTGCCAGAGTCAGAGGAGCTGCTGCTGCCGCTCATTCGAGAGGCGCCCCCTGCTGGCGCTGAGCCTGCCTTCTCTGCATAGGAGAAGGAAGGGGGTAAGGGGAGGGTTAATACTGAGGCATACAGTCAAATCCAGACATATCAACTAGAGAAAACAGACAAACATCCTTTTCACAGACAGCATCAATGGACAATATATTATGCACAGCCCAAAGCGGCATAATTAGTAACAGGACACATTCACGCAATACTACTTCAATGGAGATGCAGTTATGGTAACATTGTTCAAAGACAAATGTTCAGAGAATGTTAGTAGTCGGCCAAAGCAACATCACACCCAGCCTCAAACAATAGGTTAGAATTGAGTATAAAGACACCCACACATATAGCAAACACTTTGAGAGGAGGTGCATAAAGCCTAATGCAAGAAACACAGACATTATGTCCCATTCCATGTTTATATTATTTCTATGGATTGTCTGTCAATCACTATGAGCATGTGCCATCATATAGCTACTGGACAGTGACAACTTGAGTAGGTCTATGCCACTTCTTGACATGAGGAGCTCCATGCCTTCGCTAGGTGGTGGGTAGGGTTATTAATCCTTGAAACTAGAAAAAACATCTTCTATATCACAAAGCAACAACAAAAACAGCCGTCAAGGCCTTAAGTTTTCACTGGCTAAACTAATCTAGCCCATTTTGGCTCCCATGTGAGCTCTGAAACGCTGGTATCTTTTTCAGGCAGTTTCTTAATGTGGTTCAGTTGTCTGCTCACGTCCTGTAGCCTCTTTTCTAACTATTTTTTTATTTTCCTGAACCAGTTCTTCCTTAGACTTGGCACTCTTTTTCCCAATGTGGGAGACAACGCCATGTAATAAGTTCCCACATGTTTACCTTGCTGATGTGGCAATAAGCTGCCTCTCTTTGTCCCCTCTAACGTGTCGTTTTTCTGTTTTGGTGGTGTTAACGAGTCCACTTGAAATTCAAATGGACCAAGACAATAGTTCCAGTTCAAGTCAGTTTGCTTTCTAGATTTAGGCTATATATATACACACTACTGGTCAAAAGTTTTAGAACACCCCCATTTTTCCAGTTTTTTAATTTTTATTTAAGCAGTTCTAGTCCAGTGAATAGCCTGAAATGGTACAAAGGTAAGTGGTAAACTACCAGAGAGAGAGAGAAAAAAGGCCCTTTTCAGGGAACAAGTAATGGGTTAACATTTCAATAAAAACAGGAAAAATTGAGGCGTTCTAAAACTTTTGACCGGTAGTGAGTGAGTGAGTGAGTGAGTGAGTGTGTATATATACACTGCTCAAAAAAATTAAGGGAACACTAAAATAACACATCCTAGATCTGAATGAATGAAATAATCTTATTAAATACTTTTTTCTTTACATAGTTGAATGTGCTGACAACAAAATCACACAAAAATTATCAATGGAAATCAAATTTATCAACCCATGGAGGTCTGGATTTGGAGTCACCCTCAAAATTAAAGTGGAAAACCATACTACAGGCTGATCCAACTTTGATGTAATGTCCTTAAAACAAGTCAAAATGAGGCTCAGTAGTGTGTGTGGCCTCGACGTGGCTGTATGACCTCCCTACAACGCCTGGGCATGCTCCTGATGAGGTGGCGGATGGTCTCCTGAGGGATCTCCTCCCAGACCTGGACTAAAGCATCCGCCAACTCCTGGACAGTCTGTGGTACAACGTGGCGTTAGTGGATGGAGCGAGACATGATGTCCCAGATGTGCTCAATTGGATTCAGGTCTGGGGAACGGGCGGGCCAGTCCATAGCATCAATGCCTTCCTCTAGCAGGAACTGCTGACACACTCCAGCCACATGAGGTCTAGCATTGTCTTGCATTAGGAGGAACCCAGGGCCAACCGCACCAGCATATGGTCTCACAAGGGGTCTGAGGATCTCATCTCGGTACCTAATGGCAGTCAGGCTACCTCTGGCGAGCACATGGAGGGCTGTGCGGCCCCCCAAAGAAATGCCACCCCACACCATGACTGACCCACCGCCAAACCGGTCATGCTGGAGGATGTTGCAGGCAGCAGAACGTTCTCCACGGCGTCTCCAGACTCTGTCACATGTGCTCAGTGTGAACCTGCTTTCATCTGTGAAGAGCACAGGGCGCCAGTGGCGAATTTGCCAATATTGGTGTTCTCTGGCAAATGCCAAACGTCCTGCACGGTGTTGGGCTGTAAGCATAACCCCCACCTGTGGACGTCGGGCCCTCATACCACCCTCATGGAGTCTGTTTCTGACCGTTTGAGCAGACACATGCACATTTGTGGCCTGCTGGAGGTCATTTTGCAGGGCTCTGGCAGTGCTCCTCCTGCTTCTCCTTGCACAAAGGCGGAGGTAGCAGTCCTGCTGCTGGGTTGTTGCCCTCCTACGGCCTCCTCCACGTCTCCTGATGTACTGGCCTGTCTCCTGGTAGCACCTCCAAGCTCTGGACACTACGCTGACAGACACAGCAAACCTTCTTGCCAGAGCTCGTATTGATGTGCCATCCTGGATGAGCTGCACTACCTGAGCTACTTGTGTGGGTCGAGACTCCGTCTCATGCTACCACTAGAGTGAAAGCACCGCCAGCATTCAAAAGTGACCAAAACATCAGCCAGGAAGCATAGGAACTGAGAAGTGGTCTGTGGTCACCACCTGCAAAACCAGTCCTTTATTGGGGGTGTCTTGCTAATTGCCTATAATTTCCACCTGTTGTCTATTCCATTTGCACAACAGCATGTGACATTTATTGTCAATCAGTGTTGCTTCCTAAGTGGACAGTTTGATTTCACAGAAGTGTGATTGACTTGGAGTTACATTGTGTTGTTTAAGTGTTCCCTTTATTTTTTTGAGCAGTATATATATATATATATATATATATATATATATATATATATATATATATATATATATATATATATATATATATATTTTTTTTTAAATATATATATATATTTTTAATATATATATATATTTTTAATATATATATATATTTTTAATATATATATATATTTTTAATATATATATATATATATATATATATATATATATATATTAGGGCTGTCAAATGATTAAAATTTTTAATCAAATTAATCAGAATTTTCAGTGGATTAATCATGATTAATCACTATTTGCAATTACACCTGAATCCTAACCATTTTTTTTCTGAAATGCATACGATGTCCCACTCACGTGCAACAGACAGGAACTGTTCTTTACAAGCCTCCGCAAAATGACGCTCCTCAGTTTTTAATATAGTCAGCGCAAAAGACTTCAGTTCCCACGTGTCACTGATTAAATGTGCAGTTACTCCGAGGTAATTGTTGTTACTCACTGATGTCCAATGGTCTCCTGTCAGGGCGATATGATTTACTTGAGCCAAGACCTCTTTCCTTTTTTCTTTTTCGTTTTCATAGAGCTCGTGGATTTTCTTCATAACTGTGGCTCTTGACGGTGGCTTATAGAATGAGTCTTGAGACGCCACTTGCAAAACATCAAGGAAACCTGAGTCTTCTACAATGCTAATGGGTCTACAATCCTTTGCAATCCATTTTGCTATTGTGTTGGTCAAATTATCTGAGGTTGATTTTGTTAATTGCCTGCAAACATTCAGCGTGGTCTGGCGCAAACCACTTGCTGAATCTGACGGCCCAGCAAACGCATGTTTGGCGTTGACATGGTACTTCAAGCTTGAACAGCTCCGGTGAAATTGAAACTCCTTCTTACAAATCTTGCAAATAACCTTGTACTTGTTAACTGTACCATCATCATTCTTTTTATATTTGAATCCGTCAATAGGCCCACTTTGCTCACCTTGCTCCATCTCGCCTCTAGCTCCCAACCACTTTCCTGACCTGAATAATTTGTCACACTGCGCATGCGTGAAATGCGTTAAAAAAATTGACGTAATTAACAGCAAACAACTAATTAACGTCGTTAACGCGCTATTTTTGACAGCCCTAATATATATATATATATATATATATATATATATATATATATATATATATATATATATATATATATATATATACAAACTTATACATACAAACAATAACTTACAGACACACAAACAATGACTACATCTCATCTTCCCAAACCCGCCTGCTCATGTAAATGATGTACATGTACAGCGCATTCGGAAAGTATTCAGACCCCTTCACTTTTTCCACATTTTGTTACGTTACAGCCTTATTCAAAAATTGATTTAGTTGTTTTAACCCCTCATTTTTACATTTACATTTTAGTCATTTAGCAGACGCTCTTATCCAGAGCGACTTACAGGAGCAATTAGGGTTAAGTGCCTTGCTCAAGGGCACATCGACAGATTTTTCACCTAGTCGGCTTGGGGATTAGAACCAGCGACCTTTCGGTTAATGGCACAACGCTCTTAACCACTAAGCTACATGCCGCCTAATCAATCTACACACAATACCCCATAATGACAAATCAAAAAAGGTTTTTAGAAATTTGTGCAAATGCGTGTGTGTGTGTATATATATATATATATATATATATATATATATACACACACATACACACACACACACACACACACATATATATATATACATATATATATACACATATATATATATATAAACTGAAATATCACATTTACATAAGTATTCAGACCCTTTACTCAGTACTTTGTTGAAGCACCTTTGGCAGTGATTACAGCCTCGAGTCTTCTTGGGTATGACACTACAAGCTTGGCACATCTGTATTTGGGGAGTTTCTCCCATTCTTCTCTGCAAATACTCTCAAGCTCTGTCAGGATGTATGGGGAGCTTCACTGCACAGCTATTTTCAGGTCTCTCCAGAGATGTTAGATCGTGTTCAAGTCCGGGCTCTGGCTGGGCCAGCGTTGTCTTGACAGTGTGCTTAGCCTCCTTTGACTGTCAACTGTGGGACCTTATATTGACAGGTGTGTGCCTTTCCAAATCATGTCCAATCAATTGAATTTACCACAGGTGGACACCAATGAAGTTGTAGAAACATCTCAAGGATGATCAATGGGGTCCCACAGTGGGGTCCCACGGGCTGATGCACTTGCATCTTAAACATTTGAACCGGGGACCAATGTGTATCTCAGTGAATCGTTACATCCCTACTAGGCTTGGGCGGTATACCGTATATCCACCATATAGCAGGGTATTTGGAAATAGCCATGGGATGGTTTTTCAATACTTTTGAAACTATTTCTTTGAAGTTTTTCAATACATTTGAACATTTACAGCTTAAATAAATACCTGCAATTAACTTTTGCAATATGTTAGGAGATAAAGCAGATCATGTTCTTAATTTCACCTGTCACATTATTTTACATTATGAAGCTTACTGTAGTTCCCCAGAACAGTTGAGCCAGTCACATGTTTGTTTGTAAATAGCACAACGGGAGAAAGTGGGAGCAGGTGAGTCCAGCTGTGCATTGACAGGGGTCCCCAAAGTAAAAATGTTTGCTTCAATAGTGTGCTCAGGGATGTGCAACTATAGTTTTCCTTCACAGAAAATACATTAACACAACACATTCGGCAGAAAATAGCTTCATTTTCATCAGATGACAACAGAAGTGCAACGCTATTTGGCTGGCAGCCACACAAGTAAATGACCTTACAATTTTTTAGCAAAATGCTGCATGACCATATTTCTAAATGTAGCCAGCTACATTTCCTAATGTTTTGCGTATTGTTAATCTTGCATTTAACCGGAGAAAAGTTCAGGAGTAAAGTAGCTACACATCAGTCAGAGCGCCATCTGCAGAAAGAACGCCCGTTCGTGAACTCTCATCCGAGTGGAGAAGATGTAACTGAAGCATAAAATTAGTCTGATGCAGAGCAGAAATTACAATAAGAAGCATTTTACATCTGCATTTACAAAACGCAACACAATATTTCTAATGCGCTTGATCTTTTTTTCCTGCATGAAAAACGCAAAATACTGCGTTAACCCGACCCCTAAATTTAACTTGCTAGTTAATCTAAGTAAGTTGCTGAATTAATAAGGTGATGGGGCATCATATTGTTAGCTTTCTGCCGTGTTTGAGAAGTCAAAGTCCTTTGGATGAGACATTCGTACAGCTGTCACAATCTTGATTTCCTTGAGTTTTTTCTCCTCTCCGTTCTCGGCCCGTCTGCGCCCAACCCTCTTCTCCGAGCAGAGCAGGCAGTCCCGTTGCCCTAGCGACTTCAGATTCCACACAGAGTGTGCACAGGACATGCTGTTCCAGAGTCAGTATTGTTCTTCCTTCAGACAAGCATGTGTCAAAACTTTGTTCATCTGCACTATGTCTCTCGTTCACATTTGCTTGTAAATGTCAAAATTCACCAAAAATGACATTAGGTAGCTCCTACCTATACAGTGAGGGAAAAAAGTATTTGATCCCCTGCTGATTTTGTACGGTTGCCCACTGACAAAGAAATGATCAGTCTATAATTTTAATGGTCGGTTTATTTCAACAGTGAGAGACAGAATAACAACAAAAACATCCAGAAAAACGCAGGTCAAAATTTTTATCAATTGATTTGCATTTTAATGAGGGAAATAAGTATTTGACCCCTCTGCAAAACATGACTTAGTACTTGGTGGCAAAACCCTTGTTGGCAATCACAGAGGTCAGACGTTTCTTGTAGTTGGCCACCAGCTTTGCACACATCTCAGGAGGGATTTTGTTCCACTCCTCTTTGCAGAGCTTCTCCAAGTCATTAAGGTTTCGAGGCTGACGTTTGGCAACTCGAACCTTCAGCTCCCTCCACAGATTTTCTATGGGATTAAGGTCTGGAGACTGGCTAGGCCACTCCAGGACCTTAATGTGCTTCTTCTTGAGCCACTCCTTTGTTGCCTTGGCCGTGTGTTTTGGGTCATTATCATGCTGGAATATCCATCCACGACCCATTTTCAATGCCATGGCTGAGGGAAGGAGGTTCTCACCCAAGATTTGACGGTACATGGCCCCGTCCATCATCCCTTTGATGTGGTGAAGTTGTCCTGTCCCCTTAGCAGAAAAACACCCCCAAAGCATAATGTTTCTACCTCCATGTTTGACAGTGGGGATGGTGTTCTTGGGGTCATAGGCAGCATTCCTCCTCCTCCAAACACGGCGAGTTGAGTTGATGCCAAACAGCTCGATTTTGGTCTCACCTGACCACAACATTTTCACCCAGTTCTCCTCTGAATCATTCAGATGTTCATTGGCAAACTTCAGACGGGCCTGTATATGTGCTTTCTTGATCAGGGGGACCTTGCGGGCGCTGCAGGATTTCAGTCCTTCACGGCGTAGTGTGTTACCAATTGTTTTCTTGGTGACTATGGTCCCAGCTGCCTTGAGATCATTGACAAGATCCTCCCGTGTAGTTCTGGGCTGATTCCTCACCGTTCTCATGATCATTGCAACTCCACGAGGTGAGATATTGCATGGAGCCGCAGGCCGAGGGAGATTGACAGTTCTTTTGTGTTTCTTCCATTTGCGAATAATCACACCAACTGTTGTCACCTTCTCACCAAGCTGCTTGGCGATGGTCTTGTAGCACTTTCCAGCCTTGTGTAGGTATACAATCTTGTCCCTGACTTCCTTGGAGAGCTCTTTGGTCTTGGCCATGGTGGAGAGTTTGGAATCTGATTGATTGATTGCTTCTGTGGACAGGTGTCTTTTATACAGGTAACAAACTGAGATTAGGAGCACTCCCTTTAAAAGTGTGCTCCTAATCTCAGCTCGTTACCTGTATAAAAGACACCTGGGAGTCAGAAATCTTTCTGATTGAGAGGGGGTCAAATACTTATTTCCCTCATTAAAATGCAAATCAATTTATAACATTTTTGGCATGCGTTTATCTGGATTTTTTTGTTGTTATTCTGTCTCTCACTGTTCAAATAAACCTACCATTAAAATTATAGACTGATAATTTCTTAGTCAGTGGGCAAACGTACAAAATCAGCAGGGGATCAAACACTTTTTTTCCTCACTGTATATGTAAAACTTTATAAGCTGGATTGCCTGTCCTTGCAATTTGTTTATTTTCGTTGCGCTCGTTAGCATATTTAGCTAGCAGCCTCCATGGAAATTCGCTATTACTTGTGCTAATTTTGTTAGCATTCTGGTAATAGACCAGAGTATGTGAGCGGAGCGAGGAGTGCAGTGTGCCTAATTTGACTGAAGCTTGGCGCGTGTTTCCCAAAGGCTAGAGCATCTTCTCGCCCACTCCAATTTCGCTAGATTAGCGCTCACTTCATGAGCTCAGGTCATGCCTGGCCTGGCATGAATTTGTGGTCTATTTGCGTGCTGCTATAGCCGCTTGCTTTAGCCACTGTCATCTACTATACTAAATATTTTCATAAAGAAACTGATAAAACACACAGGTGAAAAAACAAGGTGACTTACAAAGATGAGAAGGACCAAGAGCAAGAGAAGGAGTGAGGTGATGTAGTGTCCACAACTAAAGAATCATTGTGGAATCTGAAAAGACAGGTATCCCGAAAGCATGATCGTGTACTTACTATGTGCACATGCCAACAGAAAGGAATGAGATGGGTAGCTAGCTAAGTGTGTCATTGTAGCAACGTATTTATGAACTAAAAATCAGTTTAGTTCATTTTCGATCTATTATCTATACAATAGGCCCATTATTGACTTTGGCCCAATAGGCCTAGCATATTACCTCTTTCAAGGAGCTTTCCATTTTGATAGGGTTATTTTACCTACAATCCTTCAGGCCGACCGACAAAAAAAAACAAAAAAAAAACGACGTATCCCTGCCCAGCCTGGCAAGAGTGGCCCGAAGGGTGTTTAGCATCCCCAGTGGCTCTGCAAGCGCTGATAGGGTATTCTCCGCTGTTGGCCTGCTCTCCAGGCACCATCGCATGAGCCTGAAGCCATAGACTGGCCAAACTCATGTTTCAAAATATTATTCAAAGTCACTGTAGATGTAAGGCATTTTTGGTTTAATTTCTATTTAATTCTAAGTAATAAATAAAGTTCACTTATAATTCACTGTATCACAATTCCAGTGGGTCAGAAGTTTACATACACTAAGTTGACTGTGCCTTTAAACAGCTTGGAAAATTCCAGAAAATGATGTAATGGCTTTAGAAGCTTCTGATAGGCTAACTGACATCATTTGAGTCAATTGGTGGTGTACCTGTGGATGTATTTCAAGGCCTACCTTCAAACTCAGTGCCTGATATGAGGTTTTTATAGTGTTGTGGGAAACCAAGGTAGAGTTAGTAGATAAGTGACTTGGTGCCACAGAGTCTGCATTCCTTATGTCAAAGTAGATTACTGAGGTTGATCTTAGAATAATTGATGGACAGGATATATGACTTGGGGTAAAGGGTAATAACATCAAAGAAGGTAATGCCCACTGAGGGGTAACAGATGTTCGTGAAGAAACCTGTAACAGAGTATATATAGAGAGAGTAGCTCTTTGTTCTGGAGTTTGGAGATGGTAGAGGCAAAGCTCTGTCCTTCTGTTATAACGAACCATAATAACTATTAAATACTCATATGAACTTCCCAGCTAAGTGTCTAAATCTATTCTTACATTCTTAATTACTTGATCCCCGAGAAACTTATCATAACAGACTGCCGTCTAAACGAACAGGATGCAGTTCACAGCCAAATTAACAGGTAAGCAGACTTTCATTTATTTTTGATTATGGCAAATTCAGCTTATCTGTGGTAAGGCTTAGCTATAACGGACGTTTAAAATTCAATATTTCTTAAAGGGGGACGATGAGTGGTGTTGAGTTGTATAGAAGGGATGTAAGGAGAATTATCAAATTAGACAATAACATGGTGCTATGATTCGAAATAGGGTTTGGTCAGAGTAATGAGTAAAACAACAGAGGAGAAGGAGAAGATTAGGTTAGAGGTTCGAGTCCTCAAGGTGACGAGATTATAAGGTGTATAACATTGTAGAATGGGTCAGAGGTTTGAGTCCTCAACATGACGAGATTAGAGTGTAGATTATAGAGTGTACGACATTATGAAATAGAATAAGGTATTTTGGTATATAGGTTTGAGTCCTGTGTCGACAGAATATAGATATGAAGAGGTTCAAGTCTTTGGTATAAGGTTATAAAGGCCCTATAAGGTATTTTGGTGTAGGTTCGAAGCCTACGGTTGAAGGTTAAAATTCTTCGGTTGAAGATTACAGTCCTTAGTAGAAAGACGATACTAAAAAGGTGAAAAGTTGTGAGGTTCAAGTCCTCAGCAGACTTCGGGATAAATGTTAGAGCCCTTTATCATTATGTTCAAGTCATAATGGTTAAAATAAATGAGTGGGTTTGAGGCCCTTTTGATGTGTACAAATTAAGAAGGTTCAGTACTGTGGTGAAGAGAGAATTAGTATTTCGTGAATTACTGAAAAACGGCCAGGAGATGGAGCAGAAGCAACATAACATATTGCATCATAGCACCAAAAACGACAAATAGGCAAACTAAATTTTAATACAGATCAGGATAGGGATTTTATTTAAGTATTGAATTACTAATATTGCATGAACTAATAGCAGTAATGAATGTCCAGCTTAGTAGACCATTAAAAGTAAAGCGGAGCTTCATTTAACTCGAAGTGAGAGACAGGAAATGACTAAATTATTACAGGCATATACGCATTTACAATATTTGAATCTGAAGGGTGCATAATAAGTTCTAAAAATTGGTATAATAATTTGATATAAGTTTGGATAAGAAGTTACAATATATAACATCATTAATTAATAGAATATCAAGGAGTGGTATGGAGATTGTGAGGTTATTTTAGAGAGTAGTAGAAATGTCTGTATTTTCTGGACTGGCAGGGCAGTGTCCTGAAATTACAGTCAATTTTTTGGTCCACGGGGAGTGTTTGTAGAAGTGATTTGTGTCTATTGAGAATTGGTTAAAAACACCACGAAGGGATTCTTTGACGTGAGTACCTAAAAGTTTCTAACGTTATATATGTATTAACTTGCTCACCCAAACGTAGTGTTTTATAAATTGTACCGTTGTGGGATCATGTGATAGAGATAAGGTTTAAGGAATAAACTGACCATAAGTAATGTGGTTATAGACGTAATTTATAATATAGTACAAAGCCAATTTAGGGTTTCCATTAAACTAATTATCAGTGTAGAGCTAAGGTAGTGAAGTGAAGGTACTTCATTTTGTATCAGAGGTTAAGATGACAAACCACTGTAATTGCGCTATTGGTGGGATTTATTTGTCATTTCAATGGCACAGAGTAAAATCTGTATTTATGAGTGTAATTCAACTGCTGGTATGAGTTGCTTGAACGGATACTACAGAGTATTTGGTTTGGTGATGTAGAATGTAAGGTTTGAAGTGTGCGTGGTTCAAATGGAAAGACTCACTTATTTAACAGGAATAGAGAGACGATTGCGTGGTAGTAATTTTTTTTGCGTTGCCTAAGGGTTTGCTAAATTAAACGATTGAGAATGGTGGTGTAATGTCTATAAATAAATTGAATATTGATACTCTGGATATAAATTAAATTTATGCTGGTAAACTACAGCAAGTGTTTGGTGTTACTTGTAGCCTACTTAGAAAGGACAGTTACCTACATCTGCTGTATTCTAATAATGGCGGATTGGTGGTTTCAGAAGTGCTGTGGCTATGATCTTAGTTGATAACAGGGGAAATAGGATGTAGTTTACGACGCATAGAAAAGCGAATGTCTTATATTCATGGGAAGTGAAGCAAGGGAACTCAGAGAATAATAGGAATATTAAACTAACACTAGGGATAATGAAGCATTGGAAGGAAGCAGAGTAATGAAAGATAACATTGACTGAGGAATATAGCAACCTTTGGTTGAGGTTACTACAGAAATATTACTGTCACACCATCGTAACAGATAAACTGAACAAAACATGACGTTACTATAGCAAATTAGGATGGTTAATGTTGTTATGTTCGTTTTTAAAACTTACGATAGAGGTAAATGTTGAACGCTGTTTGAGCATGGGTTGTATTTGGTCTGCTAGTAAAAATGGAAGAGTTTCCATGTTTTTGTGCGCGGGTGTTAGCGAATGGGGCTCGCTGAAACGTGAGGTGCGAACTAGTCACGTTTAGAGTGGTGACGTAACTTGCTATGCGACGTGGAAGTAGTTGTTTAACTTGCTTTGCAAGGATCGCAGATTTTGTGGAGCAACAGGTAACAGTGTTTCGATGGTGAATGTTGTCGATGTGTGTAGAGGGTCCCTGGTTCAAGCCCAGGTAGGGACGGAAGCAAACTCTTACATTGATAATGTTGACGTGAATTACTGGTTTAATTGATAACATTATAGGAAAGAGATAGCGGATAGTATAACATAGTAAATTAAAGTGGCATCTCTGTGAATAGAGGTTTTGTTAGTTTTGACCATAAATTTAAAATAACTTGTCATATCTTAAAATACCGTTAGATGGAAATTCAGCGGTAGAGAATAATAGATATTGTGTTAGAAGGATAAGTAGGTTAATTGGGTGATGAGAAATGTTGACTTGGATTGTTTGAAGAAGGTTAAGTAGGTTTATTGGGAGATGTGAAAGGTTGACTTGGATTGTTTGAATAGAATGGTATTAAAATAATGCTTTCTAGTAAGGTCTATGAAAATATGTTATTAGGTAGTAGTGGTTTGTGGATACAATTTACTAATGACATGATTTCGTAAGAGGGTGAAAGAAGGTAGTGATAGTTGGGCTATATTGACATATGAAGGACGCATTGGGATAATGTGGAGCACATATCTAGGTAGTTGAATATGGAACGTTCTTTGACAATTTTTTTAAAATTATTAAATTCTATAGTTTGTTTAAACAACAAGGAGTAATGCAGACTGATCATAAATTCTAAAAACGATAATCTGTTTATGGTATGTTGAACAGTGGGAGATAGTTGTTACTATTAGACTGATGGATTAGTAAACATGTTTTTGTAAGATATGAAATTATTAAACAATAGGTTGTTATTTTAAAACATCAATGCAACAGGTTGCAATGATTAAATTACTAGGAAGGGGTTATAGGTTTATAGTAGAAGGTGTAGTGAACTTCATGAAACGTGGTATTATCTAGTGTCTTCTGAGTGGGAGTTTTTTCCAGGATTGATGGAAGTCTCCTATAGAATTATGTTAAGGGTTAAGTAGGAGACAACGTATCAAACCATTTTTAAATAGATGCCTGGGATAAAATATCAAGGCTTACTTACGTGGAGTACGTGAATGTATTGGCTAATGAATGAAATATGACATTTACAGGGGTGACAGGAACAATAGAAGGGGAAACAGATATTTCCTATGTTGTTGATCAAGTAAACGATAATGGATAATTTGATATGGGATCACATGGAGCAGATTTAGGGGTTCAATAATCAGTGTGAGAATTACAGAGGATAAAGTCTGAAGAGTAATCAATTAAAAATACTCATTATCAACTCAAAGAACTTGTAGTGGTTTTCATCTTTTGAGAGATTTTATATAATCTTTTTATGGAGTAGTTATGAGGAATTAGATTGATACAAACGATTATGGATGAGATAGGACTGTGTATATCTGTATCATGTTTTGTGTGTACTTACTATCTTTGGATTACTGATTGTAATTGAATGTTAATGAAATGTATAATTTCTCTTCCAGGAGAAAGGGTATTTCCTTATCTCATTGGAATGTTGCCCAGGGCTAGGGGGAGCAGTTTAGTGAAGTTAGGCAGTATTAGGTCATAAAAGGGAGCTACTGAATTAAGTAAGGCCTGGCTATTTTTGTTTGTTGTTTTCAATTGGGGTTTTCAAATAAACACACAACACACCTAGTATGATGTTTATAAAGGGTTGTTATTTTGATTTTTTTTTTTTTTTTTACAGGTCAAAAGGTGGTAAGTCTTAAAGGAGCACACACAGTGGATTTTATGAAGTGTTTTATTCTTTTTGAGTGAGATTTGGGTATACACATGATTTCTTATGAGAAGAAATGTCATGAGGACTTAATGTACACTTGGGATAAGTAACATTTATGAAATGTTTTGAATGTTGGTAATGATTAGTATACTATAGAATGGAACAATTCGTTGATTGATTTCAATGACCTCTGAGCTCTGTCCTGACTTTCTAGTGTGAATTGATCACCCACACTGGAAATCCTAGAGGCATGAGATGAGGACTTTAAGATTGTTTATTTTATAGAGTTGAGGGTAATTTATAATACTGAAAATGATGAAGAAGTTTATAATTTGGCAATAATCACACACACACACATACATACATATATATATATATGATTCGACCATGAATAGGAAAGAGTGAGAGCTATCCCTGAATGAGGGATACCTGTCGCTAGTCAATTGAACTATTCTTGAATTACTTTACGGGATAGAAGTAAGTTAAGGTATTATCAAATGTCATTTTAATTTCATTTATTATTTTGGTTTAATAGGCAATGTTGGTGTTTTGTTTTTGAAAGCATGAATCAAGTTGTGAGTCATGTGTTCAAAAGGGGGTAGTACTGATGGCATGAGGATTTATTGGTACATTTGAAACTAGTGACTACAACAAGCTGCAAGAATGTGCACTTCCTAATCTAAAGGCTTTTCCTGACTGATAAGTAGACATGGTAAAGTAGCATATTGTGTCTCCACTAACAATGTTCTGAAGACTTTCTTCCAAAAAGGTGAAGGTTTCTTGGCAAGAACTAACAGGAGAATCTGGGCATTTTCTGTGCATGGGAGACTGTGTGGCAGTAGAGGTTTACAGAAGTCAGAGCTGGACATAATCTAGGTGGAGTGGTTAGTACTAGGTGTTGCTGGCTACCTCGATGGAGGGGACAGTAGAAGAGAGAGATACCTGCATCTATTTGTCCCACTGTAGGAGGTAATACAAATCAGAGGAGGAAGATGGAACTGCCACTGTGGAGCATTGTTTTTGTGTCTATGGCTGTGTGTCGTTGCAGCAGTGAATCTCGACTTCCCTGTTGGTGCGATGCAAGAAGGACACTACACAGAGCGATGTGAATAGAAATTGGGTAGTATATTAGAAATTGGTAGTAAGAATAATTGTTAAAACATAATCATTTGTTATATAGTCAATGATTGTAGGGATTTATTGGATTAGAAATTAAATCAATTAAAATGTTTGTCTTCTAGTGAGGTAAATACAGATGGTGTCTTGATGCATAGCAGGGATAATTTGGCCTAGAATGGTGTGAACCTAAATAAAAGTTACAACCTATGAACCGGCTGAAGATGAATATCAGAGGCGTTGAAGATGTTTCTGTAAAATACCACTTCTACATGCAAATGGTGTGCAACAGACAATCAAAGCTATCAAAGGATTTTATCATGTTTTTATATCAAGAGAGTGGGACAGGAGTCCACCATTGAGTGAGAATAGAGAAATATATGTTCAGATACAACATTTCTAATGTTGTGGGCAAATGGTTGGCAAATGGACAAGACAATGGGTTGTAGAAAAGGTGGTGACTCGGATGAGACGTTGTAGTTGTGACATTGTCATGGGGAAGTAATTTTGAACTATGAAGCTGTCTGAAGAACATAATGAAGAGACGCCAGAAGATTTAAGTGCCGGAGAAATAAAGGGGTTGCTTAGCTGTGTTGATAATAAAATTGGGTTTATATACATTTGCTAATTTGGGTGGTAGGTATATACACTGCTAAATTAATAGTATTAAGAATGCATTGAGATAATGATCTTTATTATCAAGATGAGGAAAGTCATAATTGAATTATGGATATTTATACTGTATGTTAATATGTGTACATTCTGACAGTTGTAATGGGTGATAAAGTTGAGGGTTTTCATTTTCATTGATAAGGATCAAGTGAATCAATAAGGATTGTCATTTTAAATTTGGTTGAGTTAAGTCATTTGGTTGGTTATAATTTATAAGTTGACTGAGTGATTTAAGTGAATCATTAGTATGTGTTAGTATATAACTGTCTTACATAGATATCAGGTTAAAACAATGATACATTATGGTAATGTCTTAAGATACACTTATATGATTTATTTTGAGTAGACATTGTTGAATCATAATGTTTTGAAACATGGAAGTTAATGTGAGGATTGTGACTGAAATCATGAATATATTGATTAATTGGGTTAACGTATTAACATATTAGTCTTTATATATATCTGAAGTATTGGGTGATATTGATATGGCTGTTTAGAGTGATACATATCTATGTTGCTAGGCAAGTACTTAAATGGTTACTAACATGGGGTTATGCTATTTTCATATGATCTGATTTCCATGTAACTTAGGAAGTGTCATGTAATAATTGTATTTGAGGGGATGATGTCATGACGTGTACCATTTATTACTATGTATGTTTTTTGGTAGCATAGTTTAGACTCTAGTCATATAGATACTAATGATTGGAGAACATTGTATTTTAAATGGTTGTAGGTTAATTGTTGGGTTAGGTAATATTATTGAGTAATGTTAATTACCATGAGAGAGAAAAAATAATTGGATTGATATGAGCAGGTAGGCCTTGAAATACATCCACAGGTACACCTCCAATTGACTCAAATAATGTCAATTAGCCTATCAGAAGCTTCTAAAGCCATGACATCATTTTCTGCAACTTTCCAAGCTGTTTAAATGCACAGTCAACTTACTGTATGTAAACTTCTGACCCACTGGAATTGTGATACAGTGAATTATACGTGAAATAATCTGTCTGTTAACAATTGTTGGAAAAATTACTTGTGTCATGCACAAAGTAGATGTCCTAACCGACTTGGCAAAACTATAGTTTGTTAACAAGATATTTGTGGAGTGGTTGAAAAATGAGTTTTAATGACTCCAACCTAAGTGTATGTAAACTTCCGACTTCAACTGTATATATACACACACATTATTTTAACAATTTTCTACATTGTAGAATAATAGTGAAGACATCAAAACTATGAAATAACACATATGAAATCATGTAGTAACCAAAAAAGTGTTAAACAAATCAAAATATATTTTATATTTGAGATTCTTCAAAGTAGCCACCCTTTGCCTTGATGACAGCTTTGCACACTCTTGGAATTATCTCAACCAGCTTCATGATGTGGTCACCTGGAATGCATTTCAATTAACAGATGTGCCTTGTTAAAAGTTAATTTGTGGAATTTATTTTCTTCTTAATGCGTTTGAGACAATCAGTTGTGTTGTGACAAGGTAGGAGGGTATACAGAAGAGAACCCTTTTTGGTAAAAGACCAAGTCCATATTATGGCAAGAACAGCTCAAATAAGCAAAGAGAAACGACAGCCCATCATTAATTTAAGACATGAAGGTCAGTCAATCCTGAACATTTCAAGAACTTTGAAAGTTTCTTCAAGTTCAGTCGCAAAAAACATCAAGCGCTATGATGAAACTGGCTCTCATGAGGACCGCCACAGGAAAGGAAGACCCAGAGTTACCTCTGCTGCAGAGGATAAGTTCATTAGAGTTACCAGCCTCAGATTGCAGCCCAAATACATGCTTCACAGAGTTCAAGTAACAGACACATCTCAACATCAACTGATCAGAGGAGACTACATGAATCAGGCCTTCATTCATGAAGAACAAGAGACTTGCTTGGGCCAAGAAACACGAGCAATGGACATTAGACCGGTGGAAATCTGTCCTTTGGTCTGATGAGTCCAAATTTGAGATTTTGGGTTCCAACCGCCATGTCTTTGTGAGACGCAGAGTAGGTGAACAGATGCTCTCCGAATGTGTGGTTCCCACCGTGAAGCACGGAGGAGGAGGTGTGACGGTGCTTTGCTGGTGACATTGTCTGTGAATTATTTAGAATTCAAGGCACACCTAACCAGCATGGCTACCACAGCATTCTGCAGCGATACGTCATCCCATCTGGTATGCGCTTAGTAGGACTATCATTTGTTTTTTAACAGGACAATGACCCAAAACACACCTCCAGGCTGTGTAAGGGCTCTTTGACCAAAAAGGAGTGTAATGGAGTGCTGCATCAGTTGACCTGGCCTCCACGATCACACGACCTCAACACAATTGACAAGGTTTGGGATGAGTTGGACCGCAGAGTGAAGGAAAAGCAACCAACAAGTGCTCAGCATATGTGGGAAATCCTTCAAGACTGTTGGAAAAGCATTCCAGGTGAAGCTGGTTGAGAGAATGCCAAGAGTGTTCAAAGATGTCATCAAGGCAAAGGGTGGCTACTTTGAAGAATCTAAGATCTAAAATATATTTTGATTTGTTTAACACTTTTTGGGTTGCTACATGATTCCATAGGTGTTATTTCATAGTTTTGATGTCTTCACTATTATTCTACAATGTAGAAAATAGTAAAAATAAAGAAAAACCCTTGAATGAGTAGGTGTGTCCAACTTTTGACAGGTACTGTATATATACACATATACATACATATATACATATAGAGTGAGGGAAAAAAGTATTTGATCCCCTGCTGATTTTGTACGTTTGCCCACTGACAAAGACATGATCAGTCTATCATTTTAATGGTAGGTTTATTTGAACAGTGCGAGACTGAATAAATAAATAAACAAACAGAAAAACGCATGTCAAAAGTGTTATGAATTGATTTGCATTTTAATGAGGGAAATAAGTATTTGACCCCTCTGCAAAACATGACTTAGTACTTGGTGGCAAAACCCTTGTTGGCAATCACAGAGGTCAGACGTTTCTTGTAGTTGGCCACCAGGTTTCCACACATCTCAGGAGGGATTTTGTCCCACTCCTCTTTGCAGATCTTCTCCAAGTCATTAAGGTTTCGAGCCTGACGTTTGGCAACTCAAACCTGTGTGTTTAGGGTCATTGTCATGCTGGAATACCCATCCACGACCCATTTTCAATGTCCTGGCTGAGGGAAGGAGATTCTCACCCAAGATCTGATGGTACATGGCCCCGTCCATCGTCTCTTTGATGCGGTTAAGTTGTCCTGTCCCCTTAGCAGAAAAACACCCCCAAAGCATAATGTTTCCACCTCCATGTTTGACGGTGGGGATGGTGTTCTTGGGGTCATAGGCAGCATTCCTCCTCCTCCAAACACGGCGAGTTGAGTTGATGCCAAAGAGCTCGATTTTGGTCTCATCTGACCACCACACTTTCACCCAGTTCTCCTCTGAATCATTCAGATGTTCATTGGCAAACTTCAGACGGGCCTGTATATGTGCTTTCTTGAGTAGGGGGACCTTGCGGGCGCTGCAGGATTTCAGTCCTTCACGGTGGTGTGTTACCAATTCATTTCTTGGTGACTACGGTCCCAGCTGCCTTGAGATCATTGACACGATCCTCCCGTGTAGTTCTGGGCTGATTCCTCACCATTCTCATGATCATTGCAACTCCACGAGGTAAGATCTTGCATGGAGCCCCAGGCCGAGGGAGATTGACAATACTTTTGTGTTTCTTCCATTTGCGAATAATCGCACCAACTGTTGTCACCTTCTCACCAAGCTGCTTGGCGATGGTCTTGTAGCCCATTCCAGCCTTGTGTAGGTCTACAATCTTGTCCCTGACATCCTTGGAGAGCTCTTTGGTCTTGGCCATGGTGGAGAGTATGGAATCTGATTGATTGATTGCTTCTGTTGACAGGTGTCTTTTATACAGGTAACAAGCTGAGATTTAGGAGCACTCCCTTTAAGAGTGTGCTCCTAATCTCAGCTCGTTACCTGTATAAAAGACACCTGGGAGCCAGAAATCTTTCTGATTGAGAGGTGTTCAAATACTTATTTCCCTCATTAAAATGCAAATCAATATAACATTTTTGACATGCGTTTTTCTGGATTTTTTAGTTGTTATTCTGTCTGTCACTGTTCAAATATACCTACCATTAAAATTATAGACTGATCATTTCTTTGTCAGTGGGCAAACGTACAAAATTAGCAGGGGATCAAATACTTTTTTCCCCTCACTGTATATATACACACATATGTACACACAAACTCAAACAACAAAAAGAAACGTCACACAGAAAAAAGAAACGTCACACAGCGTTGAGAAAGTTCCTGCAATGTCCGATGATGCTGTGACACACCGCCCCAGACCATATGACGGACCCTCCACCTTCAAATCGATCCCGCTCCAGAGTACAGGCCTCAGTGTAAAACCGTGACTCGTCAGTGAAGAGCACTTTTTGCCAGTCCTGTCTGGTCCAGCGACGGTGGGTTTGTGCCCATAGGCGACGTTGTTGCCGGTGATGTCTGGTGAGGACCTGCCATACAACAGGCCTACAAGCCCTTAGTCCATTCTCTCTCAGCCTATTGCGGACAGTCTGAGCACTGATGGAGGGATTGTGCGTTCCAGGTGTAACTCGGGCAGTTGTTGTTGCCATCCTGTACCTGTCCCGCAGGTGTGATATTCGGATGTACCGATCCTGTGCAGGTGTTATTACACGTGGCCTGCCACTGCGAGGACGATCAGCTGTCCGTCCTGTCTCTCTGTAGCGCTGTCTTAGGCGACTCAAATCAAATCAAATTTGATTTGCCACCTGCGCCGAATACAACAGGTGTAGACATCACAGTCAAATGCTTACTTAAAAGCCCTTGACCAACAATGCAGTTTAAAAAAAAATAAAAAGTAAAATAAAAAAAGTGTTAAGTAAAAAAATAAAAGCAAATAACTAAAGAGCAGCAGTAAAATAAAATAACAGTAGGGAGGCTATATACAGGGGGGTACCGGTACAGAGTCAATGTGCGGGGGCACCGGCTAGTCGAGGTAATTGAGGTAATATGTACATGTGGGTAGGGTTAAAGTGACTATGCATAAATAATAAACAGAGTAGCAGAAGCTTAAAAGAGGGGGATGGGGTGGGGTGGGGTGGCAGTGCAAATAGTCCGGGTAGCCATGAGTAGCTGTTCAGGAGTCTTATGGCTTGGGGGTAGAAGCTGTTGAGAAGCCCTTTGGACCTAGACTTGGCGCTCCGGTACTTCTTACCGTGCGGTAGCAGAGAGAACATTCTATGACTAGGGTGGCTAGAGTCTGACAATTTTTAGGGCCTTCCTCCGACACCGCCTGGTATAGAGGTCCTGGATGGCAGGAAGCTTGGCCCCAGTGATATACTGGGCCATACGCACTACCCTCTGTAGTGCCTTGCGGTCGGAGTCCGAGCAGTTGCCATACCAGGCGGTGATGCAACCAGTCAGGATGCAGCTGTATACATTTTTTAGGATCTGAGGACCCATGCCAAATCTTTTCAGTCTCCTGAGGGGGAATAGGCTTTGTCGTGCCCTCTTCATGACTGTCTTGGGGTGTTGGGACCATGATAGTTTGTTGGTGATGTGGACACCAAGGAACTTGAAGCTCTCAACCTGTCCCAATACAGCCCCGTCGATGAGAATGGGGGCGTGCTCAGTCCTATTTTTTTTTCTGTAGTCCACAATCATCTCCTTTGTCTTGATCACGTTGAGGGAGAGGTTGTTATCATGGCACCACACGGCCAGGTCTCTGACCTCCTCCTATAGGCTGTCTCATCGTTGTTGGTGATCAGGCCTACCACTGTTGTGTCTTCGGCAAACTTAATGATGGTGTTGGAGTCGTGCCTGGCCATGCAGTCATGTGTGAACAGGGAGTACAGGAGGGGACTGAGCACGCACCCCTGAGGGGCCCCCGTGTTGAGGATCAGCGTGGCAGATGTGTTGTTACCTACCCTTACCACCTGGGGGCGGCCCGTCAGGAAGTCCAGGATCCAGTTGCAGAGGGAGGTGTTTAGTCCCAGGGTCCCTAGCTCACAGTACGGACATTGCAATTTATTGCCATGGCCACATCTGCAGTCCTCATGCCTCCTTGCAGCATGTGTAAGGCACGTTCACACAGATGAGCAGGGACACTGGCATCTTTCTTTTTGTGTTTTTCAGAGTCAGTAGAAAGGCCTCTTTCGTGTCCTAAGTTTTCATAACTGTGACCTTAATTGCCTAACGTCTGTAAGCTGTTAGTGTCTTAACGACCGTTCCACAGGTGCATGTTCATTAATTGTTTATGGTTCATTGAACAAGCATTGGAAACATTGTTTAAACCCTTTACAATGAAGATCTGTGAAGTTATTTGGATTTTTACGAATTATCTTTGAAAGACATTTCATTTTTTGCTGAGTTTACATACACAAACACTGAACAAAAATCTAAAACGCAACATGTAACAATTTCAAAGATTTCACTGAGTTACAGTTCATAGATGGAAACTAGTCGATTGAAATAAATTCATTAGGCCCTAATCTGTGGATTTCACGACTGGGCGGGGGCGCAGCCATGGGTGGGCCTAAGAGCGCATAGGCCGAAGACCACCCACTAGGAAGCAAGGCCCAGCCAATCGGAATGAGTTTCTCCACACAAAAGGGCTTTATTACAGACAGAAATACTCCTCAGCATCCCCCCCTACCTCCATCAGACAAACCCGCAAGTGAAGAAGCTGGATGTGGAGGTCCAGGGCTGGTGTGGTTACACGTGGTCTATGGTAGTGAGGCCGGTTGGATTTACTGCCAAATTCTCTAAAACGACATTGCTTCCATTCTGCCACAAGAGCATTATGGTAGAGATATTAACATTAAATTCTCTAGCAACAGCTCTGGTGGAGATTCCTGCAGTCAGCATGTAATTTGCACGCTCTGTCAAAACTTGAGACATCTGTGGCATTGTGTTGTGTGACAAAACAGCAAATTTTAAAGCAGCTTTTTATTGTCTGCAGCAAAAGGCTGCACCTGTGTAATGATCATGCTGTTTAATCAGCTTCTTGATATGCCACACCTGTCAGGTGGATGGATTATCTTGGCAAAGGAGAAATACTCACTAACAGGGATGTAAACAAATTTGTGCACACAAGAGAAATGCATTTTTGGGTTGTATGGAAAGTTCCTGTGATCTTTTATTTCAGCTCATGAAACATGGGACCAACACTTTACGTGTTGCGTTTGTATTTTAATTCAGTGTATAGCTATCTATCTATCTATCTATCTATCTATCTATCTATCTATCTATCTATCTATCTATCTATCTATTCAGAGCCATATCCCTGTAATGCTTAGAGAAGATCTCATGTCAAGTGCCGTGGTTGCAGGTTCACCTGCCTCATCTAAAGTTAATTATTTTGGGGTGTTGCTACAGGCCACCAAGTACTAACAGTCAGTATCTAAATAATGCGTGTGAAATGCTTGATAGAGTATCTGATGTAAACAGAGAGGTCTACTTTCTTGGGGACCTGAATATTGACTGGTTTTCATCAAGCTGTCCGCTCAAGAGGAAGCTTCTTACTGTAACCAGTGCCTGTAATCTGGTTCGGGTTATTAATCAACCTACCAGGGTGTTTACAAACACTACAGGAACAAGATCATCCACATGTATTGATCACATTTTTACTAATACTGTAGAACTTTGTTCTAAAACTATATCTGTACCCATTGGATGCAGTGATCACGGTGGCTATACCTAGGAGAGCCAAAGTTCCAAAAGCTGGGCCTAAAATAGTGTATGAGATCATACAACAGATTTTGCTGTGACGTATGTGGATGATGTTAAGGATATTTGTTGGTCTGACGTGATTAAGAAGGAGCATCCGGACGCTGCACTTGATTAATTTATGAAATTGTGTCTCCCAATTATTGATAAACATGCACCTGTTAAGAAACTGACTGTTAGGTCTGTTAAGGCTCCATGGATTGATGAGGAATTTAAAAACTGTATGGTTGAAAGAGATGGGGCAAAAAGAGTGGCTAGTAAGTCAGGCTGCACATATGACTGGCTGATTTACCGCAAATTGGAAAATTATGTGACTAAACTCAACAAAAAGAAGAAGAAACTGTATTATGAAGCCAAGATCAATGATATAAAGAAATGAAATTATGGGCAGAAAGACCAATTCAACTCCATCTTTCATTGAATCAGATGGCTTATTCATCACAAAACCATTTGATGTTGCCAATTATTTTCATGATTACTTTATTGGCAAAGTGGGCAAACTTAGGAAGGAAATGCCAACAACGAAACAGTGAGCCATCGTATTCATGCATAAAAAACAAATAATGAAAGAAAGGCATTATAAGTTAGAGTTTTGTAAAGTTAAATGTGGGAGAGATGGAAAATTATTGTTATCACTCAATAATGACAAAACTGGCATTGACAACTTAGATGGAACGCTACTGCGGATGGTTGCTGACTATGGCCACTCCGATCTGTCATATCTTTAATCTGAGTCTAGAGGAAGCTCTTAGCAAGGACTTGCAGTCAGTTTTGGAAAGGGGTGGCCAGTAATAAGCTGGTCCTGAACATCTCTAAAACTAAGAGCAATGTATTTGGTACAAATCATTCCCTAAGTTCTATACCTCAGCTGAATCTGGTAATGAATGGTGTGGCTGATAAACAAGTTGAGGAGACTAAATTATTGGTGTTACCTTAGATCGTAAACTGTCATTGTCAAAACATATACACTGAACAAAAATATAAACGCAACATGTTAAGTGTTGGTCCCATGTTTCATGAGCTGAAATAAAAGATCACAGACATTTTCCATACGCACAAAAAGCTTATTTCTGTCAAATGTTGTGCACAAATTTGTTTACATCCCTGTTAGTGAGCATTTCTCCTTTGCCAAGATAATCCATCCACCTGACAGGTGTGGCATATCAAGAAGTTGATTAAACAGCATGATCATTACACAGGTGCACCTTGTGCTGGGGATGAAAAAGGCCACTAAAATGTGCAGTTTTGTCACAACACAATGCCACAGATGTTTCAAGTTTTGAGGGAGCGTGCAATTGGCATGCTGACTGCAGGAATATCCACCAGAGCTTTTTCCCAGATAATTGTATCTTCATTTCTCTACTACGTCGTTTTAGAGAATTTAGCAGTATGTCCAAACGGCCTTGCTCTTCATTGTAATCAGAGGGCTAATATAAATACTATGCATGCCAGTCTCTCTTGGCTAAGAGTTGAGGAGAGACTGACTGCATCACTTCTTTTTATAAGAAACATTAAATGTGTGGAAAATTCCAAATTGTTTGCATAGCCAACTTACACACAGCTCTGACACACACACTTACCCCACCAGACATGCCACCAGGGGTCTTTTCACAGTCCCCAAAACAGATTTAAGAAAGCTTACAGTATTATATAGAGCCATGATTGCATGGAACTCCCATCTCATATTGCTCAAATGAACAGCAAACCTGGTTTCAAAAAACAGATCAAGCAACTCCTCACGGTTGTGATGCATGGGTTGACTCATAACCTGCAGTCCCCGGGGCTATATCTGTGGGGCGGACGAGTTTAGGGTCATTAAATAATGTGGCTAATGGGCGGCGGGCGTGTTGAAAAACGAGAAACAACACCTTAAAAAATCCATGAATGTATAATTATTGTGCAATTTATATAGTCTACATTGAGGTTTTTCTTTCACTATTTTAGGCTATCTTGTATTAGTGCATTAACCTACGCTTTAGGGCTTAACTCTACAAGCACCAAATTGCCTACACAGCCAATTTTGGGAACGGGCAGAAAAAGTTAACAATCCACGGAGGCAAAAAGGACATTGTCGAAGTTGAATTCAATAAGACAAAAGCTGCGAAAGGAGAGTTGAAAATAAATAGAAGGGAGGGCCAGAAAAGTAATGTTTGGAAAAGATTTGGTGAAGTGGTAAAAGAGGATGATAGCAGTGCCGGCTACGTTACGTGTGATGATTGTGAGGCGCTATACAAATTCTGGACGACTAACCAGAATAACGTACTGTTTTTTGGCAAACTCCAAAGTCCTCTGATAATACTAGGTCCGTGCGAATCGACATCCTTGTGTTTTGAGAGAAATGTCTGAGTTTGACAGGTGTTGCTCCCGTTTTGAGCAAGAAAACAATAACTGATTCGATAAATTGAACTAAGTGCTGCGCATAGCCTATATATGAAGGGCCAACATGTATCAACTTCCACAGTGAATGCTTTTGTTTATACATTTTGTGCGAATGAATTGAACACCGCCAAATGCATCACTAAAAAAATATTGCGCCTATTTAATGTGACCCTTGCTGTTAATAGATCGCAAAGCAGCATACAACAGAGCTAAACGTTTGGAACAAGTTCACTTTCTCATCCATAGCCTAAAAACACATATCAAGTGCAAGTTAGCTGTTTAGCTCACATCTGAAGGCTTGGGGGGCATTTAGGACATCTTCTACTGCGGATCGCTAAAATAACCTAATGATTATGATCACACTTCCTCAATTGAAATATTACGGCAACCATTTACCAAAGATGGTTTGGCATGGTTTAGAAACTTGGGAACCAAGCTCGAGTTATCAGTGTATCCTGTTATCGCCTGGACTTCTTGAAATATCTTCACACCTAGAAAAAACCTCCAGGCTTCCATCATAACTGTCAATTTAGATTTAAAAATAAATTACAGGGGGCTATTTGGAAAAAACGTATCCTGTCCATAAATACATAACCAACTAGTCCCATGCAAATAGGGCTATAGCCTTACTAATAACTCCTGCAGAACTAAGCATTTCTTGCAGTAAAATGATACACCAAATGTACTTGGGAACAGGAGTGGAGATATATGATTTCTTTCTGCATCTTGAGAGAATGCTATGCTCAGTTAGATACGATCTTTAGAGGTGCTGTCTTCATCATAAAAGCTGATAGTATTTTAACCAGTGGCGTAAAGTACTTATGTAAAAATACATTAAAGTACTACTTAAGTAGTTTTTTGGGGTATCTGTACTTTACTTTACTATTTATAATTTGGACAACTTTTACTTCACTACATTCCTAAAGAAAATAATGTACTTTTCAACCCATACATTTTGCCTGACACCCAAAAGTAGTATTTACATTATGAATGCTTAGCAGGACAGGAAAATGGTCAAATTCACACACTTCTCAAGAGAACGTCCCTGGTCAACCCTATTGCCTCTGATCTGGCAGACTCATAGCACACATGCTTTGTTTGTAAATGATGTCTGAGGGTTGGAGTGTTCCCCTGGCTATCTGTAAATAAATGAAAAACAAGAAAATGGTGCTGTCTGGTTTGCTTAATAAGGAATTTTAAATGATTTATACTTTTACTTTTGATACTTAAGTATATTTAAAATCAAATACTTTTAGACTTTTACTCAAGTAGAATTTTACTGGCTGTCTTTCAACTTTTACTTGAGTCATTTTCTATTAAGGTATCTTTACTTTTAATCAAGTATGACGATTGGGTACTTTTTCCACCACTGATTTCAACCACATAAAATATGCATCGAAGCCAAACTGAAATCTTAGCAGAAACATGTTGGGTCGTTTTCACAGCATTCTTTTTCCTTACAAATTGGTCAAACTGATGTAATTTGGACATTTTGCACATCAAGTCTTACCCGTAAAAAAATAAATATATATTGCATTGTATTTTCTCCCCAGTCCCTAAACG
The DNA here is from genome assembly GCF_964263955.1 of Coregonus lavaretus. Classification (NCBI taxonomy): domain Eukaryota; kingdom Metazoa; phylum Chordata; class Actinopteri; order Salmoniformes; family Salmonidae; genus Coregonus; species Coregonus lavaretus. Next base: position 1,322,311 of record NC_140004.1, read on the forward strand.
TCTTTGCTCCGCGAAAGATGACAGAAAACTTTCCCGATGTCAACTAGATTGAAGCATTCATTCTATCAAGCTATTACATTATTCTGTTAAGCAAGGGTTTATTTAGTCTTCTAGGGGAACATATGACAAAAGAGAAGCTACATGTATTTAATTATTAAGTTGACTAACAAATAGCCTACCAAAATATTGGATATTATAAGCAGAAACATATCTAAATAAGGCAAAAGAAAATCCTTCTCCCCCGTCAAAAAAAATTGTTTGGCAGTCTTTGACTGTAGCCTATAGCGCGTTTTCTTTATTTAGGTTAGGGTTGGGTGCGGGCCACAGATTTTCACTTTACCACATATTCTTAAATTCCATTCCTTACTTTGATTTGTGTGTATTGGGTATATGTTGTGAAATTGTTGAAAATATTACTGCACAGTCGGAGCTAAAACCACAAGCATTTCACTACACCCGCAATAACATCTGCTAAACACGTGCATGTGACAAATCAAATTTGGTTGCGGATGGGTTATTAGCAATTGCGGGCGGGTGAACAGTTGACCCGTGCACCACTAATTCACGGCACAACGCCTCTCCCCTATTTCACCTAGATATTTTGTGTGTATGTATTGATATGAAGGCCGTGTGTGCCGTTTCTAAATTCATGTAGTTCTGTCCTCGTGCTTTAGTTGTCTATTAATGTTCTGTAATATGTCATGTTTTATGTTTCGTGTGGACCCCAGGAAGAATAGCTGATGCTTTCGTAACAGCTAATGGGGATCCTAATAAAATACAAAATACCAAATGCACAAAGGGTGGGAGGGTGAGTAACCTCAGCGTTCAAAAGGGGTGGAACAAACGCAAGGGAGCTTGAGAGCATTTAGTCAACAGGCAGAGAAAAGAGAGGTTTACCCCTGAAGAACCAGGTAATCATTAGTGACTGGAGAAGGGCATCTGTAAAAACAACAAGAGTAATAGCTCACAACTTACGTAAAAGTTTCCGCTGCTTTTTTTGCAAACAGGACTTGACGTATCGTTCGAGCTCACGAAGGGTAGAGGGCTTGAGTGTCTCAAAGTCTATCTCTATCTCGTCCGGATTGGAGTCACGCAGCGACGGCTCCCGGGACTGGATGATGTGGACCACCCTGCCCAACTTCTCACCCGGAAGACGGTTGATGTCCAGGCTGAGCTGGCGCTTCTCGTCGTATGACATGGGAAGGGACGGCTCCTCTTCAGACTCGTTGTTTGCCGCCGCCACCTTGGACCCTTTCTTCGGTTGCCTGAAAATGTTTTGGTCAGATCTTTGTTAGGCCTACAGGTTTTGCCTCTCTCAGGATGCTCAGATTAGCACTGAGAAAAATGTAAAGTACAGATGATTTGTGACAGACTGACAGGTCTGGATCAGGCTACAAGGGGATACGAGTCAAAGTGTAACACAGCAGTGCATCACACTATTACAACAAGTGGCATGGGTAACGATGATTCATCCAAAAGATCAAGTTACCAGCAGTTTTAAGCAAATTAATTTTGATGAATTATGAAACGGATACAGTGCCTTCAGATAGTATTCATACCCCTTGACTTATTCCACATTTTCTTGTGTTACAGCCTGAATTCAAAATGTATTAAATATTATTTACACACAATGCCGCATAATGATAAAGTGAAACCATGTTTTTAGAATTTGTAGCAAATGTATTGAAAATGAAATACAGAAATCTCATTTACATAAGTATACACACCAGAGTCGATACATGGTAGAATTACCTTTGGCAGCGATTACAGCTGTGAGTCTTTCTGGGTAAGTCTACAAGAGCTTTGCACACCTGGATTGTACAATATTTGTATATTATTATTTTCAAAATTCTTCATGCTCTGTCAAGTTGGTTGTTGATCATTGCTAGACAGCCATTTTCAAGTCTTGCCAGAGATTTAAGCCGATTTAAGTCAAAACTAACTAGGCCACTCAGGAATATTCAATGTCGTCTTGGTAAGCAACTCCAGTGTATATTTGGCCTTGTGTTATAGGTTATTGTCCTGCTGAAAGGTGAATGTCTCCCAGTGTCTGTTGGAAAGCAGACTGAACCAGGTTTTCCTCGAGGATCTTGCCTGTGCTTAGCTCTATTCCGTTTATTTTTATCCCCCAAAAAACTCCCTAGTCCTTGCCGATGACAATCATCCCCACCACACCCCCTCTTTTACGCTGCTGCTACTCTCTGTTTATTATTTATGCATAGTCACTTTAACTCTACCCACATGTACATATTACCTAAATTACCTTGACTAACCTGTGCCCACGTACATTGACTCTGTACCGGTACCCCCTGTATATAGCCTCGCTACTGTTATTTTATTTTACTGCTGCTCTTTATTATTTTATTTTACTTATCTATTTTTTACTCAACATATTTTTCTTAAAACTGCATTGTTGGTTAAGGGCTTGTAAGTAATCATTTCACTGTAAGGTGTACACCTGTTGTATTCGGTGCATGCGGCAAATACAATTTGATTCTTCATACCCATTACATAATGCAGCCACTACCATGCTTGGAAATATGAAGTGTGGTACTCAGTGATGTGTTGTGTTGGCCCCGAACATAACGCTTTGTATTCAGGACATAAAGTTAATTTCTTTGCCAGTTTTTTTTGCCAGTTTTACTTTAGTGCCTTATTACAAACAGGATGCATGTTTTGGAATATTTATTATTCTGCACAGGTTTCCTTCTTTTCACTTTGTCATTTTAGGTTATTATTCTGGAGTAACTACAATGTTGTTGATCCATCCTCAGTTTTCTCCTATCACAGCCATTAAACTCCGTAACTGTTTTAAAGTCACCATTGGCCTCATGGTGAAATCCCTGAGCGGCTTCCTTCTTCTCCGGTAACTGAGTTAAGAAGGACGCCTGTATCTTTGTAGTGACTGGGTGTTTTGAAACACCATCAAAAGTGTAATTCACTTCACCATGCTCAAAGGGATTTTCATTGTCTGCTTTTTACATCTTTACCCATCTACCAATAGGTGCCCTTCTTTGCGAGGCATTGGTCTTTGTGGTTAAATCGGTGTTTGAAATTCACTCCGCGACTGAGGGACCTTACAGATAACTGTATGTGTGGGGTACAGAGATGAAAAAATCTTGTTAAACACTATTATTGCACACAGAGTTAATTTTTACTCCTGAACCTATTTATGCTTGCCATAACAAAGGAGTTAAATAATTATTGACTCAAGACATTTCAGCTTATCATTTTTAATTAATTTGTAAACATTTCTAAAAACATAATTCCACTTTCACATTTTGGGGTATTGTGTGTAGGCCAGTGGCACAAAATCTAAATTTAATCCATTTTAAATTCAGGCTGTAACACAATTTTTTGGGGAAAAAGTCAAGGCGTGTGAATACTTTCTCAAGGCACTGTATGATAAGACTGGGCAGTAGTACCTGGTAGCCGCCACCGTGCGGTTTGGTTTCCGGGCTGGAGCCTTCTTCGGATTAGCTGGCTTGGCTTGCTGTGTCGACTTGGGCTTCTTCTCGTCATCAGCCTTCCCCTTGTTGGCTTTGTCTTTGTCCTTCTTCTTATCTTTTTGCTTTTTCTCCGTTTTCTTTGGTTTACTTACTGGGGCCTGCGACAGAACAGCCAGCTGCTCGTGAACGGCCTTCAGCTGAGGAGAGAAGTGGAATAAAGAGTCACCTATGAGCCCAGATGTTGGTTTATATAGGGTGAAGCTGCTGCAGAGACTGGGACAAGATACTGGAAGTGATGGCAAAATACAGGCATCGAGTTAGCTATTGTGGAATGTAGGCATGTGTAACCTGTTGCAGAACATCTGCACCATTGTGTCTTGGACCATTATGTCACAATTATGACAGTTATACTAGTTATATATTTGCCCTGGGAGGAACGTTTTATTTTCCATCGACTTTGAAGCAGTCTCATTTTCTAGTCAATACATGCATTTGCTTGATTTACTTCGCTTTTAAGGGTTGCTGCATCTTAAATCATCCTCAAGTTCTCTTATTCATGTATTGTATTTAATTAATTAACTATACAGTACTCATGTTTCTACATATATTCTCAAATGAAAGCTCAGAATATTCATAGAGGAAACAATCAAGAGTGTGCGTGTAAATAGATTGATCAGTCATTGACAGTACTATACTGGCATGCAAATGCGGCGTCTCGTTAAATAATTTCCCATTGGCCTCTGGAAAAAAGCTGGCAGAGAAGCACACCGGGCCACCAGCCTGTACTGTAGCTATCTACCGAACACTTTAAAACAATAAGCAAACGCTGACTCCCAAAGTGCTCTCACACTGACACTTCCTTGTCTTCAGTATTTCCTCCTTTTTTCAAGTTGAATAACTGTTAAAGACCAATGTTTTTGTGCTGAACCTTAAATGCAACAAAAGCATTTGAAATCATTGCCAGAATCATCAAAAAAACACTTAACACTACCGTCACCAGCAAACACTGTCACCACCACCCATTTTTAAACCACTAAAATAATGTGACAATGGGAGAAAAAGTAACTACCTGCATCTTACAAAAAACCTTAGAAAGGACTATCCAGGTCTACATGTCAAAGAGCAAGCTGACTACTGAGGAAAGCCCTCTAGCACACTTACAACCTGTTTAAGAGTTCTGATCCCCACCTGTAACCCTCTACCGCTCTTTCAACAAGGTGTAATACAAAAAATAAAATAAAATTGTTTTTGTGGGGACGGGGAAGTAAGAGATAAATCACCTGAAAACGTTTGGCACACCCGTTTTTTCCCCCCGCCCTGTTACCATTGGGGTGCTCCACAGTGATTTGCTGGTAAGAAAGCCAAAGGGGAAATCAGGGGACAAAGATAGAAAACTCCAAAGATCATGTTAACATCCTAGCAGCACAACAAACTATTCATTACAGCTAAATACTGTCACCATTGGTATGAATGAAATGTAAAACATTGCTCTAAATGTGAGCTCTACATTTTCAGCATGCAAGCCATAATACCAAGTTATTCTAACAGTTTATAGCAGCATTTGTGGCGGTAGAGGGCTAACTATGTCACTTTTACTCTGGATGGCTGGCTGAAAATCATCTCTGAACATCGTGGAGCGGCTTTGATTTTGAAGTGGTAGCGGTCTAAAATCTGAAGTGGGGGATGAAGGGGGGGCATCTCCCTGTTCATCCATCCATGGGTTTTGGATCTTGGTCCTTGGTTGTGAGAACCCACCTGTTCCGAACCCACCTGTTCCTGCAGTTCGGCGAGCCGCGTGGCCCGCTCATCCTCTGAGTCGGAGCTCTCCGAACTGGAGGTGTTGCCGCTGCTCTCACTGCTCTCTGTACTCTTGCTTACCACCGGCGTGGTGGAGGGCTGGATGGCTTCAATGGGCTCGTCTGGCATCTTGGCAAATCGCATCTCAAACACATCCTGAGAAACACAAGAAGACAAGGGGCAGTTCAACCGACAGCCCTCCAATGAGGTGATGTGGATATCTGATTAATCTTATCCTACCTGGAGCTTCCTGGCCATGGCTACAACCTCGTGGTCGGGGGGGTTGTACTTGTAGCAATTTGAGAACATTAACCGGACGTCTGTCGCAAAGCTTTGGGCATCTTGGTAATCTCGACTGTCCATTTTCTTCTGTGGATACAGAGCAAACAGTCAGAGCCTTATTACTGAGATAGCTATCACTATAAATCGCTAAACAAATATATTAGCAAAACATGTAACTGTCCTCCCCTTAGCAGTGATGGTGTCGACTGTTGTTGAGGGATAGTTCCATTTGAACTATTCTTAACCACCAAATAAAAACACTCTCTCCACCAAGTAAACAGCCATGCTTGGAGGGTAATTTAGAAGAGTTAGGAGTGAGTCGAAGGGAGTGAATAGGTAACCTACTTTGACAGTGCTCAGGTCCATGGGGTGCTTGATTATCTCATGGTAGTCATGCAGTTCAAGCGCTTCTGCGTCTACAGGCTTGTAGAAAGGCCAAGCGTAGGCCGCATACTTCTTGGACAGCATCTCCTTCAGGATGACGTCGCAGTGCTTCAGCTGCTCGCCGAGCTTGCCTTTCTTGCCACCGAGCAGAGGCGCCTCTCCATCCTCTGTGTCCTTCTTGGGGGGCTTGACGAACCGCACTGTGCTCTCCCGCCTGGACGAGACAGTCTCCTGTTTGGATTCCAGGAGCTGGGTAGGGGAGTCACTTCTACTGGCCGAGATTGCTGAGGTGGTGGGAGTTGTTGTGTCTGCTTTCCGCTTGACCCCCTTTTTCTGTGGAAATGACAATGGCCAAATGCAAATATATCAGTGGCCTGTTTCTTTTTACCAAGATATGGTATTTTAACATTTTTCTCAGATTTCTAATAGATTATATCCTTAGACAACATTTTGAGGAGTAGAATTGTAAAATACGCTCCCCACAAGAATCCCCCGTTAGACTGTAGAACTAAATAAAAAGAACCCCTAGAGCGGCCTGTCTCTCTGGACTTACTTTGATGACTGGCTGTGCCGTGGGAACCACAGCCATCATGGAGGCAGCGGTAGGCACAGCTTGGACAGGGGTAACAGATGTAACGGTTGGCACTGGCGTGGCTGCTATGACAGGAGTCTGAGACAGCAGTGGAGGGGAGCTGGGGTAAGAAGATGGGGGTGAATCCGTCGACTCACCCTGTGCTTGGCTCTCTGTAAGAAAGATGAGGGAAGCAAAAATTTGTAAATGACAGACATTTCCTCAGTGCATGAGTCCCTCCCAACTGTGAAAGGCTGGACTTACCTGCACTAACGGGCGCTCCTGGTTTGCGGGCTGCTTTGACTTTGGGGGCCGGTGGTAGCAGCTCCACCTCCTCCTGAGGCATTTGGGCCACTTTCTGTAAGAATATCTTCTCTAGAGCTTGGGCCATCAGAACAATGTCATCTGTAGGCTGTGGGAACACAAGAAAGGATGAGTTATGGGTCAAGATGAAGGTGAACATGGTCAGATGGTTCGCTTGATCAAACTCATCACAGCTATCAACAATGCCTACAGAGGTGATGGGGCACCTCTAGACAAGAGTAGAGGAAGTGTAAATACATCCATCTGTGTGTAACCATCTGTATGAGATCCAGTGAAAAAACAGCTAAAGTAAGCTCTTTGAACTACTTGTTGAGTGCAGACCTTATTGTTTTTCGCATCTAGATTTTTATGAATGGCAATGGAGAATTTACCTTGTTGTAGATATAACAGTTGGTAAACATGGTATTGAAGTCCTGCATGCACTCGCTGGCGCTCCAGTAGTAGTTATTCTCTAGCCTCTTCTTTATTGTTCCCATGTCCATTGGGCTCTTGATAACTTTATGATAGTCCTGTATGACAGCATCAAGAGGAAAGTAGCATTCACTATGAATGAGCAATAAAATAACAGCCAGGAAATAAAGAAAACATTTTAAGATTATGATTGTTCAATGAGGGGTTAGGGTTAGTTAGGAACCACACCTAAATGTACACACATCCACACAGTGTTTATATTAAAATGCAACAGCCTACTTCTACCCAGAGCCAAATATTGTTAAAGCTATAATCCTTAGTTGCTAGATCAATTTTAGACGTAATTAATGACTAATGACATATACCTCATTGATTATTGGACAATATAACTTATAAATGTCTCATGAGCTTATTTCAACTGTCATACCCCATCAGAACCCAATATATAAGCTTATTTTACTCCAATGTTTGTTAAACATAAATGTAAACAAACATTGTAGCCTCAAAACATGGTTAAAACTATGCATTTGATATCATGGATGGTCAGTCCTTGAATCCATAGCTCAGTCTATGGATTTGAGAGTGGTTACGTTTCTCCAGGTCCATCCCTCAGATTTTAATAAAAACAGAGGCGGGGTCCCCACTTTGTTATTGTTTCAATGAAGGATTCTAGCTTTAAGGCTCTGCTTTTAGAACGAATTACTGACTACCAATAACAGAGAGAAAACTACTGAGTGTGGACTGGACTTACGGCAAGACATAATTTGATGGCATCCACAGGTGTGTAAAAGGGCCACGCAAACTGATGCTTCCATAGAGTCTTCACCACAACGTTCTGCATGTACTGTAGTTGGTTTGTTTTCCGGCCAGGCTTGTTGAGGTTGGTGAACTCTGGTGGCGAGGGATTGACAAGTGCCGGGGCAGCCGCAGGAACAGCCGACATACTGGCAACAGGAGAGCTCTTCTTCCCTGTTCTACAAAACGTCTGAGTCTAGTGTTTTCAATGGATACTTTGCTCCCCTTTCAGCTCATTATTCCTCCAGCAGTACACACATCCCATCACCACCTGAGTGTATGTGCCCTGCCAAACAAAATAGTCAAATATTGGAATTAGAAAATTAAAGGAGAAGTGTTGTTCAGAAAATATGAGACCTTCAGCTGCCATCCTCACAGACAGTAAAGTTACATCTCGAGTCAATTGGGCTAGTATTTTATGAGAATGACTGAGTTATGGAGTGGTAGCTAAATTAAAATAATCTAAACTGTGTACACATTACATGTAGCCAAAGTAATATAGCGTACACATACCACTTAGAATTCGTAACATGGGCAAAGAAGTGAGCATTTCGCTGGGCAACAGCAATGGTGCAGAGATCAACATTCACAAAAGCATTTATTTTTTTTATAACTACGCCAAAATATGCCACGCTTAGCAATTAAAAATCCATATGGCTAAACGTAGACAGATTAGCTAGTTACTCGACTGAGAGTACACCCTTTATCTCACGAAATAGCAGCTATTTACAATTTAGCGACTGGGTGCATCTGATGATTGTGCATCACATCTATTCCTTTAAAAAGATGGCGGGCAGGGGAATGCAATGCTAGCTATTCGCTACAGTAACTAGCCTCTCAATCGGCAAAATGCTAAATGTGCACGCAATGCAAAGAGCTAACTTACACACTAGTTCACCTGAAGTACAACTAAAATGCTGAGCAGTGCGTTGTAGAAGCGCTGAAAATAATGAATAGATAACTAGGTTACCATTTCAACTTCGCATACGACAAATGTAGCGTTAGCTAAGGTTAACTACTAGCCTGACAAATCCTCGCTAACTAAGCTTTGTATGCATTGTTTCAATCAAGGCGCCGAGCGGGCAGGCTGACTCAGAAAGCAACCTATAGATTGAGTGTATTTGAAAAACACTTCGATATGCATCCCATCCTTTAAATTACACAAATCAGGAAGAAAAAAAAAAGTACATATTTTACTTTATTACTTTCTCAAGTGGCTCCAGTGGTTGCTCGCTCGCAGTTTTCTGGTACCTTTTTATTTCAGCGAAGTAGCATAATAGATGAGTTATCGGCTGTCTGCGATATCCCATGCGCAATTTCGAGCAGCATCATGGTCCTTGTTGTGTTTTGATGGGTAAAGTATTCGGAATTGGAGGTATGTTGCTAAATTACTGACTACATATCCCGGGATGCACCTCCTTAAACGCAAGCCATGTTTTGGCACAGGGAGCGTTTGAGTGGTAAAGGCCAGAGATATTACAGAAAGGAGGAGATAGAAATCCCAATGGACATTTACTACCCAGCAGACTGTCGACCAATCGCGTTTACGTTATCACGTTGCGTCACGCGGTTGTTAAGCATATCGTCACACAACACTCCAAGTCGATATTCATATAATAATAAGGAATTCCCTCGACCACGCCCACAGATTGGGGAAAACAAACATTCTTTCCAATTTACCACCACTCCAAAGCCAACTTCGTCGATTTTGTTTTACAGAAAAACAAAACATGCCAAAAGCTGCTGTGTTGTTCAATGTACATGTAACAAGGTCAAAAATCCAGACCTAAGGATCGCAACGCTCCCAAGTAGGGAAGTAGGGAAATAGAGCCTGGGAGAAGAGCTATGTGGCTTCAGGCTATTTGGCATGGGAGTGTGAAATGTGGGGACACAGTGTCCAAGTAGGCTACAAGTAGCTATGTGTGTGGAAAACATTTAATCACAAATAAGACATTTAACTTGTTAGTATATTCCATTTGTAAGTCCACTCACTACTTGCATCTGTGTAGTCTATTTGTTTGTGTTGTTGGTCTTGGCTGGCTTAATGTTCCGGTCGGTAGCTAGCTAGCACTCAAGTGGCTGCTTGCACTGTTATGAAAAGCGGCCCTACAATATTACGTTTTTCTAAGTAGTGAGAACGCTCTGGAGCTGTAATCTTTAGACATGTACTTTTCTTAAATGTAGTTTTGTAATTCACTAGAACAAGCAGACAACAAGAAAATTGCGTTTGAATGGGGTCATGTTTTTGCTGTGAGCCAATGGGGTAACTTAGGTAACCACAGGATGTTTTCCCCACAAGTGGGTGTTCTATCTAATACCGACAAGGACAATCAGATGAGTCCCAAGACGCTTGTGGGGGTCGTAGAGCAAAACAGAGAACACCATTGTGTTCGTGGGAGTCTCATCATAATAGTTTGAACGCTACAGACAATTTTGTGAGAAGACCATCTCATCGTCAGACAAACGAAGTGCGACATGGGCGGATGTGGTGGATTGAGTGGCATCCAATGCTTAAACTGACAAATTTAAGGGGATTTTTGTATTATGCTAATTAGATAAATTGCCAGAAAATACTGTTTGTGCATTGTTACGTCTGGAATTGTGGCATGTATAGTTAAATTGTCTATTTAGTGTTGCTAAGTTTAGCTGCCAGTACCAATCATACATATTTTTAAACAATAACTTTATGCCTACCTTTGTTGATTTAGAGCGCAGACATATAGCCAAGGCAGGGTACGGCTGGGACACTCCAGGATCTCTATTCAAGAGAGAATACTGTTATGTAGAAACACTAGCTAAATTCTTTATAAACTGATAGGGTGTATTACACTGAACAAAAATATAAATGCAACATGTAAAGTCTTGGTCCCATGTCTCATGAGCTGAAATAAAAGAGCCCAGAAATGTTCCATACACACAAAAAGCTTATTTCTATCAAATTTTGTGCACAAATTTATTTACATCTCTGTTAGTGAGCATTTCTCCTTTGCCAAGATAATCCATCCACCTGAGAGGTTTGGCATATCAAGAAGTTGATTAACAGCATGGTCATTACACAGGTGCACCTTGTGCTGCGGACAATAAAAGGCCACTCTAAAATGTGCAGTTTTGTAACACAACACAATGCTACAGATGTCTCAAGTTTTGAGGGAGCATGCAGTTGGCATGCTGAGTGCAGGAATGTCCACCAGAGATATTGCCAGATAATTTAATGTTCATTTCTCTACCATCAGCCAACTCCAACGTAATTTTAAAGAATTTGTCCGTACGTCCAGCCGGCCTCACAACCGCATACCACATGTATGGTGTCTTATGAGTGAGCAGTTTGCAGATTTTTTCTTTAATGAGTCCGACGCAAATTATATACTGTTTCTCCGAGACCAGGCCCAAATCCCTGTCATTCACGTGAAGAAAAGACGGAGGTACAGGGCGCGGAGATCGGGGTGCCGTGTGAGAATTCGTCGGTGAGGGGGTAACCTGCCTCTACCATCCGTTCTATTGGCCAACGTGCATAAACTGGATGAGCTCCGTTCGAGACTATCCTACCAACGGGACATTAAAAACTGTAATATCTTATGTTTCACCGAGTCGTGGCTAAACGACGACACAGATAATATACAGTTGGTTGGGTTTTCCATGCATCGGTAGCACAGAACAGCTACGTCCGATAAGACGAGGTGTGGTGGTGTGTGTCTATTTGTCAATAACAGCGCGCGATGTCTAATATTAAGGAAGTCTCTAGGTATTGCTCGCCTGAGGAAAGCTGTAGACAACATAATCTACCAAGAGAGTTTTCATCTATAATTTTCGTAGCCGTCTATTCAAACTGATGCTTGCACTAACACCGAACTCAACGAGCTGTATAAGGCCATAAGCAAACAAGAAAATGCTCATACAGAAGCGGCGCTCCTAGTGGCAGGGGACTTTAATGCAGGCAAACTTAAATCCATTTTACCTCATTTCTACCAGCATGTCACATGTGGAACCAGAGGAAAATAAACTCTGGACCACCTTTACTCCACACACAGAGACGCACACAAAGCTCTCCCTCACCCTCCATTTGGCAAATCTGACCATAATGCTATCCTCTTGATTCCTGCTTACAAGCAAAAACTAAAGCAGGAAGTACCTGTGACTCGCTCAATACGGAAGTGGTCAGATAACGCGGATGCTACGCTGCAGGACTGTTTTGCTAGCACAGAATGGAATATGTTCCGTGATTCATCCAATGGCATTGAGGAGTATCCCACCTCAGTCACCGGCTTCATCAATAAGTGCATTGACGACGTCGTCCCCACAGTGACCGTACGTACATATCCCAACCAGAAGCCATGGATTACAGGCAACATCCGCACCGAGCTAAAGGGTAGAGCTGCCGCATTCAAGGAGCGGGATACTAATCCGGACGTTTATATGAAATCCTGCTATGCCCTCAGACAAACCATCAAACAGGCAAAGCGTCAATTCAGGACTAAGATTGAATCCTACTACACCGGCTCTGACGCTCGTCGGATGTGGCAGGGCTTGCAAACTATTACGGACTACAAAGGGAAACCCAGCCGCAAGTTTCCCGGTGACGCAAGCCTAACAGACGGGCTAAATGCCTTTTATGCTCGCTTCAAGGCAAGCAACACTGAAGCATGCATGAGAGCACCAGCTCTTCCAGACGACTGTGTGATCACTCTCTCCGTAGCTGATGTGAGCAAGACCTTTAAACAGGTCAACATTCACAAGGCTGCTGGGCCAGACGGATTACCAGCACCTGTACTCAGAGCATGCGCGGACCAACTGGCAAGTGTCTTCACTGACATTTCAACCTCTCCCTGACCGAGTCTGTAATACCTACATGTTTCAAGCAGACCACCATAGTCTCTGTGCCCAAGGAAGCGAAGGTAACATGCCTAAATGACTACCGCCCGGTAGCACTCATGTCGGTAGCCATAAAGTGCTTTGAAAGGCTGGTCATGGCTCACATCAACACCATCATCCTGAAAACCCTAGACCCACTCCAATTCGCATACCGCCCCAACAGATCCACAATTGATGCAATCTCAATCCCACTCCACACTGCCCTTTCCCACCTGGACAAAAGGAACACCTAGAGTTGAAGTCGGAAGTTTACATACACCTTAGCCAAATACATTTCAACTCAGTTTTTCACAATTCTTGACAATCCTAGTAAAAATTACCTGCCTTAGGTCACTTAGGATCTCCACTTCATTTTAAGAATGTGAAATGTCAGAATAAAAGTAGAGAGAAGGATTTATTTCAGCTTTTATTATTTCATCACATTCCCAGTGGATCAGAAGTTTACATACACTCAATTAGTATTTGGTAGCATTGCCTTTAAATTGTTTAACTTGGGTCAAACGTTTCAGGTAGCCTTCCACAAGCTTCCCACAATAAGTTGGGTGAATTTTGGCCCATTCCTCCTGACAGAGCTGGTGTAACTGAGTCAGGTTTGTAGGCCTCCTTGCTCGCACACGCTTTTTCAGTTCTGCCCACAAATTTTCTATAGGATTGAGGTCAGGGCTTTGTGATGGCCACTCCAATACCTTGACTTTGTTGTCCTTTTTGGAAGTGTGCTTGGGGTCATTGTCCATTTGGAAGACCCATTTGAGACCAAGCTTTAACTTCCTGACTGATGTCTTGAGATGTTGCTTCAATATATCCACATAATATTCCAGTGGCTTCTTCCTTGCTGAGCAGCCTTTCAGGTTATGTTGATATAGGACTCGTTTTACTGTGGATATAGACCTGTTTCCTTCAGCATCTTCACAAGGTGCTTTGCTGTTGTTCTGGGATTGATTTGCACTTTTCGCACAAAGTATGTTCATCTCTAGGAGACAGAACGCGTCTCCTTCCTGAGCAGTATTAGGGCTGCGTGGTCCCATGGTGTTTATACTTGCATACTATTGTTTGTACAGATGAACGTGGTACCTTCAGGCATTTGGAAATTGCTCCCAAGGATGAACCAGACTTGTGGAGGTCTACACTTTATTTTCTGAGGTCTTGGCTGATATTCTTTGATTTTCCCATGATGTCAATCAAAGAGGCACTAAGTTTGAAGGTAGGCCTTGAAATACATCAACATATACAGCTCCAGTTGACTCAAATGGTGTCAATTAGCCTATCAGAAGCTTCTAAAGCCATGACATCAATTTCTGGAATTTTCCAAGATGTTTAAAGGCACAGTCAACTGAGAGTATGTAAACGTCTGACCCACTGGAATTGTGATACAGTGAATTATAAGTGAAATAATCTGTCTGTAAACAATTGTTGGAAAAATTACTTGTGTCATGCACAAAGTAGATGTCCTAACCGACTTGCCAAAACTATAGTTTGTATCCAAGAAATTTGTGGAGTGGTTGAAAAATGAGTTTTAATGACTCCAACCTAAGTGTATGTAAACTTCCAACTTCAACTGTATGTGAGAATGCTGTTCATTGACTACAGCTCAGCGTTCAACACCATAGTGCCCACAAAGCTCATCACTAAGCTAAGGACCCTAGGACTAAACACCTCTCTCTGCAACTTGATCCTGGACTTCCTGACGGGCAGCCCCCAGGTGGTAAGGGTAGGCAACAACACATCTGCCATGCTGATCCTCAACACGGGGGCCTCTCAGGGGTGCATGCTTAGTCCCCTCCTGTACTCCCTGTTCACCCATGACTGCGTGGGCATGCACAACTATACACCACCATTAAGTTTGCTGATGACACAACAGTGGCAGGCCTGATCACTGGCAACGATGAGACAGTCTATAGGGAGGAGGTAAGGGACCTGGCAGTGTGGTGCCAGGACAACAACATCTAACTCAACGTGAGCAAGACAAAGGAGATGATTGTGGATTCCAGGAAAAGGAGGGCCCCATTCACATCGACGGGGCTGTAGTAGAGCGGGTTGAGAGTTTCAAGTTCCTTGGTGTCCACATCACCAACAAACTATCATGGTCCAAACACAGCAAGACAGTCGTGAAGAGGGCACGACAACGCCTTTTCCCCCTCAGGAGACTGAAAAAATGTTGCATGGGTCCTCAGATCCTCAAAAAGTTATACAGTTGCACCATCGAGAGCATCCTGACCGGTTGCATCACCGCCTGGTATGGCAACTGCTCGGCATCGGACCGTAAGGCGCAACAGAGGGTAGTGCGTATGGCCTAGTACATCACTGGGGCCAAGCTTCCTGCCAGGACCTATATACTAGGCGGTGTCAGAGGAAGACTCCAGTCACCCAAGTTAAAGACTGTTCTCTCTGCTACCGCACAGCAAGCGGTACCGGAGCGCCTAGTCTAGGTCCAAAAGGCTCCTTAACAGCTTCTACCCCCAAGCCATAAGAATGCTGAACAATTAATCAAATGGCCACCCGGACTATTTACATTGCCCCCCCCCCCTTTGTTTTTACACTGCAGCTACTCACAGTTTATTATCTATGCATAGTTACTTAACCCCTACCTACACGTACAAATTACCTCGACTAACCTGTATCCCCTCACATAACCGGTACCCCCTTTTTCTTAACTCTATTTATTGAACTGCATTGTTGGTTAAGGGCTTGTAAGTAAGCATTTCACGTTAAGGTATACACCTGTTGTATTCGGCGCATGTGACAAATAACAATTGATTTGATTTAAGAGCGAGATCATTCAGTCATCCGGAACAACAGGGGCTTTCATGCAAGACTCTATGTTGTTTCCCTCGAAGTGAGCATAAAAGCCAGATTGCTCATTTGGGATTTCTTCGTCACTGGGCATCTCATTGATGGGTTTCCTTTTGTAATCCATTATCATCTGCAACCCCTGTTACATCCGACGAGCGTTGGAGACAGTATATTAGGATTCCACCTTCCTCCTGTATTGTCGTTTTCTGTATGCGTCCATGTCGATATCCTGTTCCTTGTAAGCGGTAGCTCTAGCCTTTAGCCCAGCGTGGATATTGCCTGTAAACCTGTGATGGGTGATTTGAAGGAGTCAGGCGCAGGAGGGAAATCACAGAATAAAAGGTTTATTCCGAACACAGTAGTATGCAGCAATTCGTCAAATACTTCAGTGCGGAAAACAGGTTCACTGGAAAACAACGAAGCAAACGGGTGAAAATAACCTGGCGATACAAAATAATAAATAGCTCCACCGAGCTAATCGAACCTCCACAATAAACAATCACACACAAAGACAAGGGGGCAGAGGGAACACTTATACAGGTACTGATGAGGGTATATGAACCAGGTGTGTGTAATAAACAAAACAAAACAAATGGAATGATGAGATGAGGAGCGGCAGTGGCTAGAAGGCCGGTGACGACGAAGACTGCCCGAACAAGGAGAGGAGGCAGCCTAGGAGACACCGGCCTCTGGGACGACCAGGAGGACGCGGAGCAGGGCGACCCGGATGGCGACGGTGGAAATCCCGCAACAGGGAGGGATCGAGGATATCCCTCACCGGGACCCAGCACTGCTCCCCCGGACCGTACTCCTCCCACTCCACGAGGTACTGAAGGCCCCCCACCCGACGCCTCGAATCCCGGATGGAACGGATGGAGTACGCTGGGGCCCCCTCGATGTCCAGAGGGGAAGGAGGGACCTCCCGCACATCAGACTCCTGGAGCGGACCAACCACCACCAACCAGAGGAGAGACACATGGAACGGGGGTTAATGCGGTAATCTGGAGGGAGTAGTAACCTATAAGTAACCTTGTTTATTCTCCTCAGGACTTTGAACGGCCCCACAAACCGCGGGCTCAGCTTCCAGCAGGGCAGGTGGAGGGGCATATTCCGGGTCTAAAGCCTGACCCTATCATCCGGTACGAAGACTGGGGCCTCACTGCAGTGGCGGTAAGCGTTGGCCTTCTGGTGACGCACAGCGCATTGGAGGTGGACGTGAGCAGCGTTCCACGCCTCCTCCGCACGCCGAAACCAGTCATCCACCGCAGGAGCCTCGGTCTGGCTCTGATGCCACGGTGCCGGACCCGGCTGATAACCTAAAACACATTGAAATGGCGTTAGGTTAGTGGAGGAGTGGTGGAGAGAGTTCTGGGCATATTCGGCCCATGGCAAGAATACCGATGGCGTATTGAACACAAAGCGGTAAAATTCACCTCAAGATAAAAACATAATATTCAATATCAGGAAGTTAGACTAAATATTAACAATTCATATATTCGAGGCTAATAACATTAAATCTGGATAGTAACACAAAACAAATTATAAGGCTAGAGAAATCTATCAACAAATATTACAACAACACGCAACACCCAAACATGAATGTAGATAAACGAGGAGAATCAATCTCCAAGAGAAAACGAGACTCCTCGACTGATACAGATGATTTATGCTTTTCACCACTCGGACTGGTAAGTGTGGAAAGCGACTTGTTGAAGTCGATACATGACAAACTGGGCATACTGGAGTTGGTCAGTAATTATGTAAAAGAGTTGAAGGCGAGTCTGGAAATGAGTGACGGAAAAGTTGCAATAATGGAGACCGATACAAAAAAACTAAAAGGGACAGTCACTAGGATGGAAATGGCGGTAAGGAACTTAAAAAGGAGAACAACTTTCTGAAAGAAGCCTTACTAGATATACAAACTAGATCGACGAGAGAAAATCTAGTACTTACGGGTATCCAGGAAAAGGAGGGAGAGATTACGGAAAGAATAGTGAGGGACTTCTTTCTTACAGCGCTGCAGATTCCACTCGAGGCTGTCGATAAAATCCAACTCGAACGTGTACACCATTTCGGACAAAGAGGGCAGAGATGTGAGCGTCCAATCGTTGCCAAATTTGCCTTTTTTAAGGATAAAGTAATGGTTAAAAGCCTAGGAAAAAGACTTGCTGGCACGAAAATAGGCATGAATGATCAGTTCCCGAGGGAGATTGCAGAACGGCGCAAAGTTCTGTACCCAATCTTCAAGGAAAACAGATTAAAAGGGAAGCGTGTTGCTCTCGTTGTTGATAAACTGTATATTGACAACCAAATGTTCTGCGACACAAAGACCACTCCATGGCTATTCTGAAAGTTCTAATAGAGGAGTCGAATAATGGAACACCCAATACTAGTCATGGTAGGGATTGTAATAATAAAACATATTTATAGTAGGTATAGTCATTTATAAAGGGATAAGACAGTATTACAAGAAAAGATAACAAGCTAAATAATTCATCTTCAAATACAACTAAATTAGAATACAAGTACTCAATCAACATAGTGGAGATAAAAACATAGCAAACAGAAGACATAGAAGGCACAGTGTGGGGATATGTGTGGATGAATTGTGATGGAAGGCGTGGTGTGCGTTTTGGTGTTTGAATAAGTGTGGCGTTAAGTGAATGAGAAAGGAAATGGTTGCATATCCCAGAACCAACATGTGTCTGTGAGCAGGGGTTGTGAGAGAGAGCTTTTAATTGTGTGCAGATGAAGGATATACATTTTAATGTATAGTATACATCTAATATATTTTTTATTGTCCTATCATGATGGAACGATCCCCAACCCTATATCCTAGACACCCACCTGAGTGACCCATACACCAAAGAGAAGTCCCCATCTGTTTTATGGACCTGCTGTGAGTTGCCTATATGCAGCCAAAACAGGAAAATAAATGCAGTCAGAGACCTACATGAGCAGCACCACCCCCTCAAGATTCTGAGCCTGCCTGGCAGGGTTGGTCCTACAAAGCCAGAGCCCCCTGATGGGAGAGCATTATATACAAGGAAATTCTCAAAGCTGCTAATGAGAACCTTGACGACCTTGTACCTAGCCGGTGGGGATTCCGGTGGGGTACCCCCACCCAGGTAGTGGCAGTGCTGGCAACACTGGCTGCAGTAACCCATGGGGAGGAGGTCACACTCGGACAATCAGAGAGGGGGCTTATCATTGTGGCCCAGGTGGCACAAAATAATCAAAGATCTGACTGCATGGAGATGCTTGGGAAAAATGGTTACAACGGGGGACCATAGTGTTTGTGTCTCAGGTGAAGAGGGTGGATCTGATCTCCATCACCTAGGACTTGACATAGATTAAATAGATTAGTCAAATCTCACATTGTTTTCAATTTCTGCTCAATCTTGGATTCTTTCTCAATCAGCTGTAACTGTATGTGCATTCGTAAATCAGGTCCTTTCTTGAGTTGGGCTCTGGGATGTAACAACTGTTGAGCATCTGATTTGATGGTTGATTGTGGAGGAAAGGGGTTGAGTGTGTTAGAGTATGTGAGTATGTGCGTGTGTGTTTATCCCACATCTGTTGCAAGGGGATAAGGATGATAGGGAGAATATAGGATGAACCACAATAATTGTTCGCTAAAATAATAATTGCTTGTCAAAAATGAAATGTAATACAATGGCAATCCGGGTTATATGTTAAAATCCTACGCATGAACTGCCAACATTATTACGTATATTAATTGATAATGATGGAAAATAAGATAAGCAAGATATTTGAATATATATATATTTATATATATATATATATATCTATATATATTGAGGTGACAGCATTGGAAATGATTTTGGCGGTTAACCTGCTTCTGTTTTGTGGGTGGCACTGTGTGCTGTTTTCGATGGATGGGTCCTGGCCTCTCGGGGCCCTAGGGATCCGGAGGGACAGGGGTGGGATGCCGATCACCGGAATGACGGCTCAACTTGGGATGGGGAGGGGCTTTAGCGGGGGAATTAGTGGATAACAATTGGAGGGTTACTTAGTAGCAATGCAAATATCATGGTACAGCTACAGTGAGGGAAAAAAGTATTTGATCCCCTGCAGATTTTGTACGTTTTCCCACTGACAAAGACATGATCAGTCTATAATGTTAATGGTATGTTTATTTGAACAGTGAGAGAGAGAATAACAACAACAAAATCCAGAAACACGCATGTCAAAAATGTTATAAATTGATTTGCATTTTAATGAGGGAAATAAGTATTTGACCCCCTCTCAATCAGAAAGATTTCTGGCTCCCAGGTGTCTTTTATACTAACTAACTTTA
The DNA here is from genome assembly GCF_964263955.1 of Coregonus lavaretus. Lineage (NCBI taxonomy): Eukaryota > Metazoa > Chordata > Actinopteri > Salmoniformes > Salmonidae > Coregonus > Coregonus lavaretus. The sequence continues at coordinate 1,342,304 of NC_140004.1, forward strand.
AGCATCAGTTGTCAGAGCACCTTACCGATCACTGCACCTGTACACAGCCCATCTGAAATTAGCCCGCCCAACTACCTCATCCCTATATTGTTATTTATTTTGCTCATTTGTACCCCAGTATGCACATCTATCATTCCAGTGTTAATACTAATTGTAATTATTTTGCACTATAGCCTATTTATTGCCTTACCTCCATAACTTGCTACATTTGCACACACTGTATATATATACATTGTTGTATTTTTGACTTTATGTTTTGTTTTACCCCATATGTAACTCTGTGTTGTTGTTTTTATCGCACTGCTTTGCTTTATCTTGGCCAGGTCGCAGTTGTAAATGAGAACTTGTTCTCAACTGGCTTACCTGGTTAAATAAAGGTGATATAAAAAATAAAATAAAATATACAGGTAACGAGCTGAGATTAGGAGCACAATCTTAAAGGGAGTGCTCCTAATCTCAGTTTGTTACCTGTATAAAAGACACCTGTCCACAGAAGCAATCAATCAATCAGATTCCAAACTCTCCACCATGGCCAAGACCAAAGAGCTCTCCAAGGATGTCAGGGACAAGATTGTAGACCTACACAAGGCTGGAATGGGCTACAAGACCATCGCCAAGCAGCTTGGTGAGAATGTGACAACAGTTGGTGCGATTATTCGCAAATGAAAGAAACACAAAATAACTGTCAATCTCCCTCGGCCTGGGGCTCCATGCAAGATCTCACCTCGTGGAGTTGCAATGATCATGAGAACGGTGAGGAATCAGCCCAGAACTACACGGGAGGATCAGGTCAATGATCTCAAGGCAGCTGGGACCATAGTCACCAATAAAACAATTGGTAACACACTACGCCGTGAAGGACTGAAATCCTGCAGCGCCCGCAAGGTCCCCCTGCTCAAGAAAGCACATATACAGGCCCGTCTGAAGTTTGCCAATGAACATCTAAATGACTCAGAGGAGAACTTGGTGAAAGTGTTGTGGTCAGATGAGACCAAAATCGAGCTCTTTGGCATCAACTCAACTCGCCGTGTTTGGAGGAGGAGGAATGCTGCCTATGACCCCAAGAACACCATCCCCACCGTCAAACATGGAGGTGGAAACATTATGCTTTGGGGGTGTTTTTCTGCTAAGGGGACAGGACAACTTCACCGCATCAAAGGGATGATGGACGGGGCCATGTACCGTCAAATCTTGGGTGAGAACCTCCTTCCCTCAGCCAGGGCATTGAAAATGGGTCGTGGATGGGTATTCCAGCATGACAACGACCCAAAACACACGGCCAAGGCAACAAAGGAATGGCTCAAGAATAAGCACATTAAGGTCCTGGATAGGCCTAGCTAGTCTCCAGACCTTAATCCCATAGAAAATCTGTGGAGGAGGCTGAAGGTTCGAGTTGCCAAACGTCAGGCTCGAAACCTTAATGACTTGGAGAAGATCTGCAAAGAGGAGTGGGACAAAATCCCTCCTGAGATGTGTGCAAACCTGGTGGCAAACTACAAGAAACGTCTGACCTCTGTGATTGCCAACAAGGGTTTTGCCACCAAGTACTAAGTCATGTTTTGCAGAGGGGTCAAATACTTATTTCCCTCATTAAAATGCAAATCAATTTATAACATTTTTGACATGCGTTTTTCTGGATTTTTGTTTTGTTATTCTGTCTCTCACTGTTCAAACAAACCTACCATTAAAATTATAGACTGATCATGTCTTTGTCAGTGGGCAAACGTACAAAATCAGCAGGGGATCAAATACTTTTTTCCCTCACTGTATATGAACACTCAATCATTACGGTATTTTTTATTGGTACATTTACAAACATATATAATGATAAATAGACTTGAAACTGGTATCTCATTATGGTGTATGGTGAAATAAGTATATCCAGTTATAATTGTAATGGCTTAGCAGATAATAACAAAAGTAGAACAATATTTACATGGCTCAAAGAGAAGGAAAATAATATATATTGTTTACAGGAAACTCATTCAACAATTCTAGATGAAGTTGCGTGGAAAAAGGAATGGGGGTGGGGGGGTGGAGGAGCGAAATATACTTCTCCCAAGAAGATCTCCTCCACCGCACGAGCCCGAGGGGGCGCAAAACCGGACAGGAAGTTCACGTCAGTGACTCAACCCACTCAAGTGACGCACCCCTCCTAGGGACGGCATGGAAGAGCACTAGTAAGCCAGTGACTCAGCCCCCGTAATTAGGTCAGAGGCAGAGAATCCCAGTGGAGAGATGGGAGCCGGCCAGGCAGAGACAGCAAGGGTGGTTCGTCACTCCAGTGCCTTGCCGTTCACCTTCACACCCCGGGGCCAGACTACACTCAATCATAGGACCTACTGAAGAGATGAGTCTTCAGTAAAGACTTAAAGGTCGAGACCAAGTCTGCGTCTCTCACATGGACAGGCAGACCATTCCATAAAAATTTAGCTCTATAGGAGAAAGCCCTGCCTCCATCTGTTTGCTTAGAAATTCCAGGGACAATAAGGAGGCCTGCGTCTTGTGAACGTAGCGTACGTGTAGGTATGTACGGCAGGACCAAATCGGAGAGATAGGTAGGTGCAAGCCCATGTAATGCTTTGTAGGTTAGCAGTAAAATCTTGAAATCAGCCCAAGCCTTATCAGGAACCACTGGAGTAATATGATCAAATTATTTGGTTCTAGTCAAGATTCTAGCAGCTGTGTTTAGCACTATGTCACGACTTCCTCCGAAGCTGCCTCCTCTTCTGGTTTGGGCAGGCTTCGACGTTTGTCGTCACCGGCCTTCTAGCCACTACCGCTCCTCATCTCATCATTCCATTTATTTTATCTTGTTTATTTCACACACCTGGTTCATATCCCCTCATTAGTACTTGTATAAGTGTTCCCTCTTACCCCCTTGTCCTTGTGTGATTGTTTATTGTGAGGAGAGTGTAGCTCGGTTGAGCTCCGTCTATTTCGTATTGCCGGGGTATTTTTCCCCTGTGCCTGTTTGGTTCCAACTCTGTATTCCGGAATAAATTCTGTATTCTGTGATTTACTCTCCTGCGCCTGACTCCACAAATCACCCATCACAGAATCACACACCCGCCATGGAGTCAGCAGGAGAGGAGCGCATGCCTGGCATCGTGGCACGGGTCCAGGAGTATTCAACGATGCTAGCCAGCTTGGGAGAAGTGATGGATCTCCAGGTTGTCCAATGCCTGGAGGAGAGGACCCGATCTGTCGGGACCAGCTGGGCGACCAGATCCAGCCACCCACACCCCAGCACCCAGAGGGATCCATATATCCCGACCATGGGATTTTGACGGGACAGCTGCTCTCTGCCAGGGATTCCTCCTCCAACTGGAGCTTTACTATTCCAGCATAAGCCCGGCCCCATCGGAGCAGGAGAAGGCGTTTGCCCTCTTCTCCTGCCTCTTGGCGATTAGGGTCCAGGTTCGTTAGGGAGGTTACAGCACCAGTCACTATGGTTACACACGAGACTCATCGCGAGCAAGTCACTTTTTTTATTGGGTCTCCTGCTTTCCCTGTTGTGTTAGGTGTTCCCTGGTTATTATTCCACAACCCCACCTTTTCATGGCCGCAGAGGGTTCTCACGGGGTGGTCGCGAGAGTGTCAGGGTAGGTGTCTCTGTGTTTCCGTTGGTGCAACCACGGTGGAAAGTCCAGACAGTACCTCCACCGTGTGCATTCCCCCCAAATACCTCGATTTGGCGCACGCGTTTTCCAAAACGCAGGCGACCAAATTACCACCTCATTGGGCGGGGGATTGCGCGATAAACCTCTGTGTAGAAGCTGTGTCTCCCAGGAGTCATGTATCCCCTGTCACAGGCTGAAACAGAGGCTATAGAGACATACGTCTCAGAGTCCCTGGGCCAGGGGTTTATATGTCCCTCCACTTCGCCCGCCTCCTCAAGTTAATTTTTTGTGAAGAAGAAAGATGGCGGTCTGCACCCTTGCATTGATTACCGATCACTGAACAAGGGGACGATACGATTTAGTTATCCTCTACCCCTCATTCCATCTGTGATCGAGTCGATGCATGGGGCGCGCTTCTTCACAAAATTAGATCTCCGCAGTGCTTAGAACCTGGTGCGTGTCCGAGAGGTGGACGAGTGGAAGACAGCATTCAGCACAACCATGGGGCATTACAAATACCTGGTGATGCCTTACGGTTTGATGAATGCTCCATCCTTCTTCCAGTCCTTTGTGAACAAGGTGTTTCGGGACATGCTTGGTCGCGGTGTAGTGGTCTACATCGATGACATTCTGGCGTATTCCGCTACACGCACCGAGCATGTGTCCCTGGTTCGCAAAGTTCTGGCCCGATTGTTGGAACATGACCTTTATGCCAAGGCAGAAAAGTGTCTGTTTTTCCAACAGTCCGTCTCCTTCCTCGGTGCGGAGATGGAGGGAGATCGAATTTCAGCTGTGCATAATTGGCCGACTCCAACCACGGTAAAGTAGGTGCAGTGCTTTTTTGGCTTTGCCAACTACTATTAGAGCTTTATCCGGGGCTTTAGCAAGGTCGCAGCTCCCATCACATCTCTGTTGAAGGGTGTGCCATCCCAGCTCCGCTGGTCTGCTGAGGCTGAGAGGGCTCCTCATCTCGTGAATTTGTTTTATCTTGTTTATTACACACACCTGGTTCCTATCCCCTCATTAGTACTTGTATAAGTGTTCCCTCTGCCCCCTTGTCAATAGAGAGATCAGGGTCCAGAGTAAGGCCGAGGTCCTTCACAGTTTTATTTGAGACGACTGTACAACAATCAATATTAATTGTCAGATCCAACAGCAGATATATTTTGTCTTGCGACCCAGAACTAGCATCTCTGTTTTGTCTGAGTTTAAACGTAAAAAATGTGCCGCCATCCACTTCTGAAACACAGGCTTCCAGGGTAGGCAATTTTGGGGCTTCACCATGTTTCATCGAAATGTACAGTTGTGTGTGAAAGCTGACAGTGAAAGCTGAAATTGTGTTTCCGAATGACATCACCAAGAGGTAGAATATATAGTGAAAACAATAGTGGTCCAAAAATGGAACCTTGAGGAATGCCGAAACGTACAATTGATTTGTCAGAGGACAAACCATCCACAGAGACAAACTGATATCTTTCTGGCAGATAAGATCTAAACCAGGCAAGAACTTGTCCGCGTAGACCAATTAGGGTTTCTAATCTCTCCAAAAGAATGTTGTGATCGATGGTGTCAAAAGCAGCACTAAGGTCTAGGAGCATGAGGACAGATGCAGAGCCTTGGTCTGACGCCATTGAAAGGTAATTTACCACCTTCACGAGTGCAGTCTCAGTGCTATGATGGGGTCTAAAACCAGACTAAAGCATTTCGTATACATTATTTGACTTCAGGAAGGCAGTGAGTTGCTGCGAAACAGCTTTTTCTAACATTTTTGAGAGGAATGGAAGATTCAATATATAGGCCAATGGTTTTTTCTACATTTTCCGGGTCAAGGTTTCGCCTTTTCAAGAGAGGCTTTATTACTGCCACTTTTAGTGAGTTTGGTACACATCTGGTGGATAGGGAGCCATTTACTATGTTCAACATAGGAGGGCTAAGCACAGGAAGTAGCTCATTCAGTAGTTTAGTTGGAATAGGTTCCAGTATGCAGCTTGACGGTTTAGAGGCCATTACTATTTTCATGAATGTGTCGAGAGGATTAAGAAACTTGAGTGTCTCCATCAATCCTAGGTCTTGGCAGTTCTGTGCAGACTCAGGACAACTGGGCTTTGAAGAAAAACGCAGATTTAAAGAGGAGTCCGTAATTTGCTTTCTAATGATCATGATCTTTTCATTGAAGAAGTTCATGAATTTATCACTGCTGAAGTGAAAGCTATCCTCTCTTGTTGAATGCGGCTTTTTAGTTAGCTTTGCGACAGTATCAAAAATAGATTTTTGGTTTGTTCTTATTGTCCTCAATTAGGCTGGAAAAATAGGATGATCGAGCAGCAGTGCGGGCTCTTCGATATTGCACGGTACTGTCTTTCCAAGCTAGATGGAAGACTTCCAGTTTGGTGGAGCGCCTTTTCCGTTCCAATTTTCTGGAAGCTTGCTTCAGGGCTTGGGTGTTTTCTGTATACCAGAGTAAATTTCTTGTGACAAATGTTTTTTATTTTTAGGGGTGCGACTGCATCCAGGGTATTACGCAAGGTTACATTTAGATCCTCATTTAGGTGGTTAACCGATTTTTGTACTCCGATGTCCTTGGGTAGGTGCAGGGAGTCTGGAAGGGCATCCAGGAATCTTTGGGTTGTCCGAGAATTTATAACTCGGCCTTTGATGATCCTTGGTTGCGGTCTGTGCAGATTATTTGTTGCGATTGCAAACTTAATAAGATGGTGGTCCGATAGTCCAGGATTATGAGACATGTTGGACAAAACCCACTGAGTCGATGATGCCTCCAAAAGCATTTTGGAGTGGGTATATGGACTTTTCCATGTGAATATTAAAGTCACCAAAATGTAAATCTTATCTGCCATGACTACAAGGTCTGATAGGAATTCAGGGAACTCAGTGAAGAATGCTGTAGATGGCCCAGGAGGCCTGTAAAACAGTAGCTATAAAAAGTGATTGAGTAGGCTGCATAGATTTCATGATTATAAGCTCAAAAGACTAAAACGCTGTGATTCTTAATTTTTTAAAATTGACATTTGCTGTCTTAAATGTTAGCAACACCTCCGCCTTTGCAGGATGCACGGGAGATATGGTCACTAGTGTAACCAGGACGAGAGGCCTCATTTAATACAGTAAATTAATCAGGCTGGAGCCATGTTTCAGTCAGCCCAATCACATCAAGATTATGATCAGTGATTAGTTCATTGACTATGACTGCCTTGGAAGTGAGGGATCTGACATTAAGTAACCCTATATTGAGATGTGAGATATCACAATCTCTTTCAATAATGACAGGAATGGAGGAGGTCTTTATTCTAGTGAAATTGCTAAGGCTAACACTGCCATGTTTTGTTTTGCTTAACCTAGATTGAGGCACAGACACGGTCTCAATGGGGATAGCTGAGCTGACTACGCTGACTGTGCTACTGGCAGACTCCACTTAGCTGGCAAGCTGGCTAACAGCCTGATGCCTGGCCTGCACCCTATCTCATTGTGGAGCTAGAGGAGTTAGAGCCCTGTCTATGTTTATAGAGAAGATGAGAGCACCCCTCCAGCTAGGATGGAGTCCATCACTCCTCAGCAGGCCAGGCTGAGTCCCAGAAAGAGGGCCAATTATCTACAAATTCTATATTTTGGGAGGGGCAGAAAACCAGCGATTGAGTTGTGAGACTCTGCTGTAAAGCTCATCACTTCCCCTAACTGGGAGGGGGCCAGAGACAATTACTCCATGCCGACACTTCTTTCTAGCTAATTTACACGCTGAAGCTATGTTGCGCTTGGTGACCTCTGACTGTTTCATCCTAACATCGTTGGTGCCGACGTGGATAACAATATCCCTATACTCTCTACACTCGCCAGTTTTTGCCTCAGCTAGCACCATCTTCAGATTAGCCTTTACGTTGGTAGCCCTGCCCCCTGGTAAACAGTGCATGATTGCTGGATTATTCTTTTTAAGTCTACTACTGCGGGTAATGGAGTCGCCAATGACTAGGGTTTTCAATTTGTCAAAGCTAATGGTGGGAGGCTTCGGCAGGTCAGACCCCGTAACGGGTGGAGGAGAGACCTGAGAAGGCTCGGCCTCTGACTCCGACTCGTTGCTTAGTGGGGAGAACCGGTTGAATGTTTCTGTCGGCTGAATGAGCGAGACCAGTTGAGCATGTGTGGGATCTGGACAATTTATGACTTTGCTAATGATTGCAAATGGTCTTAGAGGATGTTGACTCAGCTTAAGGGGAGCATCTGGAGAGTAGTTCTATAGGTGCACCCTAAAGCAGAGGAAGTCTGTTAGGTGGAGTCCTGGGATTGGTCTGTAGGGGAAAACACCCATATCAGGTTACATAGGATAAATACCACGGTTAAAACAAAGGACGGGGAGAATAACATATTACAGATTGGAGCCGGTTATTCTCCAGATATCGGCAGATATCTGTAAATTGACGCTGGAATCCTTTGATATAATAAACCTTTATAATCAAAGTACAGTGTCAGCGGATTTCCTTGTTTTCACAGCAAAATTAGCATAGTTTTCTCGACACTACATAATGGCGATGAGGTATTGGTCGTGTTGCGTCTTTTCTCAGCGTTCCATTCATGGGCGCCGAGCTGACTCTCGCTCCAGAGTCCGGCAGATAAGGGTGAGTTTTCTCACCACTTTGGGCACTGGTTAGTTTGTGTGTCTGTGTGTGTGCGTTGAATGAATGCACCGTTAAGAACTTGTGTGTGTGCTTTGCTGTTATTTGCTGTGGGATAGGAGTCCGTTCTACATTTCTAAATTTGTTTGCGCTGGTAACAACGCAAACAGGGGAGAGTGTCTATAGGGATAGTTTGCTTGAACAAAATTCAAAAAGAATACAATAAAGGAAAGGCCAGGAACTAAGGAAAAATGTATACAAATTAGAACATCGCGAATCTATGGAAAGCCCTCAAACGAGGCGATCATTAGGATGGGCCGAAAATCCTAAAAGCGCATTAGGTGGGTTTAGGTCAGTCCCGGGGACTGTGGGTTGTGGTATATACATTCGGTTGCAAGTTACCGCTCAACTTATAGTTGACAAAGTATATGTTTGATATAACCGCTCATTGGATATCCGCGAACTCGAGGTAGCAAAAATTTAGGAACAAAGGAAAAATATGGCGCGATGGTAGTAGCATGCTTAGGGGTCCGTAGGAACGGAAATAAGCCTCTTAAACTGTATGTGTGTGTGTGTGGAAGAGAGTAGGATTTGTGTTCTATGTTTTGTGTTGGTTTGTGAGTTCTGTTAAGTGTTACTGTTTGTCTATGGGGGAAAGAACGGAGGTACAGCTGGTCTGTCTACTTTCTGTTGTCTAGCTGGGAGAGAGCTGCTTGAGAGCTCCTTCCACTCTGAAATCGCACTGGTGAATGAACTACGCATGCGTGTGATTTTATGAGTTTAGAGTTAAGTAGAGCAAATGTGCCACTCCCTTGCCTGCACTGAGCTGCTGGGAGACGCAGACTCAGAGCGGACAGAGAGGGAGGTGGAGATTTAGAAACGAATGGAGTGTTCTGTTTGTTAAATCGGCTGTTGCTTAATGATGAAAATATTTGATTGAGATCTATTGAATTGATAAATGAGAGATATGTTGACGGATTTAAAATAAAAAAGAACAAAATAAATAAATAAAATAAAATGTTATTGAGCTATTTATAATATTCCTGAGTTAAGCTGTTTGCTTATTTTTTAGAGCGAATGTGAACAGAGGAATATTGAATGGTTGAAATAACCCATTGAGTGCATAAAATACTAAATTCTTGTCTGTTCTTTGTTCTTCTGTTATATGAGAGACGATAAGAAGGAGGAGACAGAGAGAGAGAGGAGGTGCTGACGAGTGCATCATGTGCTGCAACGGATCAAGTCAAATCAAGGCTAGTACTGTTCTATTCACAAAACTTACCTTCCCATAGAGGATATTTTGGGTGCCTAGCATATTTGATGTTATGACAATTTGACAAGGACTTTACATTTACATTTTAGTCATTTAGCAGACGCTCTTATCCAGAGCGACTTACAGTTAGTGAATACATTTTTTTTTTTTATACTGGCCCCCCATGGGAAACGAACCCACAACCCTGGCGTTGCAAACGCCATGCTCTATCAACTGAGCTACATCCCTGCCGGCCATTCCCTCCCCTACCCTGGACGATGCTGGGCCAATTATGCGCCGCCCATGAGTCTCCCGGTCGCGGCCGGCTGCGACAGAGCCTGGATTCGAACCAGGATCTCTAGTGGCACAGTTAGCACTGCGATGCAGTGCCTTAGACCACTGCGCCACTCAGGAGCTCACCACTTGGCAACAGACTGATCAATTGATGTAATTAAGAATTGCGTTTTGGAATTTTTGTGCATGAGTGGGTTTGATTAGAGTTGAGGGGGAAATCGAGCACTGACATTATTCTGTAAAATTAAGGTAATTGGGTGCTTATTAAGCAATGGATTTGTGAGTGCTGTAGTGTTGCTGGATTAGAGGTTTTTATTTTTTGGGTTGCTCTGAAGTTGACTACTTTCATTTACTTTTCCTGATCGGATGTGGTAAGATTGCCACTAATCAATAATTTGGTAAAATCTAATAAAATAAAATAAAATGAATAAATAAGTAAATTGATGAATAAATTAATAAATTAATTGATTAATTAATTAATTTGGGAAGAAAAAGAAAAAAGAGGGAACAATAGGCTACATAGTGTAAAATAATAAAATAATTCACAATAAAGGAATATAAAAGAGTTGTTACAAGGGGGAAAAAGGACATCAAAACTATGAAAGTAATTACTCCTGTTGATGTAGTAGAAAATAGTAATCCTTTAGTTAATGGTATTGCAAGGTTATCTGGAAAAGGGAATAAACGTTGGCCTGACATTGAACAACCATGGCTAGAGGAAGGGACTCTTAACCCTGACGTCATCAACATGATGAAAGTGCTTGAATAATACATTTACCTTTACGTCATTTAGCAGAGATAAATAGAGAGAGGAAAAGCAGAAACGACCATAAAGATGAATCCAAACTCCAAAAGTAGGAAGAAAACGAGATGTCTGGAAACTAAGGGTGGAGTGAGGTTCAGGGAGATGGAAGTTGAAGAAGATGATGATGATGATGATCAGAGTGATTGAGAGGAAATCATGGGTGGATATGACTCTGTGATCAGAAGGAAGTTGGCAAGAGAGGAAAGAAGGGGTGATGGAAGTTGAAGGAAGAAGAAGGATACTAGAGATTCGGTCTCTGATGAAAGTGAAGATGGAGAAAGCAATGAAGATTTGGAGATTAAAGGTGCTTTATGTTAAAGAGGATTTTATCCTACAATGATTAGCACAGAAGAAATAGAAAGAGATATAGACCGATGCGTATCATGCCTGGATAAAGGGAATAATTTAGAAGAAGTAAGAGAACTGGAAGAACAACTCAAGAAGCTGAAGATAGAGAAGAAAAAACTGCTGAGAAAAGGAAACCAAGAATTGTAGAAATCGGCTGTGGAGAGCACTGAAAGATACGTTTCCAACAAATGTGCATTCTGACAACATTCTGATTGACCCACGAGGACAACAAGAAAATCTGAGAGCCTATGTGTCAAGAGTTCATCAAGGGAGAAATATTACCTGAAATGATCCAGACGTGAGTCAAATTGAGCAGTCAATTTTGAGAGCTAAACTGCAGATGGGACTGCCCTCACCAGTAAGGAGCAAACTGGCAGAGGTGGTTGGACTTGGAAGCATGACAAAAGGTGTCTATAGAGATTATATAGCCCATCAAGTGGATCTGTAGAGGAAGAAGGAACACAACTAGAAAGAACAGGACCAAGAAACTCTCAGAAAACTAAATGAAATACAACTGGGGGAGAATAAGAAGGAGAGGAAATAAGCTTTGGTTATGAAGAATCAGTGTGCACCAAATCAACAATCACTGCCACAGCTTCAACCGGACCAGTTCCAACCGCAATTGTACCAGCCACCAATAGTGGTACCAGTTGTTCCATATCCACAGCCAGTTTCTGGACAGACACAGAATTGGAGAGGAAGAGGACGAGAAGGCTTAGAAAGAGGAAGAGGAGGAAGATTCAAGCCATACTTCCAGCAATCTCCAGAAGTGTGTTATAGTTGTGGACAGGTTGGTCACTTTGCTGTGAGTGCAATGTTGGAGGAAACATCAGAGGGAATTTCAGAGGAAGATACAGGAGCAAGTTAAGATCATCTGGAGGACAGGTGAACCCCTATAGGGGCCCGGAGCAAGGATTCTAGGGGTGCCTAGAAGATCCAAAAGGGGGGTGTCAGCTGGTAGCACCAGTTAGGGGGAAAAGATCCAACAATTGAGGTGAAAATAAACAACGGACCATTGGAAGTGATGATGGATAGCGGAACGGCTTTTATCTGTGTTCAGCCTGAAGAGGTTACACATCTCACTATGTCAAATCAACTAATTAGGATAGGGTTTTGAGGGAGTGAAACAGTTGATTTCTCTTAAGGAACCAATTGAGCTCTGCTATGAAAATGAGAAAATTACAATACCCATACTGGTATCAGAACATATACCTATTGCATTGTTGGGAAGCGATGCATTGTGAAAGTTGAACTTCAACCAGGAGGGAGACCTCCTTGGAAGACTCAGTATCCATTGAAAGATGAAGCAATCCAAGGGATTGAACCACAAATTGAAGGACTTTCGAAAGCAGGTGTTTTGAAGACAATAGAAAAATCTTTAGAGTAGCAATCAATTGTTGTCTTTGGAGAAACCATGAGGGGTTGATAGTAGCGCCTCTAGACCTATTAGGTCTGATGATTTAGGTTGCAAGGGGGGAGATTAGGAGAAAGATCACAAAGGAGTAGGGTTTTTGGGAACCATATTTGCTTGAAAAGATTGACTATGTCATAGGAAGGTGGACAATCTGTCTGAAAAGTAATGTTTACAGGGGGTGACTGTTATTCTTGGTTACATTCCTACACCAAGAGGTGCATAAGATGTCAAACTAAGCTAAAAGATGCTCAATCGTTTGCCAAGTTTTTGTGTAAAGAAGTCATGAGCAGGTGGGGACTTCCGGATCAAATATCCTAAAATTAGTGGGAAAGGAATTTGTGGATAAATCAGTGAAATGGTCTTTGGAAAAAATTTGTGGGAAAGGAATTTGTGGATAAATCAGTGAAATGGTTTTTGAGAAATTAGGAGAAAAAGTCAGACTAAAAAGTTATGGAAACTAGGGTTGAAGGAACTCTAGGACAGTCAGCTCAGCTTCAATGTTAGTAAGAGAGAGAGAACAGTGGTGAAGGGACATTTAGAGTTAAGTGGAGAGATAATTATGGAGAAGAAGTGTTGTTATGAGGACAAGAAGTAGAAGCTGTTTCACCTAGTGAAAGGAAGTATATTTTGTACAACGATATGAAATGGAAGAGGGTTATGAGTGATTGCTAACTTATTTTGAGTAATGTTAGAGGGAGAATACTATCATGGAGGTACAGGATGAGTTGTTTGATTTTGATGGAAGACAATAAGATATATCTGATCAATACTGCTTGTTAGGGAAGAGAGAAACTAAATGGAAGACATATGGATTTGATTCCTCTGTTTGTAAATTAAAGATGGGTGGGCAGATAGGAATCTTTCGTTCAACAGTTAACTCATTCTGTAAGATCAGTGAGGAATCTTGAGGGTCCATGTCTGTTGAGAATTCCAGCACAAGGAACATGGGGTTGAATCTTAGAGAAGGTAGCTCAACCTCTATCGAGTACGTGTCAATCTTATGCTTTATTATGGCTGTTGTATCAGCAACAATCATTAACAGATATAATAATGTCGTTGTGGAAGCATTTGTTTAGGCCTAGGTTTAAGTGTTCTTGGTGAAGTGAATTAACCTATGTGAATTTGTTAGATAGGAAGGAAAATCAGTTAACAGCGCTTCATGAAGCATTGGAGGTGAAACCAGTGAGGGCTAAAAGCTGTTTTTGTTAAAATAAAACATATGATGGAAAGGGGATGTTTAGGGGAATATCAGATGGTGATGATTATATGATGGCTTTGGGGTAAGCATGAACATAAGGTTAGTAATGAGAAATATAATGTAACTTTTGATGTTTAATTTAGTAAGAAGAGAATGACTTTGATGGTGAGAGAAGTTTTTGCATGGTAATGTGGCTATTGGGAATTTTAGAAACATCTGGGGTTTGTGGTGAGAAAGAATATATTCTTAACCTATGGATGGAAAGGATGTTGTTACATGTCGATGTTGAAGCTTCCATATGGGGTTTTTAAAATTAAAAGAGGGGAAGCACGGGGAAAGAGATTAATCTGATTCTGAAAGAGAGAAGTTTAATAGTCTGGAAGCCTACCATTGGAGGATTAGTCTAGGAGAGAAGTGAGGACTTTTTACATGGTATGGTGTAAAATTTGGGAAGATAACATAGATAATATTACCTATACTTTGAAGGGTTTTGCAAATGAAACGATAAGAGGGTTGTCACGCCCTGGCTCTGGGGACACTTGTATGTTGAGCCAGGGTGTGCATTTCATTTGTGTATCTAGTATGTGTATTTCTATGTTGGCCTGAGTGGCTCCCAATCAGAGGCAACGAGTGTCAGCTGTCGTTGGTTGTCTCTGATTGGGAGCCATATTTAAACTGTCTGTTTCCCATTTGTGTTTGTGGGATCTTGTTTCAAGTCTGTTTAAGTTAAACCGTGAACTGTCACGTATCGTTTGTTGTTTTGATCGTGTCTCTAATTAAAGAGAATGTTTGCCTGCAACGCTGCGCCTTGGTCCTCATCTTTGGTAGACGATCGTGACAGAAGATCCCACCTCGACTGGATCAAGCAGCGTGACGAGGAGAGAGGATGGACTTGGGAGGAGATGAGTGCGAGTCTGGCAAGAGGGATGGAGGCCTTGGCCACGGGTAGGAGTGAAGCCCATACATTTTTTAGGGGGGGGCTAACGCCGTGGACGATGGGGCAGCAGGAGGCCGCCAGGTTACGGGAGTCACTGGTCACCAGGGGGAAGGAGGATGTAGAGGCACGGCGAGAGGTACTGGCGTGTGTTGCCAGTCCGGTCCGGCCTGTTCCTGATCCCCACGTAGGGCCAGTGGTGTGTGTTCCCAGTACGGTCCGGCCTGTTCCTGCCACTCGCACCAAGTCAGTGGTGCGCTTCGTCAGCCCGGCTCGGCTCGTTCCTGCTCCCCGCACCAAGTCAGTGGTGCGCTTCGTCAGCCCGGTCCGGCCCGCTCCTGCTCCCCGCACCAAGTCAGTGGTGCGTTTCGTCAGCCCGGCGCGGCCCGTTCCTGCTCCCCGCACCAAGTCAGTGGTGCGCGTCGTCAGCCCGGTCCGGCCCATTCCTGCTCCCCGCACCAAGTCAGTGGTGCGTTTCGTCAGCCCAGCTCGGCCCGTTCCTGCTCCCCGCACCAAGTCAGTGGTGCGCTTCGTCAGCCCGGCACGGCCCGTTCCTGCTCCCCGCACCAAGTCAGTGGTGCGCTTCGTCAGCCCGGTCCGGCCCGCTCCTGCTCCCCGCACCAATTCAGTGGTGTGTTTCGTCAGCCCGGCGCGGCCCGCTCCTGCTCCCCACACCAAGCCAGTGGTGTGCGTCGTCAGTCCGGCACGGCCCGTGCCTGTTCCACCGGTGGCTGTTCCGGCACCGGTCAGATGCTTCACGCCGGAGCTAGAGCAATCCGCTCCACCAGTGTGCAGTCCAGCTCCGGCCAGCGGGGCCAGACCGGACCAGGGGTACTTTGGGGGGTTGGAGAGGGAGCGGGGATCAGGCCCGGAGCCGGATCCACCGCCTAAGCGGAGTGCCCACCCGGTCCCTCCCCTGTGGTGTTTGGTGGGCGCGGTCGGAGTCCGCGCCTTTAGGGGGGGGTACTGTCACGCCCTGGCTCTGGGGACACTTGTATGTTGAGCCAGGGTGTGCATTTCATTTGTGTATCTAGTATGTGTATTTCTATGTTGGCCTGAGTGGCTCCCAATCAGAGGCAACGAGTGTCAGCTGTCGTTGGTTGTCTCTGATTGGGAGCCATATTTAAACTGTCTGTTTCCCATTTGTGTTTGTGGGATCTTGTTTCAAGTCTGTTTAAGTTAAACCGTGAACTGTCACGTATCGTTTGTTGTTTTGATCGTGTCTCTAATTAAAGAGAATGTTTGCCTGCAACGCTGCGCCTTGGTCCTCATCTTTGGTAGACGATCGTGACAAGGGTTTATCCTTCTGTCAAGACTCAAAGGAGTATTGATGGATAGATATCCATTTTGAATATCCGATCATTTTTCAATTTTTTTTTAAATATTAGTGTGATTTTAGTATTTTGTGATGAATCAAAGGAGGGAAATGGAATGTGATTCATTTTGTATATAATTTTATATATAATTTTTAGTCGATATTGATGTTTTAATTTGAATGTGTTGTTTTGCAAAAGATACTGTTTGGTCTTTTCTTTTCTTCCAGAAGCATATGTGGGAATGTTAGAAGGGACAATATGAAGGGACAATATGAAGGGACTGGAGGAAGTGGAACAAGAAAGGTGTGGAAAGGTTCAGATTCCATCATCGACGTTGCATTGGAAGTCGACACTGCTGAGGAGATGAAGTGTAGTGGACTACATTCCAGTGTCTGCAATTATATATAGACAAATTTGCATGTGTAAGACATACTTTGTGTCATGTTCTTTCTTTATTAATTTTTGAAGAATGATATTTGCTGTTATTGGGTACATGTGGGGATCTCAGATGTTTTTCTTTATTTTGTGGATGCTTAGGGATATTGGGTCTAGGCAGGGATAGAGAGAATCCACAGGATGGTCCGATGGGTTGACCAGCCTGAATGTGGACAAATTTGATTGTATTTTGTTTGCTGAGGCTTTCATGTGCATTTAATTGCATCATAGTTTAAAATGCATTGATAAAGATTTATGAATTGATCTGGAGTACTTAAGTGGTTGCCTGGGGCAGAGGGGCCGTGAGAGAATTTTACTGTCTTGATTGATTGATGGATGTTTGGAAAGAAAGCTGCCAGACAGGTTTTTCGCTCTCACACTCCATAAAAATGTGTTCATATTTCATATAAATATATTTACACTCCATAGAAAAAGGTGTTTACTCTCCATAAAATTTGGTTTATTGTTAAAGATACTCAATAAGAGAAAATTTGATATTTGTCATAATCCTATTATTTTTGTTTTCGAGACTTAGTTAGTCTCGAAGTGGGGAAATATGTGGTATCTGGACAATTTATGTCTTTGCTAATGGTTGCAAATGGTCTTAGAGGATGTTGACTCAGCTTAAGGGGAGCATCTGGAGAGTAGTTCTATAGGGGCACCCTAAAGCAGAGGAAGTCTGTTAGGTGGAGTCCTGGGATTGGTCTTTAGGGGAAAACACCCATATCAGGTTACATAGGATAAATACCACGGTTAAAACAAAGGACGGGGAGAATAACATATTTAGAGTTTGGGTCAGGTTATTCTCCAGATGTCTGCAGATATCTGTAAATTGGCGCTGAGATCTTAAAATGTAATAAACAATTATAATCGAGGACAGTGTCAGCGGATTTCCTTGTTCTCACAGCATAATTAGCATCGTTTTCTCGACACCACACATGTCAACAGTATTTATTTCCAGAAGCCTTGAGAAAATTGTCCGGCTGCGGGGACTGTGCGGGGGGATTTATACTACTATCTGTACTTACTTGTGGCACAGACGCTGTTTCATCCTTTCCTACACTTAAATTGCCCTTGCCTAACGATTGCATCTGAAGCTGTGCTTGTAACACGGCTATCCTCACCATAAGGCGATAGTTCTCCTGTATATTGTGAGTACAGAGACAGCAATTGGATGGCATAATGTTCATGTTACTACTTAGCTTTTTCGGCTGGTGGAGGTCCTGTAGAACCATGTCCAGATAAAGTGTCCTGGTTGAAAAAGTTGAATGAAAAAAGATGATAGAGGAAAGAACTAAGACGTTGGTAAATGTATTAAAAGTAAAAACCGAAAGTTTGGCAAATAGCCAACTGGAAACAAACAGCACAGCAGCACGGACACAAGTTCGGAAGTTGAGGGCAGAGCTAGGGCAGAATGAGTCAAAGGTCACATCAAATGTCACACAATTACTTACAACACCACTACTAACCACAATTACGGACCACAACCACGCAACTACTGACCAAAACGGCACAACTACTAACTACTTACCACTACTGATTACAACTTCTGACAATAACCACTGACCACAACTACTGACCACAACTACTAACCACACCCACAAAACTACTGACTACAACTAATGACCACAACCACACAACCTCTGAAAACACTACTGACAACAACTACTGACCATAACTACTGACTACAACTACTGACCACCACAACTATTGACCACAACTACTGACCACAAACACACAGCTATGGACCACAACCACATAACTACTGACCGCAACCGCACAGCAACAGACCAATGCTACTGACGGAAACTAGTGATCACAACCACAGAACTACTTACCACAATAAGACCACAATTGATTACAGCTACTGGTCAAAACTACTGATCATAACGACACACCTACTGACCTACTGACCACACAACTACTGAACAAACCCACAAAGCTACTGATCACAACCATACAATTAAGGACCACAAAACTATTGACCACAATCACAAAACTACTGACCACAACTATTGACCATTACTGACCACAACTACATTTACATTTTAGTCATTTAGCAGACGCTCTTATCCAGAGCGACTTACAGTTAGTGAGTGCATACATTTTATTTTTTTCATACTGGCCCCCCGTGGGAAACGAACCCACAACCCTGGCGTTGCAAACGCCATGCTCTACCAACTGAGCTACATCCCTGCCAGCCATTCCCTCCCCTACCCTGGACAACGCTGGGCCAATTGTGCACCGCCCCATGGGTCTCCCGGTCGCAGCCGGCTACGACAGAGCCTGGATACGAACCAGGATCTCTAGTGGCACAGGCCTTAGACCACTGCGCCACTCGGGAGACAAGACCTCCACCACTACTGACAACAACCACACAACTACTGACCACAATAACTGACCACATCTACTGACCACAGCTACTAACCACACGCACAAAACTACTGAAGACAATCACACAATTACTGACCAAACAACTACTGACCACAACTACACAACTGCTGACTACAACTACTGACCACAACCACACAACCTCTGATAACACTACTGACCATAACTACTGACTACAACTACTGACCACCACAACTACCGGTCACAACTACTGACCACAAACACACAACTACGGACCACAACGACACAACAGCTCACCACAACCACACAACTACTGACCACAAACACACAATTACTGACCACAACAACTGACCACAACTGCTTACCATCACAAGCCCACAATTACTTACCACACCACTACTGACCACAACTACTGACCACAACGACACCACTACTGACCACAACTACTTTCCACTACTGAACACAACTTCTGACAATAACCACTGACCACAACTACTGACCAAAACTACTAACAACATCCACAAAACTACTGACTACAACCACACAAATATTGACCACACATACCCTGAACCACACAACTACTGACCATAACCACACATCTACTGACCACATCTATTAACCACAACCACACAACTACTGACCACAACTACTGACCACAACTACCGACCACAAAAACACAACTACTGACCACAACTGCTTACCATCACTATTCATCACAAGCCCACAATTACTTACCACACCACTACTGACCACAACTACTGACCACAATGACACCACTACTGACCACGACTACTTTCCACTACTGACCACAGCTTCTGACAATAACCACTGACCACAACTACTGACCACAACTACTAACAACACCCACAAAACTACTGACCACAACCACACAAATATTGACCATACATATCCTGAACCACACAACTACTGACCATAACGACACATCTACTGACCACATCTACTAACCACAACCACACAACTACTGACCACAACTACTGACTACCACATCTGACCACAACCACACAACTACTGACCACAACTACTGACCACAACTACTAACAACACCCACAAAACTACTGACCACAACCACACAAATATTGACCACACATATCCTGAACCACACAACTTCTGACCATAACCTCACATCTACTGACCACATAAATTAACCACAACTACACAACTACTGACCACAACTACTGACTACCACATCTGACCACAACCACACAACTACTGACCACCACTTCTGACCACAACTACTGACCACGACTACTCACCACAAGTACACAATTACTTACCACACAACTACTGACCACAACCACATAACTATGGACCACAACCACACATCTACTGACCACATCTATTAACCACAACCACAAAACTGCTGACCACAACAACACAGCTACTGACCACAGCTACTGACGAAAACTAGTGAACACAACCACATAACTACTTACCACAACTAAGACCACAACTACTGACCACAAGCACACAGCTACTGACCACAACTACTGAACACACCCACAATATTAATGACCACAACCATACACTTACTGACCACACAACTACTGACCACAACTACTGACCACAACCCAACTACTGACCACAACTACTCACAACTACCGACCACAACAACACAACTACTGACCACAACAACACAACTACTGACCACAACCCCAAAACTACTGACCACAACTACTGAGCACAAATACACAACTACTGTATGTGGGGTACAAAGATGAGGTAGTTATTCAAAAATCATGTTGAACACTATTATATCACACAGAGTGAGTACCTTCAACGTATTATCTGACTTGTTAAGCACATTTTTACTCCTGGACTTATTTAGGCTTGCCATAACGGAGGGGTTGAATACTTATTGACTCAAGACATTTCAGCTTTTCATTTTTAATTTAAAACATAATTACACTTTGACATTATGGGGTATTGTTTGTGTGCCAGTGACAAAAAAATCTCAATTTAATCAATTTTAAATTCAGGCTGTAACACAACAAAATGTGGAAAAACTGAAGGGAACACGGTAAAGTTATTCATTACAATTTGGATGGCATATCAATACACCCAGTCACTACAAAGATACAGGCGTCCTTCCTAACTCAGTTGCTGGAGAGGAAGGACATCGCCCAGTGATTTCACCATGAGGCCAATGGCGACTTTAAAACAGAAGTTACAAAGAAGTTGTAGTTACTCCACAATGCTAACCTAATTGACAGAGTGAAAAGAAGAAAGCCTGTACCGAATAAAAGTATTACAAAACATGCATCCTGTTTGCAACAAGGCACTAAAGTAATACTGCAAAAAAATTGGCAAAGCAATGAACTTTTGGTCCTGAATACAAAGTGTTATGTTTGGAGCAAATCCAATACAACACATTACTGAGTACCACTCTCCATATTTTCAAGCATATTGGTGGCTGCATCATGTTATAGGTATGCTTGTAATCGTTAAGGACTGGGGAGTTTTTCAGGATAAAAAATAAATGAAATGGAGCTAAGCACAGGCAAAATCCTAGAGGAAAACCTGGTTCAGTCTGCCTTCCACCAGACACTGGTAGATTAATTCACTTTTCAGCAGGACAATTACCTAAAACACAAGGTCAAATCTACACTGGAGTTGCTTACAACTGTTAGGTTCTGAACAAACAGAGTAAAAACTCACGGACAACTAGAAAAAGCTCAAACCAAGTTTATTCACCCACTGGGTCATTCAGCTGCAAAGACATAATTACACAAGCACATACATTTATACCCTCCCACTAGGCATTTTAGTAGACACTCTTATCCAGAGCGACTTACAGTTTGTGAGTGCATACATTCATTTTTTATACTGGCCCCCCGTGGGAATCAAACCCACAACCCTGGCGTTGCAAACGCCATGCTCTACCAACTGAGCTACATCCCTGCCGGCCATTCCCTCGACGACGCTGGGCCAATTGTGCGCCACCCCATGGGTCTCCCGGTCACGGCCAGCTACGACAGAGCCTTGGATTTGAACCAGGATCTCTAGTGGCACAGCTAGCACTGCGATGCAGTGCCTTAGACCGCTGCGCCACTCGGGAGAGCACAACTCCTTGCACATCTAGACAGCCAATACATCTCTGTTGCTAGTCAGGACTTAATTGGTTCCTCTCACTAGTGTAGTCATGACCCTGCCTCATGCTAGAACCTTTGTGGGCGTGGAAGTATACAGTGGGGAAAAAAGTATTTAGTCAGCCACCAATTGTGCAAGTTCTCCCACTTAAAAAGATGAGAGAGGCCTGTAATTTTCATCATAGGTACACGTCAACTATGACAGACAAATTGAGGAAAAAAAATCCAGAAAATCCCATTGTAGGATTTTTAATGAATTTATTTGCAAATTATGGTGGAAAATAAGTATTTGGTCACCTACAAACAAGCAAGATTTCTGGCTCTCACAGACCTGTAACTTCTTCTTTCAGAGGCTCCTCTGTCCTCCACTCGTTACCTGTATTAATGGCACCTGTTTGAACTTGTTATCAGATAAAATACACCTGTCCACAACCTCAAACAGTCACACTCCAAACTTCACAATGGCCAAGACCAAAGAGCTGTCAAAGGACACCAAAAACAAAAGTGTAGACCTGCACCAGGCTGGGAAGACTGAATCTGCAATAGGTAAGCAGCTTGGTTTGAAGAAATCAACTGTGGGAGCAATTATTAGGAAATGGAAGACATACAAGACCACTGATAATCTCCCTCGATCTGGGGCTCCACGCAAGATCTCACCCCGTGAGGTCAAAATGATCACAAGAACGGTGAGCAAAAATCCCAGAACCACACGGGGGGACCTAGTGAATGACCTGCAGAGAGCTGGGACCAAAGTAACAAAGCCAACCATCAGTAACACACTACGCCGCCAGGGACTCAAATCCTGCAGTGCGAGACGTGTCCCCCTGCTTAAGCCAGTACATGTCCAGGCCCGTCTGAAGTGCATTTGGATGATCCAGAAGAGGATTGGGAGAATGTCATATGGTCAGATGAAACCAAAATATAACTTTTTGGTAAAAACTCAACTCGTCATGTTTGGAGGACAAAGAATGCTGAGTTGCATCCAAAGAACACCATACCTACTGTGAAGCATGGGGTTGGAAACATCATGCTTTGGGGCTGTTTTTCTGCAAAGGGACCAGGACGACTGATCCGTGTAAAGGAAAGAATGAATGGGGCCATGTATCGTGAGATTTTGAGTGAAACCCTCCTTCCATCAGCAAGGGCATTGAAGATGAAACGTGGCTGGGTCTTTCAGCATGACAATGATCCCAAACACACCGCCCGGGCAACGAAGGAGTGGCTTCGTAAGAAGCATTTCAAGGTCCTGGAGTGGCCTAGCCAGTCTCCAGATCCCAACCCCATAGAAAATCTTTGGAGGGAGTTGAAAGTCTGTGTTGCCCAGCGACAGCCCCAAAACATCACTGCTCTAGAGGAGATCTGCATGGAGGAATGGGCCAAAATACCAGCAACAGTGTGTGAAAACCTTGTGAAGACTTACAGAAAACGTTTGACCTGTGTCATTGCCAACAAAGGGTATATAACAAAGTATTGAGAAACTTTTGTTATTGACCAAATACTTATTTTCCACCATCATATGCCAATAAATTCATAAAAAATCCTACAATGTGATTTTCTGGATTTTTTTTTCTCATTTTGTCTGTCATAGTTGACGTGTACCTATGATGAAAATTACAGGCCTCTCTCATCTTTTTAAGTGGGAGAACTTGCACAATTGGTGGCTGACTAAATACTTTTTTTCCCCACTGTATGTGTGTGGGATAGGACTGTTCCTTCTCACTTCATCTGACCTGACCTCGGGATGAATTTCTCGCTCCTCCCTAATCCACAAATGTCCTACCTTATCAGTGACTGAAACCAGACAGTTGCCCTTTGCCTCCCTCCTTAGGAGCCATGAGATTTAATAATAACATGTTTTGACAGAATGAAAACTTTCTGCACTCCCCCTTGTCTCACTCAGTAACTTTCCATACAACTAGTTCTTATTCACCCTCCATTGACCCCAACATATACATTCCTTATACATGTAAAGTAATCAATAAGTTGTAGTATGGTAACATGAATAAGTATATTTCAAGCTAGAACCCAACAGTACCTGTCACGGTTTCGGCCGAGGCTGCTCTTCCTCCTGGTTCGGGCAGGCTTCGGCGGTCGTCGTCCCCGGAGTACTAGCTGCCACCGATCTAGGTTTCATGTTCGTTTGGTTTTGTCTTGATGTTGTACACCTGTGTCTTGTTAGTCCTCGTTAGTGTCCTATTTAGTTCTCGTTGTGTGTGTTTGTCTTTGTGTGTGATTGCTCTTCTGTTTCGTGTTGGAGCTACGTACTTCCCTCCAGTGTTTTGGAGAGGCTTTTCGCACATGTTAGTGCGCCGTTCGTTTGACGCCTGTGTGCGCCGTTATTTCGCCTTCGGGCTTATTGTGCTTATTTTCTACGTGAATATTGCACTAAAGTCTTTTGGACTGAGCTTCTGCGTCCTGCGCTTGATTCATGCACCACACCCACCTTCAGCACCCCTTGACAGAATCACACACCTAAATGGAATCAGCAGGATCTGCAGTTACGCCTGAGTCGCTCGAGGAGCATGTTCGCGGCCAAGATGACCAGATACGACAACTGGGGACCGCTCTACAGGACGTCATCAACACCCTGCACCGATGGGAGGCCCGCGGGGTACCCATACCTCCACCTATCCTGCCAACCCCATCGGCCGGTCCACCAGTCCCAGGTCCGGAACCCAGGGGGATTCGGCTCTCGCTCCCGAGGGCGTATGACGGAACAGCTGCCGGGTGTCAGGGGTTCCTCCTGCAGGTGGAGCTCTACCTGGCCACTGTACACCCGGTGCCCTCGGGACACGAGAGCGTTTCCGCCCTCATCTCCTGTCTCACGGGCAAGGCTTTGGAGTGGGCTAACGCCGAGTGGAGGAAGATGGACGCCAACACCATCTCCTACGCCGAGTTCTCCCGCCGCTTCAAGGCCGTGTTCGACCATCCGGGGGGGCGTCTAGTCCACCTTAGACAGGGGAGGAGGAGCGCACAGGCGTTTGCTCTAGAGTTCCGGACTCTAGCGGCGGACGCAGGGTGGAATGAACGGGCCCTCATCGACCATTTTCGATGTAGCCTATGGGAGGACGTTCAACGTGAGTTGGCCTGCAGGGATACCCATCTCACCTTCGACCAGTTGGTCGATATGTCCATCCGTCTGGACACCCTGCTGGCCACCCGTGGACGTCCCGAGGGGGGTCCGTCCATTCCGCCCTCCGGCACCTCCGAGCCGAGCCCTATGGAGCTCAGGGGTGCCGGCGCTAGAAGAAGGAGGAGGAGGAGCCCGAGGGGGCCTGTCTCCTGCACCAAGTGCGGTCGTGGAGGGCACACTGCGGCCAGGTGCTGGGGAGGGTTCTCCGGGGGAGAAGACAACAGGCCACGCACTGGGGGGGCCTCCCAGGTGAGTAGACTTCCCACTTACCCAGAGCTTTCTGTTGCGCACTTTTGTATACCTGTGTGTTTTCCACAGGTTGCACCTCATTCCCAGCATAAGGCGCTAGTAGATTCAGGCGCAGCTGGGAATTTTGTTGATCAGAAGTTTTGTTTAGATTTAGGGATCCCTCTCCTACCTGTTGACAAACCTTTTCCCGTTCATGCCTTAGATAGCCGCCTGTTGGGGTCGGGGTTGATTAGGGAGATCACAGCACCACTTAGGATGTGTGCGCAGGGGGGTCATGAAGAGACCATACAGCTGTATCTGATCGACTCTCCTGCGTACCCAGTGGTGCTGGGAATTCCCTGGTTAAGCACCCATAACCCTGCTATTTCGTGGCAACAGAGGGCTCTCGATGGGTGGTCTGCTCAGTGCGAGGGGCGATGTCTGGGTGTTTCCGTGGGGGCGACTTCGGTGGAAAGTCCAAACCAAGTGCCCGCATTGCACATTCCGCCTGAATATGGGGATTTAACTCTCGTGTTTAGTAAAACTAGGGCAACGCAGTTGCCTCCTCATAGACAGGGGGATTGTGCGATTGATCTCCAGGCAGGAGCAGCGCTCCCACGGAGCCACGTGTATCCTTTGTCTCAAGAGGAGAGAAAAGCTATGGAGACTTACATAGCCGAATCTTTGAGACAGGGATACATTCGGCCCTCCACTTCTCCCGCCTCCTCGAGTTTCTTTTTTGTGAAGAAGAAAGATGGAGGGTTGCGCCCGTGCATTGATTACCGTGGTCTCAATCAGATTACTGTGAAATACAGTTATCCACTCCCTCTGATTGCGACCATGACAGAGTCATTGCATGGAGCGCGGTCTTTCACAAAATTGGATCTCAGGAGCGCGTATAACTTGGTGCGCATTAGGGAGGGTGACGAATGGAAGACAGCGTTTAGTTCCACGTCAGCTCATTTCGAATATCTCGTCATGCCATATGGGTTGATGAATGCTCCATCAGTCTTCCAATCCTTCGTAGATGACATTTTCCGGGATATGCAGGGACAAGGGGTGGTCGTGTACATTGATGACATTCTGGTGTACTCGTCTACCCGAGCCGAGCATATAACCCTGGTGCGTCGTGTATTGAGGAGGCTGTTGGAGCACGACCTATATGTCAAGGCAGAGAAATGTCTGTTTTTCCAGGAGTCGGTCTCCTTTTTGGGTTATCGGTTGTCCACGTCAGGGGTGAGAATGGAGGTGGATCGTGTGTCCGCTGTGCGTAATTGGCAAACTCCAACCACTGTAAAAGAGGTGCAGCAGTTCTTGGGCTTTGCGAATTTCTACCGGAGGTTTATCCGGGGTTTTGGACAGGTGGCAGCTCCCATCACGTCTCTTCTGAAAGGGGGTCCGGTGCACCTGCAGTGGTCAGCTGATGCGGACAGGGCCTTTAGGAGACTGAAGGACCTGTTTACGTCGGCTCCGGTGCTGGCGCATCCGGATCCCGCATTACCCTTTCAGGTTGAGGTAGACGCGTCTGAGGCTGGTATAGGGGCCGTTCTCTCTCAACGGTCCGGCACGCCACCTAAACTCCGCCCCTGTGCTTTTTACTCAAAAAAGCTCAGCCCGGCGGAGCGTAACTATGACGTTGGGGACAGGGAGCTGTTAGCTGTAGTTCAAGCCCTTAAGGTGTGGAGGCATTGGCTTGAGGGGACTCAACACCCTTTCCTCATTTTGACTGACCATCGGAACCTGGAGTAAATCCGGGCGGCGAGGAGACTGAACCCTCGCCAGGCTCGATGGAGTATGTTTCTCACCAGGTTCGTATTTAAAATCACGTACATCCCTGGGTCCCAGAATGGTAAGGCAGATGCGCTGTCCCAGCGGGATGACACGGAGGAGAGGTCCGTTGAGCCTACTCCCATACTACCGGAGTCTTGCCTTGTGGCACCGGTGGTGTGGGAGGTCGATGCCGAAATCGAGCGAGCGTTGCGTACCGACCCCAGCCCCCCACAGTGTCCTGAGGGTCGGAAGTACGTTCCGCTCGAGATTCGGGTTCGACTCATTTACTGGGCTCACACGTCACCCTCCTCTGGACA
The DNA here is from genome assembly GCF_964263955.1 of Coregonus lavaretus. Taxonomy (NCBI): domain Eukaryota; kingdom Metazoa; phylum Chordata; class Actinopteri; order Salmoniformes; family Salmonidae; genus Coregonus; species Coregonus lavaretus. The sequence goes on from NC_140004.1 coordinate 1,369,452, forward strand.
TCCGGGTATTGGCCGGACAGTGCATTGCCTTAGCACTAAATACTGGTGGCCCACTTTGGCTAGGGATGTGAGGGTTTATGTCTCCTCCTGCTCGGTGTGCGCCCAGTATAAGGCGCCCCGACATCTGCCCAGGGGTAAGTTACAACCCCTGCCCGTTCCACAACGACCATGGTCCCACCTCTCGGTGGATTTTGTAACAGACCTTCCCCTCTCTCAGGGGAATACCACCATCCTGGTCGTTGTGGACCGGTTCTCTAAGGCCTGTCGTCTTCTCCCTATGTCGGGTCTTCCTACTGCCCTACAGACCGCTGAGGCCCTATTTACCCACGTCTTCCGCCATTACGGGGTACCCGAGGATATAGTGTCGGATCGAGGCCCCCAGTTTACGTCCCGTGTTTGGAGAGCGTTCATGGAGCGTTTGGGGGTCTCGGTTAGCCTTACCTCAGGGTACCACCCGGAGAGTAACGGGCAGGTAGAACGTGTCAACCAGGATGTGGGTAGGTTTCTGAGGTCGTATTGCCAGGGCCGGCCGGAGGAGTGGGCACGGTACATTCCCTGGGCCGAGATGGCCCAGAACTCTCTCCGCCACTCCTCTACCAACCTAACCCCCTTCCAATGTGTGTTAGGTTACCAGCCGGTTCTGGCACCTTGGCAGCAGAGCCAGATCGAGGCCCCTGCGGTGGATGATTGGATGAGGCGCTCGGAAGAGACGTGGAACGCTGCCCACGTCCACCTGCAGCGGGCCGTCCTTCGTCACAAGGCGAGCGCCGATCTCCACCGCAGTGAGGGGCCGGTGTACGCACCCGGAGATCGAGTCTGGCTCTCTACCAGAAACCTACCCCTCCGCCTGCCCTGCCGGAAGCTGGGTCGGCGGTTTGTGGGGCCCTTTAAAGTCCTGAGAAGATTGAACGAGGTGTGTTATAGGTTACATCTACCTGTTGAGTATAAGAATATTAACCCCTCGTTCCATGTGTCTCTTCTCAGGCCGGTGGTAGCTGGTCCACTCCAGGACAATGAGATAGGGGAGACTCCTCCGGCCCCACTGGACATCGAGGGGGCTCCGGCGTACACCGTTCGGTCCATCTTGGACTCAAGACGCCGGATGGGGGGTCTCCAGTATCTCGTGGAGTGGGAGGGGTACGGCCCGGAGGAGCGGTGCTGGGTGCCGCGGAGGGACATCCTAGACCCATCTCTCCTGTCGGAGTTCCACCGGGACCATCCCGCGCGCCCTGCTCCGCGTCCTCCTGGTCGTCCCCGAGGCCGGGGTCGGCGCACGGCTGGAGCCGCGCGTCAAGGGGGGGGGGTACTGTCACGGTTTCGGCCGAGGCTGCTCCTCCTCCTGGTTCGGGCAGGCTTCGGCGGTCGTCGTCCCCGGAGTACTAGCTGCCACCGATATATGTTTCATGTTTGTTTGGTTTTGTCTTGATGTTGTACACCTGTGTCTTGTTAGTCCTCGTTAGTGTCCTATTTAGTTCTCGTTGTGTGTGTTTGTCTTTGTGTGTGATTGCTCTTCTGTTTCGTGTTGGAGCTATGTAGTTCCCTCCAGTGTTTTGGAGAGGTTTTTCGCACATGTTAGTGCGCCGTTCGTTTGACGCCTGTGTGCGCCGTTATTTCGCCTTCGGGCTTATTGTGCTTATTTTCTACGTGAATATTGCACTAAAGTCTTTTGGACTGAGCTTCTGCGTCCTGCGCTTGATTCATGCACCACACCCACCTTCAGCACCCCTTGACAGTACCTCCTTTTTGAATAGTAACTCCATACTGTTCAACATTATATACATTTGAAAATTACTTATAAATGAACAGAAAAGAAAATATTCTCAGTTGATTTGCATGTTTACACCTCCAAGACTTATGGCCTCTGACTTCACACTATGCATACTCTTATTTCCCCTCCTTTTATACAACTGATAATGACATTTCTGAGCTTTCGACTTTCTCTTCCTCCTTCGCATTCCTAAGAGAGTGGTATCAAAAAACTTGAAAAGAAAACACAAAATATGACAAATATTAGTAATGTGTTAAGCTATGCATAATCATATATGGCAAAAAACGAAGTTTGATAAAATGACGATTCCCACTATCCCTTAGCAAGTACCTTTGGGATACTGTTCTGCTGGGGTCCACAAAAATGAAGGCTCTAAACACCTCCTCATGCTTGTACCCAGACCTCCCCCGTCAGGCTGCAGGTTTACAGGAAGTGTTCCCATGTGATATCATCCTCACTTCGCTCTCTATTTTCCCAGACAAGCCCTCCCCCTCCTGAGTTTAGGATGTACAATGCATCTCTGTGGCTAAGCAGGTGGTGTTATCGCCCCACCCCGAGTCCAGAACCTTTGGTACTCCTCTACACATCTCCCAGTCTTCTTATCAGTGGGGAGTATACATTCTTGCACCTTGCCTCAGTCTATTGTTAATTATCCGGACTCATACACAGAGAGCTATTTGAGAATAAGCGACCCATTCATACTCAAGTGAATATGCAATACATGATGCAACAAATAGAGAGAATGCAATAATAATACAATAATATAAAACAGTGAAGCTATAAGACAGTGTTATAGGGCAATAGTTCACAATCTATAGTATTAGCTCTATCATATGCCTCCTATCTCACCCTTATAGAAACATTCTGTCTCAGAGACAGGCCCCCTATGTACTTTGCCTCTGGCCACAAATACATTTGCACATAGATCATTCCATCTAACCCATAACACGTTAATCACTACTGCTAGGCCACTTATATAGTTATAAACATACTAAAACATGCTCAAGTCAATTAGTCAGTTTCCAACAGTCCCTCATCTGGAACAATAATCACTCACATGTTCCACGCCACCTAGAATACATATTGACTTGAACAGGGAATAGAGAGAATACATGTTTAATAATTTCACACCACCCTTGATGAGAATGAGATTGGGGCAAGTACCGTCCATCCGTTTTGTTCTATGCCAATGGGATGCTAGATCTTCACTGGGATCCAATGAAAATGTGTTCCCTGTTGGATAAGGATTCTGCAGCCACTTCTAATAGCACGAGGTGTTATTGAGCACGTGGTGTTATTTTATATGTATAGGAAGTAGCGGCAAGAGAACCGTTGAAGATACATGGTGCATAGCAAGTAACGACAAGAGAATCGTTGAAAATGCATAAGGAGTAATAAGGGAGATTACTGAGTGTGTTTGGGAATAGTACTAAGTGAATATGGGTGTGAGAGTTGTGTGAGTGTGGAAAGGACGTGTTAAGCTGATTGAAATCTTCCAGAGATTTGAGACTGGGACGGAGGTTCACCTTTCAGCAGGACAATGACCCTAAGCATACTGCTAAAGCAACACTCAAGTGGTTTAAGGGGAAACATTTAAATGTCTTGAAATGGCCTAGTCAAAGCCCAGACCTCAATCCAATTGAGAATCTGTGGTATGACTTAAAGATTGCTGTACACCAGCGGAACCCATCCAACTTGAAGGAGCTGGAGCAGTTTTGCCTTGAAGGATGGGCAAAAATCCCAGTGGCTAATAGTTATGCACGCTCAAGTTTATTTGTCTTATTTTTTGTTTGTTTCACAAAAACAAATATTTTGCATCTTCAAAGTGGTACTCATGTTGTGTAAATCAAATGATACAACCTCCCCAAAAAATCCATTTTAATTCCAGGTTGTATGGCAATAAAATAGGAGAGAAGGATTACTAGAAGGATTACTTTTATCCTATCCCAGGTATTCCTTAAAGAGGTGGGGTTTCAAGTGTCTCCGGAAGGTGGTGAGTGACTACGCTGTCCTGGCGTCGTGAGGGAGCTTGTTCCACCATTGGGGTGCCAGAGCAGCGAACAGTTTTGACTGGGCTGAGCGGGAACTGTGCTTCCGCAGAGGTAGGGGGGCCAGCAGGCCAGAGGTGGATGAACGCAATGCCCTCGTTTGGGTGTAGGGACTACAAACCTCCTGGAATGAGGAGAGATAAGAGGTCTCTAGCTGACTCACACTCAGGCATCTGCCTCCAGGTTCTTTGGTGTGTTTTTCCCTGGGTATGGTTGCATGCGCCCTAGACCAAATTCGGGATATCTCTAGACACGTAGAGAAAATTGGCAATGCTACTCGAAATGCCCTGGAACAATTGAATGGGGAACCAATTGGAATTGCGTAAATTGGCTCTGCAAAACAGAGAGGCTCTTGACTATCTTTTGGCAGGTCAAAGGGGCACTTGTGCAATCATTGGCGACGAATGTTGTACTTTTTTCCCAGATCACTCTTCTAATATGACTGATCTCGCCGAATACATTGCCACTGTTGCTAAGAATAATTCCCCACAACCAGAGTGGACGCTTGCAACTTGGTTGGAATCCCTGTTTGGAAGTGTGGAAGAATTTCCATGACAGATATCTCTCTCACTTTTACCCAGTCTTCCCTAATCGGCTACAGATCATCAAAGACAGCTCACTCGCATCCTCTCCTTCATCCTCATCCTCGGGTGTCAAAGCAAGACGTAGACTACGAGCCTTGTAAGTAATTAATTGGACTGTATCGTCCAGAAAGCCATATTTATTAATGCGCTTTAACGTTAGAATTCTGATGACATGGTAAGACAAATCCCCTACTATCAATGTCCCAATTATGGTTAGCCCAAGCTACAATTGAGTGGGTTCCCTCTCGGAGGACACGAAAAGATAAGGTTTCCTGGGAGGAAAAATCCCTAGACTCAATGGATTCTTTAAAATATTTAATTCGTTTCAGAAACCACCTGCAGGATGAGCAGTGCACCCTCCCCTCACAGCTTAGGGGCAGCGCTCTCTCTCTCCTTCTCGCTTTTCCGAATCATAATTAGAACTATGTCACGCCCTGATCGAGAGAACTCTTGTTGGTTGGGTCAGGGTTTGAGTTCAGGTTGAGATCTATGTTATTAGATTTTAGGATCTAGTATGTGTATTTCTATGTTTGGCCGGGTGTGATTCCCAATCAGAGGCAGCTGTTGCTCGTTGTCTCTGATTGGGGATCATACTTAGGTAGCCATGTTGCCTACCTTAGTTGTGGGATCTTGACTCGTGTTTGGCTTGTTAGTGTGTAGCCATTGTTTGAGCTTCACGTTACGTTGCTTTGTTGTTTTGTCAAGTGTTTATCGTCATTAATAAATATGTACGCATACCACGCTGCACCTTGGTCTGACCCGTCTCTCAACGGACGTGACAGAAGATCCCACCACCAACGGACCAAGCAGCGTGCCCAGGAGCAGCAGACACCCTGGACACAGGTGGGGAAGTCATTTTGGACTTGGGAGGAGATATTGGCTGGTAGAGGACCCTGGGCGAAGGGGGAAGCCCAGGCAGGAGAGTAAAAACAGCGACTCAAAAGGACTCGGTCACGAAGAAAGCCCGAGAAGCAGCCCCAATAAAACATTTTGGGGGGGCACATGGGGTGGACGACGAGGCAGCAGGAGGCCGTGAAAGGGCTGACTATAGAGGAGGAGGCCGCTATTTTAGAGGTCCTCCAAGACCTGCGGATCGAGAGTTTAAGAGAGGAGGCCACCCCATTACGGGGGCTGATAGGGAGAATAGAGCAGGAGAGCTCCCTTAAAGAGGAGGAGCTGCAGGAGGCCCGTAGGGAGAAGGAAATAGTGGAGGCACGGAGAGAGGGGCTGGTCTGGCAACAAAAAGAGTGTGTGTTTATTGGGAACCTAGGTATGCGGAGAATTGCAGTGCGAGTGTCGCCAGTGCACATTCACAGCCCAGTGTGTCCCATGCCAGCGCCCCGCACGTGTCGTGCGAAAGTGGGCATCCAACCAGGACGGGTTGTGCCGGCTCAACGCTTCTGGTCTCCAGTGCGCATTCACAGCCCAGTGCGTCCTGTGCCAGTGCCCCGCACGTGTCCTGCGAAAGTGGGCATCCAGCCAGGACGGGTTGTGCCAGCTCTAAGCTCCAGACCTCCAGTGCGCCTCCACAGCCCAGACCTCCAGTGCGCCTCCACAGCCCGGTACGGCCTGTGCCAGCTCCTCGCACCAAACCAGTGGTGCGTGTCGCCAGCCCGGTATGCCCCGTACCTGCTCCCCGCACCAAACCAGTGGTGCGTGTATCCAGTCCGGCATGGCCCATGCCTGCTCCTCTCACCAAACCAGTGGTGCGTGTCTCCAGTCCGGCACGACCCGTGCCTGCTCCTCGCACCAGACCAGTGGTGCGTGTTCCAAGTCCAGCTCCGGTCAGCTGCTCTACTCCGGAGCCAGAGCAGTCCGCTCCACCGGTGCCCAGTCCAGCTCCGGTCAGCGGCAGTCCGCTCCACCGGTGCCAAGTTCAGCTCCGGTCAGCGGCTCCATTCCAGTGCCAGAATAATCCGCTCTATCGGTGCCTAGTCCATCCCCGGTCAGCTGCTCCAGTCCAGTGCCAGAGCAGTCGGCACCACCGGTGCTCAGTCCAGCTCCGGTCAGCGGCAGTCCGCTCCACCGGTGCCTAGTTCAGCTCCGGTCAGCGGCTCCATTCCAGTGCCAGAGCAATCCGCTCTATCGGTGCCTAGTCCAGCCCCGGTCAAGTGCTCGACTCTGGAGCCAGAGCAGTCCGCTCATCCGGTGCCAAGTCCAGCTCCGGTCAGCGGCGCCACTCCGGAGCCAGAGTAGTCCGCTCCACCGGGGTCCAGTTCAGCTCCGGTCAGCGGCTCCACTCCGGATTCAGGGCAGTCCGCTCCACCGGGGTCCAGTTCAGCTCCGGTCAGCGGCTCCACTCCGGAGCCAGAGCAGTCCGCTCCACCGGTGCCGAGTCCAGCTCCGGTCAGCGGCTCCACTCCGGAGCCAGAGCAGTCCGCTCCACCGGGGTCCAGTTCAGCTCCGGGCAGTGGCTCTACTCCAGGCCCAGAAGTCAGCCCCTCTCCAGGGTCGGGGCCTCCCACACCAGGGTCCAGACAGGGCTTGGTGCATCATGGGAGGATTGCCGATCCAGGCCCAGACGTCAGCCCCTCTCCAGGGTCGGGGCCTCCCACACCAGGGTCCAGACAGGACTTGTGCATTGTGGGAGGATTGCCGATCCAGGCCCAGACGTCAGCCCTTCTCTAGGTTCGGGGTCTCCCACACCAGGGTCCAGACAGGGCTTGGTGCATCGTGGGAGGAAGGAGAGGGGAACCATCGCACCGAGGTCCAGACCAGACCAGGGGCGCAACGGGGAGGCAGAGAGGGAGAGGTCGTCACGCCCGGAGCCGGATCCGCCTCCAAGGCTGAATGCCCACCCGGACCCTCCCTTAATGAGTCAGGTTGGTGCTGCCGGTTGGTGCTGCCGGAGTACGCACCTTTGGGGGTGGGGGGGGGGTACTGTCACGCCCTGATCGAGAGAACTCTTGTTGGTTGGGTCAGGGTGTGAGTTCAGGTTGAGATCTATGTTATTAGATTCTATGTTTAGGATCTAGTATGTGTATTTCTATGTTTGGCCGGGTGTGATTCCCAATCAGAGGCAGCTGTCGCTCGTTGTCTCTGATTGGGGATCATACTTAGGTAGCCATGTTGCCTACCTTAGTTGTGATATCTTAACTCGTGTTTGGCTTGTTAGTGTGTAGCCATTGTTTGAGCTTCACGTTACGTTGCTTTTGTTGTTTTGTCAAGTGTTTATCGTCATTAATAAATATGTACGCATACCACGCCTTACCTTGGTCTGACCTGTCTCTCAACGATCGTGACAAACTATTGATAAATTGTCCAACCCAAATTTAGAATGACAGTCCCTAGTGCTTCACGTTGAGTCTGTCACTCAAATGTAAGACCCTCAACTTAGCACACACAGACACTGGCAGAATTTACTTTTACAAAAAATATAATATTTAAAATATATAAACAGTATAAACAACTAACGTTGACATACAGCATACGGTGTATTCAGAACCCTTGAACATTTTATTTTTTCCCAATCTACACACAATACCCCATAATGACAAAGCAAAAACAGGTTGTTGTTGTTGTTATTGTGAAAATGTATATATAAACTCAGCAAAAAAATAAACGTCCTCTCACTGTCAACAGCGTTTATTTTCTGCAAACTTAACATGTGTAAATATTTGTTTGAACATAACAAGATTCAACAACTGAGACATAAACTGAGCAAGTTGTGTCCCTGAACAAAGGGGAGAGTCAAAAGTAACAGTCAGTATCTGGTGTGGCCACCAGCTGCATTAAGTACTGAAGTGCATCTCCTCCTCATGGACTGCACCAGATTTTCCAGTTATTGCTGTGAGATGTTACCCCACTCTTCCACCAAAGCACCTGCAAGTTCCCAGACATTTCTGGGGGGAATGGCCCTAGCCCTCACCCTCCGATCCAACAGGTCCCCGACGTGCTCAATGGGATTGAGATCCGGGATCTTTGCTGGCCATGGCAGATCACTGATGTTCCTGTCTTGCAGGAAATCACGCACAGAACGAGCAGTATGGCTGGTGGCATTGTCATGTTGGAGGGTCATGTCAGGATGAGCCTGCAGGAAGGGTACCACATGAGGTAGGAGGATGTCTTCCCTGTAACGCACAGCGTTGAGATTGCCTGCAATGACAACAAGCTCAGTCCGATGATGATGTGACACACCGCCCCAGACCATGACGGACCCTCCACCTCCAAATCGATCCCGCTCCAGAGTACAGGCCTCGGTGCAGGCCTCATTCCTTCGATGATAAACGTGAATCCGACCATCACCAGAAGAGTCAGTGAAGAGCACTTTTTGCCAGTCCTGTCTAGTCCAGCGACAGTGGGTTTGTGCCTATAGGCGACGTTGTTGCCGGTGATGTCTGGTGAGGACCTGCCTTACAACAGGCCTACAAGCCCTCAGTCCAGCCTCTCTCAGCGTATTGAGGACAGTCTGAGCACTGATGGAGGGATTGTGCGTTCCTGGTAACTCAGGCAGTTGTTGTTGCCATCCTGTACCTGTCCCGCAGGTGTGATGTTCGGATGTACCGATCCTGTGCAGGTGTTGTTACACGTGGTCTGCCACTGCGAGGATGATCAGCTGTCCGTCCTGTCTCCCTGTAGCGCTGTCTTAGGCATCTCACAGTACGGACATTGCAATTTATTGCTCTGGCCACATCTGCAGTCCTCATGCCTCCTTGCAGCATGCCTAAGGCACGTTCACACAGATGAGCAGGGACCCTGGACATCTTTCTTTTGGTGTTTTTCAGAGTCAGTAGAAAGCCCTCTTTAGTGTCCTAAGTTTTCATAACTGTGACATTAATTGACTACCGTTTGTAAGCTGTTAGTGTCTTAACAACCGTTCCACAGGTGCATGTTCATTAATTGTTTATGGTTCATTGAACAAGCATGGGGAACAGTGTTTGAACCCTTTACAATGAAGATCTGTGAAGTTATTTGGATTTTTACTAATTATCTTTGATAGACAGGGTCCTGAAAAAGGGACGTTTCATTTTTTGCTGAGTTCATGTAAAAAAAAAGGGAATATTACATTTACATAAGTATTCAGACCCTTTACTCAGTACTTTGTTGAAGCACCTTTGGCAGCGATTACAACCTCGAGTCTTCTTGGGTATGACGCTACAAGCTTGGCACACCTGTATTTGGGGAGTTTCTCCCAGTCTTCTCTGCAGATCCTCTCAAGCTCTGTCAGGTTGGATGGGGAGCGTTGCTGCACAGCTATTTTCAGGTCTCTCCAAAGATGTTAGATCGGTTTCAAGTCTGGGCTCTGGCTGGGCCACTCAAGGACATTCAGATACTTGTCCCGAAGCAAACTCCTATGTTGTCTTGGCTGTGTGCTTAGGGTGGTTTTTGGGTATCCTTCCCCAGGTCTGTGCCTTGACACAATCCTGTCCCGCAGCTCAACGGACAATTCCTTCGACCTCATGACTTGGTTTTTGATCTGACATGCGCTGTCAACTGTGGGACCTTATATAGACAGGTGTGTGCCTTTCCAAATCATGTCCAATCAATTGAATATGCCATACAGGTGGACTCCAATCAAGTTGTAGGAACATCTCAAGGATGATCAATGGAAACAGGATGCACCTGAGCTCAATTTCAAGTCTTATAGCAAAGGGTCTGAATACTTATGTAAATAAGGTTTTTATGTTTTTTATATTTTGTAAATTGGCAAAAAAATCTAAAAACGATTTATTCTGGCATCTCTTCATTTTGTTCTTCAGATAGCTTTACAGTTCATCCTCCTAATGGCACACATGTAACTCATGCCTGTCAAAATGGATGGCCCTTGATAATGTCCCTGAAAGGTTCTGTATTTATTTTCTTAGTTCACCTTGTGTTCTTGAATGTAGCCCTGTTTCTTTGTGTTCTTGAACGTAGCCCTGTCTTTCATTTTTGTTGATTGATTTCACCTGTGTTAGTTACTCACCTGGTCTCATCAGCTCCTTATTTAGTTCAGTTCATTATGTTTGTGCCTTGTGAGGTATTGTTCATTTTGACTCTACTAAGCCTTTTCCTAGCTCGTTTGTGAGTACCAGTTTTAGCCTTCAGTCCTAGTTTTTTTTCACCTGCCTGTTGCCTACATTGCCTGCCTGTGACCACGATTCCTGCCTTCTGCGAAGGCGAAATAAACACCTGCCACGCTCTGCGCGTGAATCTACACCTTTTTCTCCCTGAGTATTCAGCCTTTCTAGCGAGGGTGATCAGGCCTGACCAGAAAGTCAGAACAGAGATCATTCAACACCCTTAATTGAGTATGTACTACTTATTTAAAGACATTTCAAACATTCTGTTTCCCCTTTTTTACATTGGGTTTTTATTTTCATAGGGTACATTTCTTATCAGGAGAACTTACATGGATGCAACCAAAATTGCATCCTTTCTAACCCGTGAAGAACCTACTAAAACTAAATATAAAAGACCCCACACAATTAAAACAGACACGGTATTAACACCACTAACAAATATTCATAATAGGTGGGTTGTGTGTGCATGTGCTGGTGTGCGTTGTAAAACGCAGGGCAAAAACAAACAAATGGCCTTACTTAATTGGGAGCTCCCTTTAAGGCCGGATCTGGGTACCTTTATACTTTATAAACTGCAGAATTTCACTAACTGCTTGTCAAGGTCGTGGTAAGGAGTAGACCAAGGCGCAGCGTGATGAACAAACATGACTTTAATTAGTTAAAGCGTCAAAATACAAAACAAAACACGACTCGTGACGTCCACGGTATCAATGACCGAACACGGAACAAAAACCCACAACCACAAAGGGAAAACATACAGTTTAAATATGGCTCCCAATCAGAGACACCCAGCCAACAGCTGACACTCGTTGCCTCTGATTGGGAGTCACTCAGGCAAACATAGAATACAACAAACTAGAATGAACACCAACATAGAAATACACACATAGAAATGAACACACCCTGGCTCAACATAATGAGTCCCAGAGCCAGGGTGTGACAGTACCCCCCCCTAAAGGCGCGGACTGCGACCGCGCCTCAACTAAACAAACCAGGGGAGGGCTGGGCGGGCATACCTCCTCGGCGGCGGTTCTGGCTCCGGCCTTGACCACCACCCTCCAATACACCCCCCATAGTGTCCCTGGTCCAGTCTGGCCCCGCCGGCTGGAGCAGGACTGGACTTAACAGGAGCGATCCTTACCAGGCTGTCGACTCGCACCCCTGGCTTGGTGCGTGGAGGAGGAACGGGCATTACCAGGCTGACGACGCGCACCCCTGGCTTGGTGCGTGGAGGAGGAACGGGCCTTACCAGGCTGACGACTCGCACCCCTGGCTTGGTGCGTGGAGAAGGAACGGGCCTTACCAGGCTGACTTCTCGCACCCCTGGCTTAGTGCGAGTGGCAGGAACAGGCCGGACCGGGCTGGCGACGCGCACCGTAGGTTTGGTGCGAGTGGCAGGAACAGGCCGGGTCGGGCTGGCGACGCGCACCGTAGACTTGGTGCGGGTGGCAGGAACAGGCCGGACCGGGCTGGCGACGCGCACCGTAGGTTTGGAGCGAGTGGCAGGAACAGGCCGGGTCGGGCTGGCGACGCGCACCGTAGACTTGGTGCGGGTGGCAGGAACAGGCCGGGTCGGGCTGGCGACGCACACCGTAGGCTTGGTGCGGGTGGCAGGAACAGGCCGGACCGGGCTGGCGACGCGCACCGTAGGTTTGGTGCGAGTGGCAGGAACAGGCCGGGTCGGGCTGGCGACGCGCACCGTAGACTTGGTGCGGGTGGCAGGAACAGGCCGGGTCGGGCTGGCGACGCACACCGTAGGCTTGGTGCGTGGAGCAGGGACAGGCCGGACTGGGCTGGCGACGCACACCGTAGGCTTGGTGCGTGGAGCAGAGACAGGCCGGGCTGGGCTGGCGACGCACACCGTAGGCTTGGTGCGTGGAGCAGGGACAGGCCGAACCGGGCTGTGGAGACGGATAGGAGGCCTGGAGTGAAGAGCGGCCACCACCCGTCCTGGCTGAATGCCTACCCTCACACACTCTGTGTGAGGCATCCGCACAGGACGTACAGGGCGGTGAACCCCTGGCCTGGTGGCCTTCTGGATCCGCCCCCTTTTCTCCTCCGTCAGCCCCGTCGTCCATGCCGTGTGCCCCCCCCTAAAAATTTTCTGGGGTTGCCTCACGACCGTCCGACGACGACCCTGATCACGCCGTAGCTCCTCTCTACGGCGCGCCTCCACCGTCTCTTCTCCCGGCGCTTCCTCCCATGTCCAGCCCAAGAGCTGCCCCTGGACACGCTGCTTGGTCGTTGCATGGTGGGTTTTTCTGTCAAGGTCGTGGTAAGGAGTAGACCAAGGCGCAGCGTGATGAACAAACATGACTTTAATTAGTTAAAGCGTCAAAATACAAAACAAAACACGACTCGTGACGTCCACGGTATCAATGACCGAACACGGAACAAAAACCCACAACCACAAAGGGAAAACATACAGTTTAAATATGGCTCCCAATCAGAGACAACCAGCCAACAGCTGACACTCGTTGCCTCTGATTGGGAGTCACTCAGGCAAACATAGAATACAACAAACTAGAATGAACACCAACATAGAAATACACACATAGAAATGAACACACCCTGGCTCAACATAATGAGTCCCAGAGCCAGGGTGTGACACTGCTCTCCCAAGACAATAGCCTCGGGAAGCATTTCAAAGGGAGAGATAGGGACACCCCATCCTCTCCTGCAAGAGAAAATGTACAATTCGTTAGTTTTCACTATGCTAAATCTTAATCAGCAGCACAAAACTTTTAATTACAGACAAAACAAAACATGATAACTACTGTTCAACGGGAGTCCACTATGTACCCTCCGCTCATTAATCATTTGTGTTTTAATCCATTCCAACGTTTACTGTATATACTATTACCAATCTCTGTTGGATATTCCCTATTTGCTTCACACTCATTAATGTCTACTATTTTAAGATTAATATTCACTGAATCAAGACAAATCTACTTTTTTGGCCCATTTCTGTAGCCTGTACTGCCCTCAGACACGGTGGCATTCCTCTCACCACCAAGTCTAACGATTTACTCAAGTACATGACTTGTCTCTTTTTTTCACCATGATTTTGCATAACCACCGCACTACAATGCCCTTCTTACTCATGAACAACATTTTAAAACGTAATTTTAGGTTTAGTAACCTCAGAATTGCTTTTTTAAACTCTACAATTACAATTGTTTCTTTAACTCTTCAAACAATTACTCACAATATTAACTCCACTGTAATTTCTCGTGAGGACCCCTCTTCCCTTTCGTCAATCCTATAAAGCTATTTCAGAATAAGATGGAATAAAGTGTCTCACGAGATTAAAAACCCCCAAGTTTTTCTGAGCTTGCAAGGAGTCTTTGGCCGTGCCCATTTTAACTTGTTATCTTTTAGAATCTATTCCCCTGGCATTATCCAACCACATAGATTATCCAACCACACCCGTTGCCGTGCGCCTCTTTCAGTGGCTCTATGGCTTTGTTAAACTTTTCTTCCTCTAGCCCCCCTTTAAAGGGAGAATTGGGTCCGCCGGTCGCCATTTCAATAGTTATTATTCCGACGCCTCTCCCGACGGTGTCCAGGGTGTTTAGATTTCCTCACCCATGGCTCTAATACACGCCAAATTTAACTATATATTTTTAGGCCCACTTCCCAAAGAGAAGTTACGGTATAGGTACCTAATAATTTGATCAGGGGACCTGATACTTTGTATTAGAACCAATACTGAAGCATCTGCCAATTTACTACTGGAGAATACGGGAGACCTAATGTCTAATACCAGTGTCACGCTTCAAATATCACTCTTGTTGACAATACACATAAACAAAATTATTCACAGTTGTCTTCTTATTTCCACATAATCTGTCACGGTTCCCCACCCTAATAGGGCATAAACCAACCTCTCTCCTTACTGCTACTGCTAATATACACAAATCACTTTCAAACAACGTTCTAATATCCTTTCACTTTTCTAACCTCTCCTCCAGAACTTATAGGCAACCTTCGATCACCATCCACATTCCCACTCACTGACAATGTTTCATCTTTAAGCACAGATATCCTCAGATATCTCCTGTTCTCCATGGAATGCACTTCCTGCCTTTGTCCCTCTACATAGTGTGGTATCTAAATAATTATGCAAATTTTGCTGTGAGAACAAGGAGTCCGCTTACACTGTACTTTGATTATAAAGGTTTATTATTTCAAAGGATTTCAGCGTAAGTTTACAGACATCTGCAGGCATCTGGAGAACAACGGACTCAAAATAATATGTTGTTCTGTCCTCCTTTGTTTTAACCGTGGTATTTATATCCTATGCCCTATGTAACATAATATGGGTGTTTTTCCCATAAACCAATCCCAGGAGGCCACCTAACAGACTTCCTCTAACACACCATTTGCAAACATCAACAAAGTCATAAACTGTTTAAACACTACAATAGATTACTTCTCTACAACCTATCGTACTAGTACACCAGCATGCCAATTTCTCCTTACACTACGCAGGTAATATCAAATTATTAAACAGACATGTTGTAGGGATGGCCACTTCCCCCAAACCTCCTAAGGGACTTCAACCCCCTAGTCAAACCTTCTGGTGGCTAAACCTCTCCTAGGCACAGAGAGCCTAGTCGAACCTTCTGGTGGCTAAACGCTATGCACAGAGTACCTAGTCTAACCTTCTGGTGGCTAAACCCTCCTAGGCACAGTGCCTAGTCGAACCTTCTGGTGGCTAAACGCTATGCACAGAGTGCCTAGTCTAACCTTCTGGTGGCTAAACTCCTCCTAGGCACAGAGTGCCTAGTCTAACCTCTTCATGGCTAAACCCTTCCTAGGGGCCTGTCATGCCAAATAGTGTCCCCCCCCCCCCCACTTATTTCACCTCGTAAGTGCTCGCTCAGTCTGAGCAAAATTATTACCTCAGAATTGTTCTCCAAGGACTGTGTTTTTGACGGTGACAACTTCTTTATATTAGAAAATATTGTTAAATAGGAATAAATAATTTAAGCTGTTTTTAGATTGACGTTGCTAGCTACTGCAACGTTACTTATATACCTCAGCCTGCCTAGTCAGCTAGCCAGCTACAGTAGCTGGCTAGCCAGACAGTTTTATTTAGCTAACTTTAGCTAGCTACTGTAATTGTTATTGTAGCTTTCTGTTTCTATGTAGCTTCCACTTCAATGGCATCCCACAAGGAGATTTTATTTTATCTTTCCAAATAGGCGAAGTACTATGAAGGCACCACTGATCTCGACAAGAGGCGGAACATTCAGAGAAGTTCACAATTCAGGGTAACGTTAAGCAGTTAACTTCTATTAGATAACTGGATGGATTTAGTTATGTACAACCATTTTTCAACAACCATTTTCCATCTAGCTAGTTGGTCATCTACATATTTCTAGCTATACATATAGTTCAGTGGAGGCTGCTGAGGGAAGGATGGCTCATAATAATGTCTGGAATAGAGTAAATGGAATGGTATCAAACACGGGGTTTCCATGTGGTTGATACCATTCAATTGACTCTATTCCAGCCATTATTATTAGCCGTCCTCCCCTCAGCAGCCTCCACTGATATAGTTATATGTTTGTCATATTGAATGTCATATTTGGGGAGGAGTGAGAAAGAAAATATGAAAGTGAGACAGGGAGAGAGAGAAACAGAGAGAGAAAGACAGCAGTACAAATGTACTTAGACTTGAGTATTTCAACAAC
Organism: Coregonus lavaretus; assembly: GCF_964263955.1. Lineage (NCBI taxonomy): Eukaryota > Metazoa > Chordata > Actinopteri > Salmoniformes > Salmonidae > Coregonus > Coregonus lavaretus. The sequence continues at coordinate 1,385,556 of NC_140004.1, forward strand.
TCTTCTCTTCCAACTTGTTAGGCAATCATATGTACCTACAAGGGAAGGATGGCCAGCCACATAGGAGGGTGATTTTTACCAAGGAGGAGAAAGAGGCCGTGCTGACCGAGATGCATGCTGGCTATTTCGGAGTGAAGTGCATGATTGCCAAAATCAACCTACGGTTCTTCTGACGGGGAATTGTCAATGAGGTGGACAGCTGGGCAAGTGAAACAACCTTTTTTTTATCAATCACATTCTATTATATCAGAAATTATTATGATTTCAATGAATGTGATATCAGAGAGCACACAATGTTTCAATTTGTAACTTTTTGCTTAAAGGTCAGCACGCTGTCTAGCCTGCCTGTCACGACTTCGGCCCAAGGCTGCCTCCCCTCCTTGTTCGGGCAGGCTTCGGCGTTCGTCTTCACCAGTGTACTGACCACTGCCGCCCCAATCATCATCACCTTTGTCTTGTCTTGTCAATCACACACACCTGGTTCTAATCCCCTCATTAGTCCGTGTATAAGTGTTCCCTCTGCCACCTTGTCCTTGTGGGTGATTGTTATTTGTGAGAGTAGTGGAGCTACTCGTACATTCTGTTGCCAGGGTAGATTTTCCCCTGTGCCTATGTATTATTGGATTCTACCATTACAGTGTATTTGCCAGGGATGAGAGCTTCCCCTGTGCCTGTTTTCGTGGATCGCTATTTGAGCACATTTGTGTGTCCACAAAGGAATAAAACTCTGTATTCGGTGATTACCCTCCTGCGCCTGACTCCTTCCATCACGATCATCACACTGCCAGAAGTTTGAGAGGGCGAAGACTGTGGCACCGGAGTTGAAGCCCATCAATGTTGTTTCATCATGGCACATGATTGGTAAGTGTCCCAATTCAAATTCTGCCCTGATAAGTTGTTTTGTAATGGTTGCTTTATTTGACCACAGCAGAGTTCAATATTACAGAATGTGTGTGTGTCAGTATCCTTATAAATATGAAAATGTGCATGCTGTATTACACAGATATGGGTAAGAATAATGTAATATTTTCTCTAACACTTTAAATGTTAGGGGTGGACCTCATCGAACCCTTCATGAAATCCAGGAATGGCAACAGCTGGTGTCTGAAGGCGACCGATCACTTTACCAAGTGAGTGGAGGCAATACCCATTAAGGTCAGTAAAGGAAGAGTACGTGCTTAACTCTAAATTACCTTCTGTAACCCATTAAAAAGGGCGCTTGGAACCAAAAATAGATTTCGTTTTGTATGATACCCATCAAGGATGGGACTGGCGAGGCCACCTCCAAGGTGATGATGGACATCTTCAACACCCACGGTTCTCCTGAGGTCATCTTGAGTGACCGAGGTCATGAACGCTGGAACAAGGTACAGATGTTATAGGTTATATTCTGTCACCAATGTTTTTTTGTTTTATTTTACTTTTATTTTATTTATTTTTCATGGTACATAATCAGACATATTTCAATATCTTACATTGTCAATAGATATCACTTTCCTAACCGCTTCTCCAGGTTTGATGAATGGACCAACCAGACCCTCAAGACTGCCATGGGCAAGTCCCTTGATTGGTACCAGAAAGGGTGGGAGAAAAACCTAAAGGTAATTCTCTTTGCACACAACAACAGCATCCAGGCCTCCACCGAGTACGGACGGGAGCCGCAGCTGTTGACTGAGGTAAACAATGCAATTGTATATACAATTATTGCATATACTGTAGTCTGATGTGGTGGAAGTTGTCGACCAGATCAGAATGCCATTGAGGACCACCTTCAGGCACGGACTGAGAAGGATGTGGAGGTGTTTGACCAGGTAAAAATTATTGTCCACTGTTAATTTATTTTCTGGCCCTCCAAGAGATATGTAAGAAATGTATTTGTAATATGAAATTATAATTGAATTTATTACTGTTATCAATCAAGATGAGACTGAACATCGACAAGGCACAGGAGAAACAGAAGGAGAGCTACCGGAGCTGGGGTCACCATCTGTTAAGGTGAATATACAACATCTCAGATAATAACTATTTGCATTTGCATAAAATAACCTGAAGCTAGTTTTAGTTTCCCTAACACTGATATTTTTCTCTTTGTCTTCTTAGGGTTACCTAGGATCAGTCTGACTCTCTGTGCTCTGAATCGGAGGGGGACATTGTAGGCATCATTTCCAATTTGTAAGTCGCTCTGGATAAGAGCGTCTGCTAAATGACGTAAATGTAAAGCTACTGTCATTGTCATGTTGTCATTATCTGCTAAGAAAGTTTTTTTGCTCTATCATACTGGGCACATAATATTTGACATACACATATTAACTAAAAACACTAGCACTGCAAAGACAGCAGCAGTGCCTGGACTTTGCAGTCTCCCTCTTCAAGTCCCCCTTCTGAGACTGTCTGCCTGTTGAGAACAAGTGACAGGCAGAACCTCCCACCCACACAGCAAACACCTCCTCAATATTCCACACAACAGAATTCAATATTTAAGTATATGATTGCCATGTGAGTGTACAAAAAATCGGAAAAAATATATAAATGACAACTGTACCAAAAAAGGAAGTCAAAGATGGGTTAAAATCTTAAATATTGCCAGGTTGGTTTTCACAGCTGTTTCACAAGGTGTTCATTATTGTAAGTTGTAAGGTAACCTTTGATTATATTTATTTGTTCCACATTATTCAGCGTTGAATCCTAGGACCTACAATAGATACATATACAATACCAGTCAAAAGTTTGGACACACCTACTCATTCAAGGGTTTTTCTTTATTTGTGCTGAGCACTTGTTGGCTGCTTTTCTTTCACTCTGCGGTCCAACACATCCTAAACCATCTCAACTGAGTTGAGGTAGGGGGATTGTGGAGGCCAGATCATCTGATGCAGCACTCCATCACTCTCCTTCTTGGTCAAATAGCCCTTACAAAGCCTGGAGGTGTGTTGGGTCATTGTCCTGTTGAAAAACAAATGATTGTCCCACTAAGCCCAAACCAGATGGGATAGCGTATCGCTGCAGAATGCTGTGGTAGCCATGCTGGTTAAGTGTGTCTTGAATTCTAAATAAATCACAGTGTCACCAGCAAGGCACCCCCACACCATCACATCTCCTCCTCCATGCTTCACGGTGGGAAATACACATGCAGAGATCATCCATTCACCTACACTGCGTCTCACAAAGACACAGCGGTTGGAACCAAAAATCTCCAATTTGGACTCCAGACCAAAGGACACATTTCCACCGGTCTAATGTCCATTGCTCGTGTTTCTTGGCCCAAGCATGTCTCTTCTTATTATTGGTGTCTTTTAGTAGTGGTTTCTTTGCAGTAATTCGACCATGAAGGCCTGATTCACGCAGTCTCCTCTGAACAGTTGATGTTGAGATCTGTCTGTTACTTGAACTCTGTAAAGAACTTATCTGGGCTGCAATTTCTGAAGATGGTAACTCTAATGAACTTATCCTCTGCAGCAGAGGTAACTCTGGGTCTTCCTGTGGCGGTCCTCATGAGAGCCAGTTTCATCATAGTGCTTGATGGTTTTTGCGACTGCACTTCAAGAAACTTTTAAAGTTCTTCATATTTTCCTGATTGACTGACCTTCATGTCTTAAAGTAATGATGGACGGTTGTTTCTCTTTGATTGTTTGAGCTGTTCTTGCCATAATATGGACTTGGACTTTTACCAAATAGGTTTACAGTGGGGGAAAAAAGTATTTAGTCAGCCACCAATTGTGCAAGTTCTCCCACTTAAAAAGATGAGAGAGGCCTGTAATTTTCATCATAGGTACACGTCAACTATGACAGACAAAATGAGAAAAAAAATCCAGAAAATCACATTGTAGGATTCTTAATGAATTTATTTGCAAATTATGGTGGAAAATAGGTTTTTGGTCACCTACAAACAAGCAAGATTTCTGGCTCTCACAGACCTGTAACTTCTTCTTTAAGAGGCTCCTCTGTCCTCCACTCGTTACCTGTATTAATGGCACCTGTTTGAACTTGTTATCAGTATAAAAGACACCTGTCCACAACCTCAAACAGTCACACTCCAAACTCCACTATGGCCAAGACCAAAGAGCTATCAAAGGACACCAGAAACAAAATTGTAGACCTGCACCAGGCTGGGAAGACTGGATTTGGGAAGACTTGGATTGAAGAAATCAACTGTGGGAGCAATTATTAGGACACGGAAGACATACAAGACCACTGATAATCTCCCTCGATCTGGGACTCCACGCAAGATCTCACCCCGTGGGGTCAAAATGATCACAAGAACGCTGAGCAAAAATCCCAGAACCACACGGGGGGACCTAGTGAATGACCTGCAGAGAGCTGGGACCAAAGTAACAAAGCCTACCATCAGTAACACACTACGCCGCCAGGGACTCAAATCCTGCAGTGCCAGAGGTGTCCCCCTGCTTAAGCCAGTACATATCCATGCCCATCTGAAGTTTGCTAGAGTGCATTTGGATGATCCAGAAGAGGATTGGGTGAATGTCATATGGTCAGATGAAACCAAAATAGAACTTTTTGGTAAAAACTCAACTCGTCATGTTTGGAGGAAAAAGAATGCTGAGTTGCATCCAAAGAACACCATACCTACTGTGAAGCTTGGGGGTGGAAACATCATGCTTTGGGGCTGTTTTTCTGCAAAGGGACCAGGACGACTGATCCGTGTAAAGGAAAGAATGAATGGGGCCATGTATCATGAGATTTTGAGTGAAAACCTCCTTCCATCAGCAAGGGCATTGAAGATGAGACGTGGCTGGGTCTTTCAGCATGACAATGATCCCAAACACACCGCCCGGGCAACGAAGGAGTGGCTTCGTAAGAAGCATTTCAAGGTCCTGGAGTTTTCTAGCCAGTCTCCAGATCTCAACCCCATAGAAAATCTTTGGAGGGAGTTGAAAGTCTGTCTTGCCCAGCGACAGCCCCAAAACATCACTGCTCTAGAGGAGATCTGCATGGAGGAATGGGCCAAAATACCAGTAACAGTGTGTGAAAACCTTGTGAAGACTTACAGAAAACGTTTGACCTGTGTCATTGCCAACAAAGGGTATATAACAAAGTATTGAGAAACTTTTGTTATTGACCAAATACTTATTTTCCACCATAATTTGCAAATAAATTCATAAAAAATCCTACAATGTGATTTTCTGGATTTCTTTTACTCATTTTGTCTGTCATAGTTGACGTGTACCTATGATGAAAATTACAGGCCTCTCTTATCTTTTTAAGTGGGAGAACTTGCACAATTGTGGCTTGACTAAATACATTTTTTCCCCACTGTATCTTCTGTAGCTGACTTTGTGATCTGTAAGGTAAGTAACTTTAACGTGTCAAGTATATTACACATTTTCTTTGCCATTTCTGAAATGTAGCAACGTTTAAGACATCGATTTAATGTTGTAATGTTAACAAGGTACCCAAAAGTAGTTCGAAGTAATGTTTTCATTTTATTAGCTAAAGAAAACTTGTTTAAACAGCGAAATTGTTGCGGAAATCAGCCGTGTTTGCATAGCGATGAGGAAAACAACGACATTTAGGCGGTAAAGATCTCCAAAATTCTAATCATTAGGTTATCGCACCGTTGATATAGCAACGGACTCTAATAGTTTATCCAATCCCATTGTGACACAGAGGGGGTCAATACTTGGCCGGGGGACATTATTTGGCATGACAGGCCCCAACCACTAGGTCTACCGGTAGTATATACAGTGGGCCTCCTGAATAAACTCAGGCTTTCTAGGTCCGTATCCTATAATTTGTATTCAACCTACGACTCTCATCTCCCCAAGATGTCAAAATGAGTGGTAACAGGTGTAAGTGCCTACCTTGTTTTTGGTGCCAGCTCCTGTTTCACTGATTCGGACTCTCCAGTTCGACTGTAAATCATTGTGAATCCTGCCAACAACGACAACTGTTAGGTTCTGAACAAACAGAGTAAAAACTCACGGACAACTAGAAAAAGCTCAAACCAAGTTTATTCTATTATTATGACAATGGGTCGTACAGCTGCAAAGACAAACACATGATTACACAAGCACATATATTTATACCCTCCCACTAGGAGGAATCAACTCCTTGCACATCGAGACAGCCAATATATCTCTGTTGCTAGTTGAGAAATGTCTTGTTAACAAACTATAGTTTTGGCAAGTCGGTTAGGACATCTACTTTGTGCATGCAAGTAATTTTTCCAACAATTGTTTACAGACAGATTATTTCACTTATAATTCACTGCATTACAATTCCAGTATGTCAGAAGTTTACAAACACTAAGTTGACTGTGCCTAAAGAACGGCTTGGAAAATTCCAGAAAATGATGTCATGGCTTTAGAAGCTTCTGATAGGAGAATTGACATAATTTGAGTCAATTGGAGGTGTACCTGTGGATGTATTTCAAAGCCTAACTTCAAACTCAGTGCCTACTTGCTTGACAGCATGGGAAAATCAAAAGAAATCAGCCAAAACCTCAGAAGAAAAATTGTAGACCTCCACAAGTCTGGTTCACCCTTGGGAGCAATTTCCAAATGCCTGAAGGTACCACATTCATCTGTACAAACAATAGTATGCAAGTATAAACACCATGGGACCACGCAGCCGTCATACCGCTCAGGAAGGATACACGTTCTGTCTCCTAGAGATTAACGTACTTTGGTGCGAAAAGTGCAAATCAATCCCAGAACAACAGCAAAGGACCTTGTGAAGATGCTGGAGGAAACAGGTACAAAGGTATCTATATCCACAGTAAAACGAGTCCTATATCGATATAACCTGAAAGGCCGCTCAGCTAGGAAGAAGCCACTGCTCCAAATCCCCCATAAAAAAGCCAGACTACAGTTGCAACTGCACATGGGGACAAAGATCGTACTTTTTGGAGAAATGTCCTCTGGTCTGATTAAACAGTTTGGCCATAATGACCATCGTTATATTTGGAGGAAAAAGGGGGATCTTGCAAGCCGAAGAACACCATCCCAACCGTGAAGCACGGGGGTGGCAGCATCATGCTGTGGGGGTGCTTTGCTGCAGGAGGGACTGGTGCACTTCACAAAATAGATGGCATCATGAGGAAGGAGAATTATGTGGATATATTGAAGCAACATCTCAAGACATCAGTCAGGAAGTTCAAGCTTGGTCGCAAATGGGTCTTCCAAATGGACAATGACCCCAAGCATACTTCCAAAGTTGTGGCAAAATGGCTTAAGGACAACAAAGTTAAGGTATTGGAGTGACCATCACAAAGCCCTGACCTCAATCCTATAGAACATTTGTGGGCAGAACTGAAAAAGCGCGTGCGAGCAAGGAGGCCTACAAACCTGACTCAGTTACACCAGCTCTGTCAGGAGGAATGGGCAAGAATTCACCCAACGTATTGTGGGAAGCTTGTGGAAGGCTACCCGAAACATTTGACCCAAGTTAAACAATTTAAAGGCAATGCTACCAAATACTAATTGAGTGTATGTAAACTTCTGACCCACTGGGAATGTGATGAAATAAATAAAAGCTGAAATAAATCATTCTCTCCACTATTATTCTGACATGTCACATTCTTCAAATAAAATGGTGACCCTAACTGTCCTAAAACAGGGAATTTTTTACTAGGATTAAATGTTAGGAATTGTGAACAAATGACTTTTAAATGTATTTGGCTAAGGTGTATGTAAACTTCCGACTTCAACTGTATATGTGTGTGGGATAGAACTGTTCCTTCTCACTTAATCTGACCCCCTCCCTAATCCACAACTGTCCTACCTTATCAGTTACTGAAACTAGACTGTTGCCCTTTGCCTCCCTCCTTAGGAGCCATGAGATTTAACAATAACATGTTTTAACAGACTATAAACGTTCTGCACTCCCCCTTGTCTCACTCAGTAACTTTCCATACACCTAGTTCTTATTCACCCTCCATTGACTCCAACATATACATTCCTTATACATGCAAAGTAATCTATAAGTTCTACTATGGTAACATGAATAAGTATATTTCAAGCTAGTTACAGTTTTGACTTAAATGTACTTGAAAATCTATGGCAAGACCTGAAAATGGTTGTCTTGCAATGGTCAACAACCAATTTGACAGAGCTTGAAGAATTTTGAAAAGAATAATGGGCAAATGTTTCACAATCCAGGTGTGGAAAGTGCTTAGAGAAAGACTCACAGAAAGACTCACAGCTGTAATCGCTGCCAAAGGTGCTTCAACATAGTATTGACTTAGTGGTGTGAATACTTATGTAAATTAGATATTTATTTATTTCATTTTCAATACATTTGCAAACATTTCCCCCCCCAAAAAATCACTTTGTCATTATGGGGTATTGTGTGTGGATGGGTGAGAAAGAAAATCTATTTAATCCATTTTGAATTCAGGCTGTAACAACAGAATGTGGAACAAGTCAAGGGGTATTAATACTTTCTGAAGGCACTGTAATATGCCTTTTAATTGCTACCATGGTCATGCATTCCATATTTCTATTGTAAGAAACATGTCAATTTAGAACTATCCATATAGGCCAATTTCCACGAGTGTAAGGGGTTGTTGATCGTATACAATGTTTTGATATATTTTATACATTTAGCTTTTTGTCATTGTGTTTGTTTCCTCAACATTCTAAAGGGCCCATTGTCACATCATGACTTCCAACATTCTATTCTATTCACTGTAAACAATGTAACTTTTGACACAAATCAGCTACTTTGACCACTTTCCCAATAACTTAAAAACGTAGAGCGTATGAAATTGGAACACCGACTGCAAGCCAGGCCTAATCGCCCAACATCAGTGCCCGACCTCACTAAAATGCTCTTGTGGCTGAATGGAAGCAAGTCCCCGCAGCAATGTTCCAACATCTAGAAGAGTGGAGGCTGTTATAACAGCAAAGGGGGAACCAACTCCATATTAATGCCCATGATTTTGGAATGAGATGTTCGATGAGCAGGTGTCCACATACTTTTGGTCATGTTGTGTATATTCTACCAATCAAACTGTACAGCTGTTGTAGTAATGACATCTGCTACTTTTCGTCTTAACTTTTTGAAACATCTGCCATTTTGACCCCTTTCCTAAAACATTTGACAAAAAGTTAGAGCGTATGACATCTTTCTCTACTTCCCTGCTATTCAAATCTTAAATTTTGCAAAAAATATATTATACCGATCAAACGATACTGAGTTTTTAGTAACCACATCAACAACATTTCCTCTAGCATATTATAAAGAACATACATTTGACAACAGAAACCACATTCCCAACAAGTTACACAAAAAGTTAGAGTGTATAACATCTTTGTCTACTTCTCTGCTATCTAAATATGTAATCAGAACACTTCTTCCACTACCACAAAAATGCTTTTGAAGAGCTGAAGCAAGGCACACAATTTGATTTCATCTACAATTGCCATCTAGTTATTGTTGGTATTTGTGAGCGGTTAATAGTATGTGGTGTAAACAGTGTCAGTAAGAAGGGGGAGAGTAGGGGAAGGCTGATAAATCTCTGCTATAAATCACATACAGATTACATTCATGGATTTTCAATACTTTTTCTTGGTTGTGTTGTGTATTTCAGTAGTGCCTGGGTGTTCCCTGGCCAGATCCATAGCATGAGAAGAAACTCAGGGCCCTTAATAATATAATGTATTACATTTGGAAAGCACTTTTCATTACACAAGAATAATCTCTAAGTGCATAAAATAGGTATTTGATGTCATTTTCTGTTCTTTGTCCAGTCATATTCTCCTTTAAGCCACAGAGAGGTCACCACTAGAGGGCATAATATAACTACTGAACAGCAGACATTTAGGCCTACAGCTTGGAAGCTACCTGTGGATCATGAATATAAAATAAGACACAATGCACTAGCACATGCACACACACACACACCAGATAGAGGTGAGACATATGATACTGTGTTCTAAGAGGTTCTGAGGTCAAGTTGCATGCCTGCTCACGTGTGCGTGTGTATGTGTAAGACAGCCAGGTGGAGTGAGGGGTAAAATGTTTCCCTATAGTCCTGCCTGTGATCACGCACTCTAGTCAGAGAAAGGCTGGATGGCACGTAGCACTACCCTATAAATACTCACCTGGATTCGTTCCAAACCCTACAGTGTCTGTACACTGACTCGTCACTCACTCACAATCTCTATCTCTCTCAAATCACTGCCATTATTCCTTTCCTTCAGATTAGTCTATGGGCCTACGAGAAAAAGGTTGCAATCCACACTCTGGGGATATGTACAAAGACACAGTTTGGAGGTTTCACAGCTGCCATTTTACACATAGCCTCGTTCCCAGAAAAATTGTGCGTATAAGCGTGTAACAACTCAAATCTAACCTATGTGGGACTGAACTAAATATTTGTCTTTATTTGAGCTTAGTGAATCACATGACTGTGAGGCATTAAGAAACGTGTAGAGTGCTAGGACTTGGCGACAGGACTTTTTGCAGTGCTTTCTATTATTTAGCGAAGACCATGTTAGAATTTTTTGTCCACCAGACCTTCAGATAAAATAGATTATTTTGCACCTGACATTGAAGTGGAGAGGTGAGGTGAGGATTGAGTGGGGAGATGAGTAGTAAGTAGAGAGGTGAGGGGTGATAGACAGTGTTTTAGTCAACTTTTTCTGGGCTGTCTGTAATGAGCTTGGCTTGGTGCTCCTCATTAAGCCCTTTATGGCAGGTAACAGGTCCAACAGTGCACCAACCAATGAATGACTGGGGGTTGGCAGTGAGTTGTCTGAACGTTAGCAGATAGTTGTCTGGAGTTCCATTTGGCTCCCAGTGCACAAATACGTCCTGGAGAGTCCTGAGATTTTTCATCACCTCACTGTATAATCCTTCTTTATCTCATTCTAGACTCTGTTTGTTAGCAGTTAATGTCGACAGGAATTTCTTCTCAGCTGGAGTAGGATACAACAGCAGGGGTGTGACACACTCAGGCAGTGGAAAATTACGCTAACCCTTAATTGTGCTAACCCCAACACTAACACTAATGCTAATGTAGCATAATTGCTGCATACATGACTGCATTTAGGTGTGCTTACGTTCCATTACATCCCCATTGTGTACCATCAGACAAACAGCAGACTACACTCCCAGGCTAGGTTTGTCAAAATGACTTTATTGAGTTTAGAGTTCATGTACACGTAATGAGTTCAGTGTTTCTCGTACATTCGTACAATCACATAACTTATATGTAATGAAGTTCTGATACACAGACACGTAAGACCCTCAGTTTAGCAACCAGTGGTAGGAGGACCTGCCCTATTCCAGGGTTCACGGCAGTGGAGGGTTCACTTGCTAAACTGGGAGACAGGGGCGGGGACATGGATGTTCTGCCCCTTCTCCAACTTCTTCTCACAGTCGATTAGGTAGTTCACACCGTCAATCAAACATTGGACCAGCTCCACCTATCACAGCACAAAAGAGAAACAGGGAGAATTACTCTTCCAAAATATCAAACCTGGTCACACAAAAGTTTAATAAGTGTATAATGAACAGTTACACAGTTATTACGACTCTATTTCTTCCTCATTCCCTTTGTCTCTTTCTTCTCCATCCCCCTCTCTTTTTTTTTTTTTACCTCCGATTTGCCCAAACGGTCATTGTTGGAGAGGTCAAAGGTATCTCCGGTAGCAGCTGTGTCCACTCCGCCTGTACCCCTCTTCTGTAGCCGCATGGCGTCCAGAATCTTAGGGAAGCGAGGGTCCTGCACACATACAAACACACACACACAACGTTTTTATTATTATGTTATGCCTCTTTTTGTATTTGTGGACTATGTGTGTGTCTGTGTGTGTGTGTGTCTGTGTGTGTGTGTGTGTGTGTGTGTGTGTGTGTGTGTGTGTGTGTGTGTGTGTGTGTGTGTGTGTGTGTGTGTGTGTGTATGTTACCTTGCTGAGGTTGGGCAGGCGTACGTGTACCCCAGCCCTAAGTCCAGTGCCCAAGTTGGAGGGACAGGTCAGGATGTATCCAAGATGCTCATTCCACATGAACTCCCAGCCTCTCTCCTGAATCAGACGCTCTACCTAGTGGACAGGAGGTCACGCACACAGACAGAGGGAGAGAGACTGACATTACGAATTGTGCAACACAATCTCCAAAGAAAACCCCATACCTCACCATAACTGCAACAACAGAGATATGGAATGTACAGCTGAGTGTCAAGTGATAATAGCATGAGCTGAACTATTTACTGTTGAATGTGGATTGTCTGCTCACCATAACACTGTGTACGCCAGCTGAGCTAAAGCTGTGGCATTAAGCTAGCTTGGAACAGCTAACACAAGCTAACAGAATTCTTCAGGTCTTAGGTAAAGTTACCCATCCACGGTTCTGTGCAGCAGTGGCGGTCAGTGCCTTATTTCTATTACAGCATATTGGATGACTGTCATTCATATTCCATTCACCCAGCTAAATGTAACATCGATAGGTTTAGGCTACTACATGATACTCAAATTTTCCCTATACCCATCATGAGGTTGCTACAACCTATCCTATGAATGAAAGTTTACAACGTACGTGCACAGGTCGAGAGAAATTTGAGTAATCAAGGTGACAGATGTTGACACATTCAATACCGCCTTGCACACTCTTGCCTGCATCTAGCTGATCTATGGTGTAATAATTAGTCCAACAGTTGCAAACAAGAGTTTCAATTGGACAAATTCAGGCATGTTTATCCCCGTGTCATTCCATTTGCTTCCGTTTAAGAAACATTTATCAACAGAATCGGCGTAATGAATACAACCCTGATCACACTCAAACACAGTTCACTTTCATAGCAGCCACATTCAAACAGCATGAACCCTTTGATCGTTGTATTCCTTCTCGCATCTACGCGCTCTCCTCCTCTCAGCTTTTCCATTCGCTTGTGGACTTGTCAGTGACAACACATCAGCTTTCTGTGACCAGGCGAAAAAACATTTCCAAGCCAAACCTTCATATCAGAAACGCTAACCGCTACACACATCCTATGTTGTTGTCACCATATTAACATCATAGTCAACATAGCTACTAGAACTAACACGTTAGTAAACCCGCTACAATCATGCAGTACAGTCAGCAGCAAGCAGTTTAGCAGTTACACCGGCGGGCCCCTGTGGCAATAAATTGATAAAACCAAAAGCTTACCTTGACTTGGAAGAGTTCCAGTGTAGGATAGCCATAGCCAGCTAGCTAACATAGCATCCCTCTTTGTTTGAGCCGGGAGTAGGCTAAACTAGCTAGCTGCGTTCGCATTCGCTAGATATGGATCATATTATATCCCAGAGAAATAGAAGTGCAGTAATTGTAAGTCACCTAATCTATGTTCCTTTAACTGTTAGCTCTGAGGGTATTGTCTGCAATAATCATATGCACATAGAATTGAATTCTGTTACAGGAGGGGGTCGCAGTTCCGGAGCGACCCACTAGGTTTCATCCTCCGACAACTTAGGCACCTTCTCACTCACAGTATGGACTAATCAGTATCCTATTGGTGTCACCTGTGTCTACCAGTTCACCTATGTATTTATGCCCTCACTTCCCTGTGTTCCCTTGCTCAGTTTTCTCTGTTAGTTTCTGTATGTCCAGCAGTACTACTCAGTGTCTGATCGGAGACCTATGTACAGGTACTTGAGAAGTGTTCTCCCTGTTTCGTTATTTGTTTCAATCGAAGGTAGTATTTCGTATTTTGGCTGTCAGCCGGTTTTTGGAGACTTATTTGCTCCGCCTTTCTTTTATCTTGATAAGTCCGTTATTTTGTATTTTGGCTTCGGGACCACCAGTAAATATCCTTGTTTCACCATCTCTGCCTACTGCCTACTGTATATCCTGCACCGCACCTGGGTCACACCTCACACCAACCCTTACAGAAAACTGAGCCAATATGGACCCAGCGGAGGCAGCACAGTATTGGAGCACATTGGCAACACAGGGAGCTATGCTGAACCAACACAACCGCAGCCTGCAGCAGATCATCGAGAATCTCCGCCAGCTGACGAACTCCGTGCAGAGCCGGGTGGACACCGGACCAGCCCCGGCAGCCATCTCCAGTCACGCCTGCGACATCGCGGGAACCCCGTCTACCACCTCCGGAGAGGTATGACGGACATCCAGAGGGCTGCAGGGAATTCGTCACCCAGTGTTCCCTGGTATTCAGCCAACAACCATCCTCCTTCCCGACGGAACAGGGCCGGGTGGCCTATATCATCACTCTGTTGACGGGTCTGGCCCTTTCCTGGGCTACCGCGGAGTGGGAGAGCCAAACTCCGGCATACTCAGACTCCTACCAATTCACCCAGAAGCTACGCAAGGTGTTCGACACCTCTCAGGTGGTGTCGGGGCATAAGGCCGGGAGGTGGTCCACGGCCTGTCGGCAGGTTGACCGTTCGGTGGCAGACTACTCCGTGGCGTTCCAGACCTGGGCTCGAGAAGCAGGATGGGAGGAGGCCGCCCTGGTCATCCTTTACGCGCAGGGGCTATCGGAGGGGATGAAGGACGAACTCTCCTTCAGGGAGCTGCCTGAGCGACTGGACGGCCTCGTCGAACTCTCGGTGCGGGTAGAGAATCGGCGTCATGAGAGGGCGCATGAGAGGGGGATGACGCAAGGCACGCCTCCGCGTCCCCCTATCAACCCGGATTCAGGGAGGATATGCCTCAGGAGGAGACTATGCAGCTGGGGGCGGCGCGCTGCTCCCATCCTGTTCCGGTCTCCATCGACCATTCATCAGCCCAAACCACTGTCCCAGACCACCTACCAGTCCTCACCTCTTCCCCAGGTCCCGCACTCTGAACCGCCTAACGCCCTAGCGGCGGTTGCCACTGGGAGGAAGGCGGGCTACAGACTCCTTCACCGGCCCAGACCTGGCAGGCGTTCCCCGGGAGTATTGGGATCTGGGGGAGGTGTTTAGTAAGAGGCGTGCCAAGGGCCTACCTCCTCACAGGCCATACAACTACGCTATCGATCTCCTACCGGGCGCCATGTCCACACGAAGGCGATTGTTTTCCTTGTCCCGGCCGGAGATGCTGGACATGAGGGAGTATATCGACGCGGCACTCGTCGAGGGTCACATCCGTCCCTCTACCTCACCCGCAGGCATTGGCTTCTTCTTTGTGGGGAAAAAGGGGACGTGGGCAGTGGCCGTGCATTAATTACCAGGCGCTCAACGACATCACGGTTAAGAACCACTATTCACTACTCCTGATTACGAAGGCATTCGAGTCGTTGCAGGGAGCCCGGGTCTTCACCAAGCTGGACTTAAGCAATGCCTACAACCTGGTGAGGATTCAGGAGGGGGACTACAGTGTCTTCGTGTATTTGGATGACATCCTAATATTCTCAATGGACATGAGTGAACACCAGCAGCACGTTCAGCAGGTCCTCCAACGCCTTCTGCATGTTCCACACAGAGACAGTCTCCTTCCTGGGGTTCATCATCACCCAGGGGGACCTACGGATGAACCCAGCTAAGGTCAGCGTGGTACTGGATTGGCCGCAGCCCTCATCCCTCAAGCAACTACAGTGGTTTTTAGGGTTTGCTCATTTTTATAGCCGATTTATTCGCAATTTTAGCTCCCTAGTTTCTCCCCTGACAGCACTCACCCAGACGAGTGTGCGCTCCTTCACCTGGATCCCGGAAGCGGCCTACTGTATATCCTGCACCACACCTGGGTCACAGCTCACACCAACCCTTACATAATTCCACTGTTTGCACTGAAACTGTCTGCCTTAAGAAAATGCCCACTGTGGGCAGCCCACTGTATACCATTGACTCAAATGTAAATGTCACTGACATGTCTACCTCAGATCAGCCTCTCAGAATAGTACTAAAAACAAAAAAGCAACCCAGAAAAGGACTAAAAATAGCCCATATTAACATATGTAGCCTGAGAAACAAGGTTCATGTAATTGACAACTTATTAACATCAGAAAACATATATATTATGGCCATCTCTGAAGCACACTTGGATAATTCCTTTGATGACGCAGTAGTAGCCATACATGGTTATAGAATATATAGGAAAGATAGAAATGCAAATGGCGGAGGTGTTGCCATGTTTGTCCAGAGTCATATTCCTGTTAGGCTGGGGCTCCTGAGTGGTGCAGCGGTCTAAGACACTGCAGCTCAGTGCTAGAGGCATCACTACAGACCCTGGTTTGATTCCAGGCTGTATCATAATCCGGCTTTGATTGGGAGTCCCATTGGGCGGCGCACAATTGGCCCAGTGTCGTCCGGGTTTGGCCGGGGTAGGCCCTCATTGTAAATAAGAATTTGTTCTTAACTGATTTGCCTAGTTAAATAAAGGTTAAATAAAAATAAAAATAAAAAATAGGCTGAGAGAGGATCTCATGTCAGATGATGTGGACGTAATATGGCTACTGGTTCATCTGCCTCACCTAAAGCCTATTCTCGTAGGAAGTTGCTACAGACCACCAAGTACTAAAAGTCAGTATTTGGACTATATGTGTGAAATGTTAGATAATGTATATGATATCAACAGAGAGTTATATTTTCTGGATGACCTAAATATTGACTGGTTGTCATCAAGCTGCCCACTCAAAAAGAAGCTCCAAGCTATAACCAGTGCCTGCAATCTCAAATCAAATCAAATTTTATTTGCCACATGCGCCGAATACAACAGGTGTAGACATTACAGTGAAATGCTTTTTTAAAGTAAATATATTAAAGCAAATAACTAAAGAGCAGCAGTAAAATAAAATAACAGTAGGGAGGCTATATACAGGGGGGTACCGGTGCAAAGTCAATGTGCGGGGGCACTGGCTAGTCGAGGTAATTGAGGTAATATGTACATGTGGGTAGAGTTAAAGTGACTATGCATAAATAATAGACAGAGTAGCAGCAGCATAAAAGAGGGAGGTGGGGGTAGAAGCTGTTGAGAAGACTTTTGGACCTAGACTTGGCACTCCGGTATCGCTTGCCATGCGGTAGCAGAGAGAACAGTCTATGACTAGGGTGGCTGGAGTCTTTGACAATTTTGAGGGCCTTCCTCTGACACCGCCTGGTATAGAGGTCCTGGATGGCAGGAAGCTTGGTCACAGTGATGTACTGGACCGTACACACTACCCTCTGTAGTGCCTTGCTGTCGGAGGCCGAGAAGTTGCCATACCAGGCACGTGATTCAACCATCCAGGATGGTCTCGATGGTGCAGCTGTAGAACTTTTTGAGGATCTGAGGACCCATGCCAAATCTTTTCAGTCTCCTTAGGGGGAATAGGCTTTGTCGTGCCCTCTTCACGACTGTCTTGGTGTGTTTGGACCATGATAGTTCGTTGGTGATGTGGACACCAAGGAACTTGAAGCTCTCAACCTGTTCCGCTACAGCCCTGTCGATGAGAATGGGGGCGTGCTCAGTCCACTTTTTGTTCCTGTAGTCCACAATCATCTCCTTTGTCTTGATCACGTTGAGGGAGAGGTTGTTATCCTGGCACCACACGGCCAGGTCTCGGACCTCCTCCCTATAGGCTGTCTCATCGTTGTCGGTGATCAGGCCTACCACTGTTGTGTTGTCAGCAAACCTAATGATGGTGTTGGAGTCGTGCCTGGCCATGCATTCATGGGTCAACAGGGAGTACAGGAGGGGACTGAGCACGCACCCCTGAGGGGCCCCCGTAGTCTGTAATAGTTTTCAAGCCCTGCCACATCCGACGAGTGTCAGAGCTGGTGTAGTACGATTCAATCTTAGTCCGGTATTGACTCTTTGCCTGTTTGCTGGTTCGTCGGAGGGCATAGCGGGATTTCTTATAAGCTTCCAGGTTAGAGTCCTGCTCCTTGAAAGCGGCAGCTCTACCCTTTAGCTCAGTGCGGATGTTGCCTGTAATCCATGGCTTCTGGTATGTACGTACTGTCACTGTGGAGACGAAGTCATCGATAAACTTATTGATGAAGCCAGCGACTGATGTAGTGCACTCCTCAATGCTATCTGAAGAATCCAGGAACATATTCCAGTCTGTGCTAGCAAAACAGTACTGTAGTTTAGCATTTGCATCATCTGACCACTTTTTTATTAACCGAGTCACTGGTGCTTCCTGCTTTAGTTTTTGCTTATAAGCAGGAATCAGGAGGATATAGTTATGGTCAGATTTGCCAAATAGAGGGTGAGGGAGAGCTTTGTATGCGTTTCTGTGTGTGGAGTAAAGGTGGTCTAGAGTTTTTTTTCCTCTGGTTGCACATTTAATATGCTGGTAGAAATTAGGTAGAACGGATTTAAGTTTCTCTGCATTAAAGTCCCCGGGCCACTAGGAGCGCTGCCTCTGGATTAGCATTTTCATGTTTACTTATGGCCTTATACAGCTCATTGAGTACAATCTTAATGTCAGCATCGGTTTGTGGTGGTAGAAAAGCTACAAAAAATATAGATGAAAAGTCTCTTGGTAAATAGTGTGGTCTACAGCTTATCATGAGATACTCTACCTCAGGCGAGCAAAACCTTGAGACATCCTTAGTATTAGATTGTGTGCATCAGCTGTTGTTTACAAATATACACAGACCGCCAGCCCTTGTCTTACCGGAGTCAGCCATTCTATCCTGCCGATGTAGCGTATATCCCGTCAGCTGTATGTTGTCCATGTCTTCATTCAGCCACGACTCGGTGAAACATATTACAGTTTTTAATGTCCCATTGGTAGGATAACCGTAATCTTAGGTCGTCCAATTTGTTCTCGAATGATTGAACATTGGCTAATAGGATTGATGGAAGAGGCAGTTTACTTGCTCGCCATCGGATCCTTACAAGGCACCCCGACCTACGTCCACGATATCTCCGTCTCTTTCTCATGCGAATGACGGGGATTTGGTCCAGCTCGTTGAAGAAAAAATCTTTGTCCAAAACAAGGTGAGTAATCGCTGTCCTGATATCCAGAAGCTCTTTTTGGTCATAAGAGACGGTGGCAGAAACATTATATACAGAATAAATTACAAATAATGCGAAAAAACACAAATAATAGTACAATTGGTTAGAGGGCTGGTTCAAGTCATCAGTCAGCTTACCAGGGTATTTACAAATAGAACAGGAACTAAATCATCCACGTGTATTGATCACATCTTTACATTTTAGTCATTTAGCAGACGCTCTTATCCAGAGCAGCTTACAGTTAGTGAGTGCATACATTTTCATACTGGCCCCCCGTGGGAATCAAACCCACACCCTGGCGTTGCAAGCGCCATGCTCTACCAACTGAGCTACACGTCTTTACTAACGTAGCAGAAATCTGCAATAAAAGCAGTATCCACACCAATCGGATTTAGTGATCATAATATAATAGACATATCTAGAAAAAACAAAGTTCCAAAGACTGGACCTAAAATTGTGTATAAACGATCATATAAGAGGTTTTGCAATGATTCCTATGTCGAAGATGTGAAAAAATATTTGTTGGTCTGATGAGTGTAATGAGGAACATCCGGACGCTGCACTTTCAGCATTTATGAAACTGCTTCTTCCGGTTACTGATAGGCATGCACTCATCAAGAAACTGACTGTTAGAACTGCCAAATCCCCATGGATAGATGATTAATTGAAAAACTGTATGGCTGAGAGGGATGAGGCAACGGGAATAGCAAATAAGTCTGGCAACACAGCAGACTGGCAAACCTACAGTAAACTGAGAAATCACGTAACTAAACTAAACAAAAAAGAAGAAAAAACTACACTATGGAGAAAAGATAAATTATATAAAGAATGATAGTAAAACACTCTAGAATACTTTAAATTAAATTCTAGGCAACAAATAAAACTTGAATAACTTTTTTTGTTGACAAGATTAGCAAAGTTAGTTATGACATGGAAACAACTCATGCTGAGCCTTCATATTCATGCATAATGGACCGAATAATGAAAGACAAGCACTGTAGTTTGAGTTCAACAAAATGGGTGTGGAAGAGGTGAAAAACGTGTTGCTATCTATAAATAAGGACAAACCACCTGGCACCAACAACCTGGATGGTAAATTGCTGCGGTTGGTAGCGCAATACATTGTGACTCCTGTTTGCCACATCTTCAATTTAGGCCCAGTAGACGGTGTGTGCCCTCAGACATGGAGGGAGGCAAAGGTCATTCCACTACCCAAGAATAGAAGAGCACCCTTTAATGCTTCAAACAGCCGACCAATCAGCCTGTTTAAAAGTGCTTGGCAAACTTTTGGAAGAAATTGTGTTTGATCAAATACAAAATTATTTTACAGAAAACAATTTAACAACAGACTTCAGCATGCTTATAGGGAAGGGCACTCAACATGCTCGGCACTGATACAAATGACTGATGATTGGCTGTAAGAAATTGAGAGTAAGAAGATTGTGGGAGCTGTTTTGTTAGACTTCAGTGCAGCTTTTGATGTCATTGATCATTACCTATTGCTGGATTTCCATCATCTGCCTTATTATGGATTGAGTTACCTATTTCATAGAACACAGAGGGTTTTCGTTAATGGAAGCCTCTTTCATGCAAATTCAGTTAAATGTGGTGTACCGCAGGGTAGCCGGCTAGGACCATTAATGTTTTCTGTTTTTACAAATGACCTTCCACTGACCTTGAATAAAGCCTGTGTGTCTATGTACGCTGACGACTCAACAGTATACACGTCGGCTGCAACAGTAAAATAAATAACTGAGAAAAATTAACATAGAGCTCCAGTCAGTTTTAGAATGGGTAAGTAGCAATAGGCTAGTGCTAAATATCTCAAAAACTAAAAGCATAATTTTTGGGACAAATCACTCGCTCAACGCTAAACCTCGTTTAGATCTATTATTGAATAATGTGGCTATTGAGCAACTTTAGGAGACTAAACTGCTGGGTGTACCCTGGATAGCAAGCTGTCATGGTCAAAATAGACTCAATGATTGCTAAAATGGGAAGAGGTATGTCCATGATAGGGTGTTGCTCTGCCAGACAGGTACTGCAGGCCCTAGTTTTGTCGCACCTGGACTACTGCCCAGCTGTGTGGTCATGTGCGGCAAAGAAGAACATAGGTAAATTGCAGTTGGTCCAGAACAAAGCAGCACGTATTGCACTTAGATGTACATGGAGGGAAAGTGTCAGTAACATGCATGTCAGTCTCTCCTGGCTCAAAGTTGAGGAGAGATTGACCGCATCACTATTGGTCTTTGTGCGAGGTATTGATGTGTTGAAGTTACCGGACAGTCTGTTCAAGCAGTTGGCACACAGTTAGGACACTCATCGGTACAACACAAGACATGCAACCAGAAGTATCTTCCCAGTCCCCGGGTCTAGAACAGAGGCTGGGAAACGCACAGTATTAAATGGAACTCTCTGCCACCCCAGGTAACTCAAGCTAGCAATAAAACAAAAAAATTGATTTAAAAAACACCTTATTGCGCAAAGGGGACTGTGAAGAGACAGCCATTTTACATATCTTGTATTGTAATTTGCACTGTACTTTGTATTAGATCTAGCTATTGTGTGTATGTACCGATATGTAGGCTATGTGTGACGTTTTAAATGTATGTATTTCAGTCCTTGACTAATAATGTTCTGTACTATGTATTATGTAATGTTTCATGTGGACCCCAGGAAGAGTAGGTGATGCTTTTGCAGTGGCTAATGGGGATCCTAATAACTACCCCAAATTGAAAAAAAAAACTATATAGCTATCTCTCGGTCTCTCTGTCTCTCTTTCTTGCTTCTCCTTCATTTTTGAAGGAATTACTTTGTTCAAAACTGTTCAACTATTGTCTTCTCTCTCTTTGAGTCAACTACTCATCACATTTTATGCACTGCAGTGCTAGCTAGGGTGGACAACATGTCAGTTCATGCTACAAGAGCTCTGATAGGTTGGAGGACACCCTCCGGGAAGTTGTCATAATTATTGTCTAAGTCTATGGAAAGGGGTGTATTGAAGTCAATGTACCCAGAGGAGGAAGGAAACTAGCTGTCCTCCGGCCACACCATGGTGCTACCCTACAGAGTGCTGTTAAGGCTACTGTAGACCTTCTTTGCAAAAAAATGTATTTTAATCAATTATTTGGTAACGTGAATATATTTAGTATAGTTTTATCTAAAAAGGATATTTTCTTTTTTTTTCTCCACTATTTTTATTTTTATGAAATTGACTGAGGAGGATGGTCCTCCACTTCCTTCTCTGAGGAGCCTCCACTGCTGTACACAGTCCATCAATGTGTGTGTGTACCTCTTTGAGTCCCCGGCAGAAGCGTTCAAACACTCTCTTCATGTTGCCTCCCTTCTCCATGGAGATGACCCTGGTATGGTCTTCCTCGTTGATCCAGATCAGGAAGGTCTTCTCATTGTTGTGCCTTGGGGATAGTGAAGAGGATAGGGGAGAGGAAGGAAGGAAGGGAGAGAGAGAGAGAGAGAGAGAGAGAGAGAGAGAGAGAGAGAGAGAGAGAGAGAGAGAGAGAGAGAGAGAGAGAGAGAGAGAGAGAGAGAGAGAGAGAGAGAGAGAGAGAGAGAGAGAGAGAGAGAGAGAGAGAGAGAGAGAGAGAGAGAGAGAGAGAGAGAGAGAGAGAGACATAGAACATGAGAAAGCGGAGAGTACTCTGAGTACTCTCAACAGCAGTAACTGTTCCAGGTCTCAGGCGTAAGACCAAGAAAACAGATAATGTGTTCCTGTAAAACAGGAGAAATAATGACACAGTTGGCTTGTGTCTTGAAATCTTCTCTCAGTTTAATTTAATAAAATATATATAAAAGGTGCAACAGTGTCAATTATCTCAGTTGTAGCAATTATCATTTCACAGTTACATAAAATAACTATAGTAAAGAAAGTACATTTCCCACCTTTTCCCATTCCATCTTCAGTCCCCTAAACTATTACATAACCATAGCTATTGATATCCAATAACCAAAATAAAGCTATCCAATAAAAATAGTGCAAATTACATAGCTGTTATGTAAAACCACCAAATTGTATATTTGTCCAATACATCCCAAAGATTACCCACTATAAAAATATAATTAAACATGCTTCTCAAAGTTATACATTACGAGTTCCAATCAGTGCACAGTTAACACTAAAATGCATGAACAGCTAAACAAGGCTAAATGTTCTGAATTCTGTCGCTATACATTTCAAAAGTGCTAAACAAATAGTTATTTTGACTATGTCCATCCTAGATCGCTCATTAATGTCTTAATCGAAATTACGGATTACCTCTTTTCCGCTTGTCGTCCCCTTATGCCATAGTTTGTACATCTCAATTGTCATTAGAAACCACATTTGTTTAAGCAAGTCAGCCATATCAGCTATGTTTTTTTAAAAGGCAGTAAATGAGGCTGAATTAACTGTTTCGCTGCCAGAGAAGGCTCTGCTGATAGTCAGGTGTAGCAGTGGAAAGATGTTGGGACTGCTGTTGGGACCCTGCTGTTGGGACAGCTTTATGTAGGCCCTAACAGTTTGTGGGCACTGTTTGTCACCGTTATAGTGCAATTAATGTATTGTTTAATGTTGTGTTGTGTAGTGGCTTTTCTGGCATGCATCCCAATTTTTTTTTTTTGTTTGCCCCACCAAGATTTACTAAGCAGGTTTTGTTAAACTGGAGGAGTTTGCTACATAGCTCTTCAAAGCTAGACATTAACTTAAGGTGCACTTGAGTATCAATATTTGGGTTAGCATTAGCTACATTAGATGATTTATCTAAGGATTCATTAGTACAATATATAGGTATCTAAATCTGAGCCATCGTTTAATTTAATAAAGTCCCCAGGAGCTTAACATATTTTTATCACTTTGAAATGTCCACGATGCCATTTTGTTTAGGTTCACCACTATTTTAAATCCTTTCCACCTAGCGTGGCTCCAGTCATTTTAATGTTGAGGCTTAGCATTTCCTTATTTTTATAAAAATACTAAGAAATGCAACACAACCCATTGTATAGTTAGCTAAACATGTTATATAAACATATATATTTTTTTACACATTACTAAGCTGTAAAACAAGAGAAATAATGAGACAGAGAAAAGTTGGCTTGTGACCATCCATTTTGTGTGCATCACATAACCAAACATCTCAGCTGCTTCTTAACACACAGGCTGACCAGCTCTGGTTAGTTACTGTATGAGGAGGACAAATGGCTAAAACAGGCGGTGTGACACGTAAATTAGGCATCTGCAGTGATCAAGCCATGCCATGGTGAAAGTTATCTTGTCTAAATATGTTCATTGTTAGCCGAAGCATATCGTTCCTTCCAAGTGATTCCTATTACCAAGGGACTTCAAAAGCATTCACTCACACACAGACACGTAAGCACACATACACACACACAGGTGCAGCAGGCCTCATGCACCGTACCAGATGCCTCTGGCGTCGGGCCAGTCACGGGCCATGAAAGCACAGGTGAGCAGGGGCGATACAGGCTTGTCAAAGAGGAAATGATCCTAGAGTGGAGGGGGAAAGGAGGGAGGGAGAGAGAGAGGGGGGAGAGAGGAGAGTGGTAAGGAGGGATGAAAATGACAACGAAGGAAAGGAAGGGTGAGAGGGAGGAGAGGAAAAAGAGGAGAAGAGAAGGAAGGATCAGGGTCACTGAGAAGGTGGCGGGAGGATGAACCAAGGAAAGAGAAGCATATAATTGGTTGACCATCGTCTGAGGCAGCAGATGAATGGTTGACCATCGCCTGAGGTACACCGTTCTCATGACAGCACTGTTCACCTATAGGGCTCACAATGTCAGCACACTAGGTCCTCTATTTAATAAGGAACACTAGTCTTCAGGGCAACACCATTCACATCGCTACAGGGCACTCTTTTTGGCAGGGTGAACTATTCTTCAGGGCAGCGCCACTCACGTCACGATAGGGCCCACTGTTTGGGGGCCCACTATTTGCCAGGATGCACTATTCTTCAGGGCAGCACCACACACATCATGATAGGGCTCACTTTTTGGGGGCACACTATTTGGCAGGGTGCACTATTCTTCAGAGAAGTGCTTTTAAAATAGAGTTCACTAGTTCTTGGGGATGCATTACTCCTCTCAGCCTTACCTGATCCCACGCACATCAGGCCAGTCTTTGGCCATCCCAGCAGCCGTAAGCAGCAGAGACACAGGCTTGTCAAACAGGAAGTGCTCCTGATTGGCCAGCACATGGACAGAGGGACCAGCGGTCATTAGAGGTCAAAGGTTCAATTTAGTTACACTGACCATAGACCATAGAATAATATCAACTAGCTCATTCTTGCACATTAGTTGTGATGAGATGGCCACGTTTGTCCTTTATAGCATGGCCATCTAGATGTGTACGTGTGTGTGTGTGTGTGTGTGTGTGTGTGCATGGGTGTGCATATGTGTGTGCACGAGTGTGTGTATACTCACGTCAATAAGGTTCTGCTGCTCTTTGTCTGTCATGTCTCCCAAGCTGTAGTAGCGTCCAGCCAGGTCTCCTTTCAGACCAGAAAGGGCCTGAACTGCAACACGCTCCACCTCACGGCGCTCTGAGCGTGTGCAGGCTGGCGGCAGGCTCAGCCCGCGGATACTACGGCCGGTACGCACACGAGATGACAGGACATATTTCTCATCAAACATACCGTTTTTGATCTGGACAGGGAGAGGGAATCGGAATCACTCAATCAATCAGTTAAATCTTACTGCTTTGCTCCAAGTTGGGCTCGTTCAAACCTGCCAGTACCAAAAGGAGGGGGGGAGTGGATAAATGGGAGGAGTACAGGGACCAGAATGGAACCAAATCTTGTTACCTTAGATGAGTCCAGGTCAGTAGGATGTTTCATGTTTTGAGGGTCGTATCCGTTGTGTCTGTCCTTAATGACTGGGTTAAACAGATCGCCAAACACCTGGGGACGCACACACAAGAGACTTTACATTCAGACAGCTAGTCAAACTCAACAGGTATCTAAATATGGGTGATCTGTACCACTCAGGACCATGTTAGCCCACCATGCTAAAACCTGCGCTTAAACTCTATGTTAACACAAACCTTCAGGTCTTATGCAGCAAACACACACACGCGCACCTCATAGCTCTCTTCGTCTCCAGCCACCATGCCCACGGTCTTGATGAAGGGGTGACCAGGGTTGTCCACCCCAGTCTGGATGCACTGGTCCAGGCTCCAGTTGTTGGGGGTCAACTTGTCCCTCAGCTTACTATAGATGGCCGGGGTCAGGCAAGACGCCATGCAGTTGTTATGCTTCCTCAGGTCAGGGAAGTCAGCACTGAAAGAGAGAGGAGAGAGAGAGAGAGAGAGAGAGAGAGAGAGAGAGAGAGAGAGAGAGAGAGAGAGAGAGAGAGAGAGAGGAAGGGAGGGAGGGAGGGAGGTGGAGGAGAGAAAGGAAAAGAAGATAGGAAGAAAGACAAAAAGAGGGAGAGAGAGCAAATGATCAACAAAAACACACACAAACACTGGGTGAATAAGATTCCATGAAACTAGAGTCACCCTCATAGAGACAAAAACAACCCAATGTACAGCCTAATGCCAATCTCATGTTGTCAGTTTTGTCTTCTTTCTGGCTAGTGGGAACTACCAGTTAGTATAGGTTACGTCCCAAATGGCACCCCATTCCGTATTAAGTACACTTCTTTTGACCATCCCTGGTCGAAAGTAGTGCACTAGATCAGAAATAGGGAGCCAATAGGGACACATCCATAGAGTCATTCAGGAACATAAGTCACGTGACCAGGAAATAGGAAGCAAAAGGTTTGAGTGGTGATAGAGCGCTTCTGTGAATATACAGTACCAGTCAAAAGTTTGGACACGCCTACTCATTCAAGGGTTTTTCTTTATTTTTACTATTTTCTACATTGTAGAACAATAGTGAAGACATCAAAACTATGAAATAACACATATGGAATCATGTAGTAACCAAAAAAGTGTTCAACAAATCAAAATGTATTTCAGATTTTAGATTCTTCAAATTAGCCACCCTTTGCCTTGATGACAGGTTTGCACACTCTTGGCATTCTCTCAACCAGCTTCACCTGGAATACTTTTCCAACAGTCTTGAAGTAGTTCCCACATATGCTGAGCACTTGTTGGCTGCTTTTCCTTCACTCTGCGGTCCAAATCATCCCAAACCATCACAATTTTGTTGAGGTCGGAGGATTGTGGAGGCCATTTAATCTGATGCAGCACTCCATCACTCTCCTTCTTGGTCAAATAGCCCTTACACAGCCTGGAGGTGTTTTGGGCTATTGTCATGTTGAAAAACAAATGATAGTCCCACTAAGCGCAAACCAGATGGGATGGCGAATCGCTGCAGAATGCTGTGGTAGCCATGCTGGTTAAGTGTGCCTCGAATTCTAAATAAATCACTGACGGTGTCACCAGCAATGCACCCCCACACCATCACACCTCCTCCTCCATGCTTCACGGTGGGAACCACACATGCGGAGATCATCCGTTCACCTACTAAATCTCAAATTTGGACTCATCAGACCAAAGAACAGATTTCCACCGGTCTAATGTCCATTGCTCGTGTTTGTTGGCCTAAGCAAGTCTCTTCTTCTTATTGGTGTCCTTTAGTTGTGGTTTCTTTGCAGCAATTCAACCATGAAGGCCTGATTCACACAGTCCCATCTGAACAGTTGATGTTGAGATGTGTTTATTACTTGAACTCTGTGAAGCATTTATTCGGGCTGAAATTTCTGAGGCTGGTAACTCTAATGAATTTATCCTTTGCAGCAGAGGTAACTCTGGGCCTTCCTTTCCTGTGGCGGTCCTCATGAGAGCCAGTTTCATCATAGCACTTGATGGTTTTTGCGACTGCACTTGAAGAAACTTTCAAAGTTCTTGAAATGTACCGGATTGACTGACCTTCATGTCTTAAAGTAATGATGGACTCTTTTACTAATAGTAAAAATAAAGAAGAACCCTTGAATGTGTAGGTGTGTCCAAACATTTGACTGATAGTGTATATATATTCGTTTATTTTATTGGCCCATCCCGGAGGACAAAAGTAACTTTGTTACAAATATATGTTTACATAATGGTACTTTTTCACATAATATCACATAACATTTTTTATTTTATATGCACATTTGGATTCATTGGATTTTATTACATTTGAATTCATAGTGCTCAGACATGTCCAGTAAACATTATATATATTCTTTTCAGTCACAACTATTACAGATTAATAATTTGTACAGATTAAATCCATCCCTCAGCTTCTCTCAGCCCATCTCACCTATCTCCATAGACCACCTCTCTTGATTTCCTTATGCCATATATTTTTCAACTGTACTGAGATGTCTTACATAGATTCTGAACCTTTCTAATCGCATATTAATATTTTTGCCAAGCGTATTGACTATGGCTTTCCAGATGGCCAACATTGCTATTTGTAGGGTTTATTTTACAACAATGTTATGACTTTTTAGCCACTCCTGAACCTGTGACCAGAGACCAGCTAAAAGGGGGCAATACCAAAATAGATTATCCAGTGATTCAATCTCTTCATAGCAGAATCTGCATAGTTGACATGGTTGTCAAGCTCTTAATAAATTTTGCAGTATTTTGTTTTTTATACATTATTTTTTACATTAATAGTTCAGAAAGTGTTTAGAATCATTACATACAGCCGGGAAAAACTATTGGATATCAAAGCGGCGGTAAATCACCAGCATTACGACCAGGAATACTGCTCTCCCGAAGCAGATCGTTTGTTTGCTCTCCCCAGGGCAATTGAACTGATTCCAGCGACTGACCTAAAACATTGCCGGCGGAGGAGAGGCACTCGGAGCGGCCTGCTGGTTCGACTTAAGAGGCGCGCACACCACCCACCGCTTCCAAGTATACTACTCGCTAATGTTCAGTCTCTGGTTAACAAGCTCGACGAGCTCCAGGCAAGGATTTCTTTCCAGAGAGACATCAAGGACTGTAACATACTTTGTTTCACGGAAACATGGCTCTCTGGGGATATTCTGTCGAAATCGGTCCAGCCAGATGGGTTCTCAGTTCATCGCGCAGAAGGAATAAATATCTCTCCGGGAAGCAGAAGGGCTGAGGTGTGTGTTTCATGATTAACGACTCATGGTGTAATTGTAGTAACATACAGGAACTCAAGTCGTTCTGTTCACCCGACCTAGAATACCTCAGAATCAAATGCTGACCGTATTATCTCCCAAGATAAAAAAATTCGGTTATAGTCACGGCCGTGTATATCCTCCCTCAAGCCGTTACCACAACGGCCCTCAAAGAACTTCACTGGACTTAATGCAAACTGGAGACCACAAATCCTGAGGCTGCATTTATTGTAGCTGGGGCATTTTAACAAAGCAAATTTGAGGACTAGGCTACCGATGTTCTATCAACATATCGACTGTTGTACTCACGCTGCTAAAATCCTCGACCATTGCTATTCGAACTTCCGGGATGGTTATAAGGCCCTCCCCCCCTCCTTTCGGCAAATCTGACCATGACTCCATTTTGCTCCTCCCTTCCTACAGGCAGAAACTCAAACAGGAAGTACCCGTGCTAAGGACTATTTAATGCTGGTCTGACCAATTGGAATCTACACTTCAAGATTGTTTTGATCACTCGGACTGGGATATGTTCCAGGTAGCTTGCAAAAATAATTTAGATGAATACACTGAAACGGTGACTGAGTTTATCAGGAAGTATATAGGTGATGTTGTGCCAACTGTGACTATTAAAACCTACCCTAACCATAAACCGTGGATAGATGGCAGCATTCGCGCAAAACTGAAAGCACGAACCACCACATTTAACCATGGGAATATGGCAGAATACAAATAGTTAGCTACTCACTCCGCAAGGCAATTAAACTGGCAAAACATCAGTATAGAGAAAAAGTGGAGTCACAATTCAACGGCTCAGACACGAGACGTATGTGGCAGGGTCTACAGACAATCATGGACTACAAAAGGAAAACCAGCCATGTCGCAGACTCCGACGTCTCGCTTCCAGACAAGCTAAACACCTTCTTCGCCCGCTTTGAGGATAACACAGTGCCACCGACGAGGCCCACTACCAAGGACTGTGGCCTCTCCTTCTCCGTGGCCGACGTGAGTAAGACATTTAAGACTAGTCATGGATCATATCACTTCTACCTTACCTGTCACCCTAGACTCACTTCAATTTGCTTACCGCCCCAATAGATCCACAGACGATGCAATCGCCATCACACTGCACACTGCCCTATCCCATCTGGACAAGAGGAATACCTATGTAAGAATGCTGTTCATTGACTATAGCTCAGCATTCAACACCATAGTACCCTCCAAGCTCATCATTAAGCTCGAGGCCCTGGGTCTGGACCACGCCCTGTGCAACTGGGTCCTGGACTTCCTGACAGGCCGCCCCCATGTGGTGAAGGCAGGAAACAACATCTCCACTTTGCTGATCCTCAACACTGGGGCCCCACAAGGGTGCGTGCTCAGCCCCCTCCTGGACTCCATGTTCACTGGCCAAGCATGCCTCCAATTCAATCATCAAGTTTGCAGACGACACAACAGTAGTAGGCTTGATTACCAACAATGACGAGACCGCCTACAGGGAAGAGGTGAGGGCTCTGGGAGTGTGGTGCCAGGAAAATAACCTTTCACTCATCGTCAACAAAACAAAGGATATGATCGTGGACTTCAGGAAACAGCAGAGGGTGCACCCTCCTATCCACATCGACGGGACCGCAGTGGAGAAGGTGGAAAGCTTCAAGTTCCTTGGCGTACACATCACTGACAAACTGAAATGGTCCACCCACGCAGACAGTGTGGTGAAGAAGGCGCAACAGAGCCTCTTCAACCACAGGAGGCTGAAGAAATGTGTCTTATCACCTAAAACCCTCACAAACTTTTACAGATGCACAATTGAGAGCATCCTGTCGGGCTGTATCACCGCCTGGTATGGCAACTGCAATTATTTCGGTCAATGGTGAGCTTACCCGTGATGTGATGAATTGTAAATAGTAATTGCTATTAGCCAATTCATATTGTGGTTTCCGTCAGCCGAGAGTTAGCTAAATATGACTGCTTGTCTTACATCAGTCTTTCCTCAGTTAGCGCTAGGACTAACGTAGTCTACATTTTCCGGTTTGGATGATTGTGTTAAGCTGTCACTACTTCTGGGAAACTGGTCACATTCAGGACATCCCTTTGAAAGGACAGTGTTTGTGCAAAATGTTTCTGTGAAAAAACAGTGTGGCCAGCTCAAATGCCAATCAAAACTGGACGTTCTAAATAAGTATTCTAATCACACCGGTTTGAGCGTACGCTGCAGTGACCACTGTAGAATAATCACACCCGTTTGTTGGTACGTGTCAAAGGGTTAAATACATGTAAAAAACAACAACAAATGTTTCCTGATCTCTCCTATATCTCTCAGATATAGGATAGACACTTCAAAACAAACTTCCTTTAGATCATTTTGGGGACTATCTGTTGTTCAATGTGGTGAATCTGTTATTCAATGCGTTTTTATGGGCTAATAGCATTAAGGCCAAAACAAATGTTTTATCAAATAATTGTTTTATATATTTTGTTTATACTTCAAGGGGTCTTAAATTTCAAAATCAAATAGCAAAATGATCCTTGGTATGACCTTCTTAAAACAATTCCATATAGCTTGGACAGGGCTTAGACTCTTATGGGTTAAAGAGTTAATCAGTGTAATTTCTCTATAAATAGACAGGTATTTACCTCTCCATGGTTGCAAGATCTTGTCATTTTGGTTAATTTTTAAGTTATTTTATATCTTTAGGGATATGAAAACCAAGTATCTCTACTTCACCATCAGCACATTTTATAGGGTAATGTGAATGTTGTGTCTTTTAATGATCCAATATGTACTATGGTACACTTATCATAATTAGGTTTTAGTCCAGAGAGGCTAGAGAAGTTGTCTGTGTAGTGATCCAGATTGCAAACTTGAATCATCAGCATGAATTCAAACATTTGTTTTTAGGCTGTGGATTTCTAAACCCTTGATGTTATTGTTCAATCTTATCTTAAGAAAAAGCATTTTGATGGCCATAACGAATATGGAGACAATGGACATCCTTGTTTATCTCCTCTGGACAGTTCAATATTTTCTGAGAATTAACCATTATTTACAATTTTACATCCGGGGTTGCTATACATAACTTTAACCCATTGTACAAGAGATTCCCCAAAATGTAAATAGTCCAAGCATGTATATATACATTCTAGTCAAACTTTATCAAAGGCCTTTTCGAAGTCTGCTATGAAGACCAGTTCTGGTTTCTTTTAGGTTTCATAGTGTTCTACTATTTCAATTAATTGCCGTATGTTATCTCCAATGTATTGTCCAAGCCTGTCTGATCAGGATGCATACATCTTTCTAATTCTATTCTCTATGATTTTTGCATCACAACATTGAAGTGTAAGGGGCCTCCAGTTTTTTTAATGGATTGGATCTTTATACACTGCTCAAAAAAATTAAGGGAACACTTAAACAACACATCCTAGATCTGAATGAATGAAATAATCTTATTAAATACTTTTTTCTTTACATAGTTGAATGTGCTGACAACAAAATCACACAAAAATGATCAATGGAAATCAAATTTATCAACCCATGGAGGTCTGGATTTGGTGTCACACTCAAAATTAAAGTGGAAAACCACACTACAGGCTGATCCAACTTTGATGTAATGTCCTTAAAACAAGTCAAAATGAGGCTCAGTAGTGTGTGTGGCCTCCACGTGCCTGTATGACCTCCCTACAACGCCTGGGCATGCTCCTGATGAGGTGGCGGATGGTCTCCTGAGGGATCTCCTCCCAGACCTGGACTAAAGCATCCGCCAACTCCTGGACAGTCTGTGGTGCAACGTGGCGTTGGTGGATGGAGCGAGACATGATGTCCCAGATGTGCTCAATTGGATTCAGGTCTGGGGAATGGGCGGGCCAGTCCATAGCATCAATGCCTTCCTCTTGCAGGAACTGCTGACACACTCCAGCCACATGAGGTCTAGCATTTTCTTGCATTAGGAGGAACCCAGGGCCAACCGCACCAGCATATGGTCTCACAAGGGGTCTGAGGATCTCATCTCGGTACCTAATGGCAGTCAGGCTACCTCTGGCGAGCACATGGAGGGCTGTGCGGCCCCCCAAAGAAATGCCACCCCACACCATGACTGACCCACCGCCAAACCGGTCATGCTGGAGGATGTTGCAGGCAGCAGAACGTTCTCCACGGCGTCTCCAGACTCTGTCGCGTCTGTCACATGTGCTCAGTGTGAACCTGCTTTCATCTGTGAAGAGCACAGGGCGCCAGTGGCGAATTTGCCAATCTTGGTGTTCTCTGGCAAATGCCAAACGTCCTGCACGGTGTTGGGCTGTAAGCACAACCCCCACCTGTGGACGTCGGGCCCTCATACCACCCTCATGGAGTCTGTTTCTGACCGTTTGAGCAGACACAAACACATTTGTGGCCTGCTGGAGGTCATTTTTCAGGGCTCTGGCAGTGCTCCTCCTGCTCCTCCTTGTACAAAGGTGGAGGTCGCGGTCCTGCTGCTGGGTTGTTGCCCTCCTACGGCCTCCTCCACGTCTCCTGATGTACTGGCCTGTCTCCTAGTAGCACCTCCATGCTCTGGACACTACGCTGACAGACACAGCAAACCTTCTTGCCACAGCTCGCATTGATGTGCCATCCTGGATGAGCTGCACTACCTGAGCCACTTGTGTGGGTTGTAGACTCCGACTCATGCTACCACTAGAGTGAAAGCACCGTCAGCATTCAAAAGTGGCCAAAACACCAGCCAGGAAGCATAGGAACTGAGAAGTGGTCTGTGGTCACCACCTGCAAAACCACTTCTTTATTGAGGGTGTCTTGCTAATTGCCTATAATTTCCACCTGTTGTCTATTCCATTTGCACAACAGCATGTGGAATTTATTGTCAATCAGTGTTGCTTCCTAAGTGCACAGTTTGATTTCACAGAAGTGTGATTGACTTGGAGTTACATGGTGTTGTTTAAGTGTTCCCTTCATTTTTTTGAGCAGTGTACTTACCTTCTTGCTGTTTATCTGCAAGTCTACCGTTTTTATAGGAGTATTTAAAACATACCCCAAACTATTTAATACAATTCCATGATGCATTCTTTCACTGTCATTCAGTTAAGCCTGTACTCGATTGAACAACGTTGGTACTTAATGCTGGTAAAACCAAGTAAATGTAATTTTACAAGTTGTGTAAAAATGTATCGGATGATTTATGCATACGTACTTTGTATGGTGCCCTCATTGATCGTGTCCCAATTATCAATAGCTGGGCATCTGGATTAACGAAAAGATATCTTTCAGAAAAGTATGTTGATGGCAATTAAATAATTAAAATGATTCTATAAGAACAGGTCCTGTCTTTTGTTAAATAGCAGAAAACTAATAATTCAGTCAACATTCATTCCGGTTATTGACTATAGCGATATAATCTATATGAATGCAGCTGCCACTGTATTGAAGCAATTGGACGCAGTTTATCATAGCACATTGTGCTTTATTATGGACGATAGGTTCAGTACACATCATTGCATTTTGTATCAGAAAGTAGGCTGGCCCTTCTTGAAGTCTCGTAGATCGATGCATTGCGTTCTTTTTGTCTATAAAGCCTTCTTGCATAATGTTCTCCATACCTTACCTCATTGTTAACCTTAAGACGTATAAATTACCAGACCCAGACTCAGGGATAGCTAACCCTGGAGATCCCTTCAATCTCCACCTAGTTAAGTAAATCTGCTTTTAGTTATTTTGCGCCTCATGTGGAATGATCTCCAAAAGTCCTTAAAGTTGGTGGAGTTGCACGTTTCAAGTTTTATTTGTCACATGGACAAGTACAGTGAAATGCTTAAGCCCTTCCCAACAGTGCACTATTCAATATCAAAATAGTATTTTTTTTAAACAAGAGAAATAAGAAGTAAGAGAGGACGATTTGTTGTTGTTGTAGAATGGCAGTACAAATGTAGAATGTGCAGCGATACTGGCGTAGTTAAGGTAGATATGTACATGTAGGCAGGGATTAAAAGAAAGTGACTGGTAGCCGGATAAAGAATAATAATAATAATATTAAACAGTATGGCAGCAGCATAAGTGGTGTGTGTGTGTGTGTGTGTGTGTGTGTGTGTGTGCGCGCGCGCGCAAGAGTTTCAGTGTAGGCATGATAGGCAGATATAAATGTAAACTGAAAAGTGACTGGTAGCAGGAATATATAAATACTTATGGGAAAATACTAATGGTAATATATACATGTAAGCAGGAGACCAGTGGTAGGCTAAATATATATAGTACATACTAAGGGGTAATGGAAATATAATCAATGAACAGCAGTGTAGTGGTAGTTATAAATCTAATCAATAATCATTTTAGCAGCAGTGTTGGTGTGAGGGTAGGTGTGTGTGTGCCTGTGAGTAAGAGTGAGTGAAGGTGTATGTGTCTGAGTGGGTAGAAACCTGTGGATGGGCATATAGTCAGTGTGGATAGTCTGTGGGAGAGGGAGAGCAGTAGTTAGCCATTTAACAGTCTTACACTCACACACTACAGGCCCTCGTAAATTACCCTGTCACACAGCAACATGGCTTCTAGATCTAAAGTTGGCCAAACTCTCATGATATATGACTGTGTCGTGATATGGTGTTGGGTTGCAATTTGAAATACTTGATGGGTACATGTATGAGGAATGTATATGGTGAGGTCAATGGAGGTTGGATAAGATGTATGGGTCTGGAAAGTTACTAAGTATAAAAATGTATGCACTCACTAACTGTAAGTCGCTCTGGATAAGAGCGTCTGCTAAATGACTAAAATGTAAAATGTAAATGTAAGTGAGGGAAAAGGCAATCACTTGGTTGCGGTCACGGATAAGGTTGGATAGCTGTGGATTAGTGAGGAATGTGGGCCGAGGTCAGGTCAGATGAAGGGAGAAGGAACAGTTTTATTACACACATCACTTAACTTCCTGACTAGCAACATAGATATATTGGCTGTCTAGATGTGCAAGGAGGAGACTCCGCCTAATAGGAGAGTATAAATAATTGTGCTGGTTGAAACATGTCTTTGTCTTTTCAGCTGTTTGACCCAGTGGGTGAATACATTTGGTTTGAGCTTTGACTAGTTGTCCGTTATTTTTTCACTCTGTTTGTCAGAACCTAACAATGGTTATTACAGCTCTTATAAAGATCAGCTGGGTTTCAGTCCAAAACCCACATACAGTATGAACATTATTTGCCAAAATGTGGCACACACACACACACACACACACACACACACATACATAAATAGAGAGAGAGACCTACCTGGGAGGGTAGAGCTTCCTTCTCTCAGCAGCGGCGGCATTGCCATTGTCGGTCAGAAGGTATCCTGATGCAAGGGTGCCCACCCCGAGGCTGGCCAGAGCCACAGCCGTGTGATGGCCAGACAGCATACGTGTGAACAAGCTCGCCATGGCTACCACTCAACTTCAGATTATACCTGGGGACAAGTCAGAGGGTAAAGGTCAAAGGTCACATAGCGGTCATGAGGGCAGTGGGGATTATAATCAGTAAGGGTCGCAGGAGTCACTCATATCGTAGTAAATGTAGTACGAGGCCTTCAATTTCTTAATTCACTGTCACATTGAGTTTGTCATTCTCTAATGTTACTTTTGCCTTTATGTACAACTCAAGAAATGTCACTCTCACCACAATATGGTTGTAAACCAATGAGACATTCCCAATGTGACATTGCTATGTTTTCAAATGACTCTCTCCACCAGTTCCAACCGGCCGTGTTGCTGGCGGGTCAGAAATACAGCTGACAAGCTGACACCTTATTAGCAGCCTTCTCCAACATCTGATCAGGGTAGTCAGGTGGGCAAAACATGTCCTGCCTTGAAGTTCAGAGGTCATAAGAACAAAACGCTCCACAGCACCTGTCTACATAAACACAATTGACATATCACCCAAATTAGACTTGCAACATGGAGAATATCCACCGTTTTTTAATAAGATCGCTACCATTTCCTAGCACTTAGAAAGAACACTTATATAGTTGAAAGCTTTTGACTTTGATTCAACTTTGAGGTACAGAATTAAAATACATTGTCATTTGTTAATGTATCTATTAGACACTGATTTAGGTCTTGCAAGTCTGTATATTTATGTTTAAACACACACACACAGTCCTAATAGTTTTAAGTTTAGGATATGCTTTTAGCCTCTTGTGTTTCCGTGACTAGACTGTTCTAGAAGGCGTTGGAGGCAGACATATTTCTCCCTATTGGTCAGACCTGGACAGTGTTCTAGAATGTCCTGGTCAGCTGACCTACCTGCCACATGAATATCATTTTATTTTTTTGTCATTTAGCAGACGCTCTTATCCAGAGCGACATACAGTTAGTGCATTTTTTTTTTTTATATATTTTATACTGGCCCCCCATGGGAAACAAACCCACAACCCTGGCGTTGCAAATGCCATGCTCTACCAAATGAGCTACATCCCTGGCGGCCATTCCCTCCCCTACCCTGGATGAATTGTGTGCCGCCCCATGGGTCTCCCGGTCGCGGCCGGCTACGACAGAGCCTGGATTCGAACCAGGATCTCTAGTGGCACAGCTAGCACTGCGATGCAGTGCCTTAGACCACTGTGCCACTCGGGATACAGCAAATAATTTGAGTCAACAAATGACATCAAATGTTATAGTCTTTACGCTAGGTGAGGTGAGAAGAGTTGTTTTGTTTCAAGACAACAATCTTAAAATACAGAGACTGAGGGTGTCACACACAGACTGAGACAATAACACACAAATAGAGATTAGATTACCACAACAGCTCTCTTTCTTAGAGGGCTATTCCGTCCCTATCCACTCTGACACACACTGTCTCACGGGTCTATTTTAACTGTTGCTGCATTTTATTCCTGGTGAGACTGCCAAACACACACATACACTGTGTCTGTGTGTGTCAGTACTAATTATAGCAGCAAGGGGTGAGCTTAAGCATTAGTGCCAGCCCGGTGTTGGCATCAGCCCTGACCAGCACATGATCCACCATGACATTCTGAACGGGTCAGCTGGACTGACACAGGACAGACAGGGAGAGAGAGAGGAGAGGGAGGGAGGGAGAGGTGAGAGAGAGTAGTTAAAACCGAGAGGGTCGAGACTGGGGTGAAGAGAGGGGAAGGAAAGTTGTGGGGTGTGAAAAGAGAGAGTACGAGAGAGAAGGAGGGGAGTGGGTAAGAGGTGAGTAGAAAGGAATAACAAGCGAGAGAGTGGGAGAGAAGTGGGTGGAGAAAGGGTGAGGGGACAGATGAGAAAGTGAGACTTTCCACATCACTAAGGATCTGTCATGGTCCAAACACACCAACACAGTTGTGAAGAGGGCACGACAATGACTCTTCCCCCTCAGGAGGCTGAAAAGATTTGGTATGGACCCTTAGATCCTAAGACAGTTAAATTGCTGCACCATTGAGAACATCTTGACTGGCTGCATCACCACTTGGTATGGCAACTGCTTGGCATCCAACCGCAAGGCGCTACAGATTGTAGAGCGTACGGCCCAGTACATCATTGGGGCTGAACTCCCTGCCACCCAGGACCTCTATACCAAGCAGTGTCAGAGGAAGGCCCTAAATATGGTCAAAGACTCCAGCCACCCAAGTCACAGACTGTTCTCTCTGCTGCCACATGGCAAGTGGTACTGATGCACCAAGTCTGGAACCAACAGGACCCTGAACAGCTTATACCCCAAGCCATAAGACTGCTAAATTGTTAGTCCAGTTAGCTATTTAGTTAACTATTTAACTATCTTCATTGACCCTTTTTGCACTAACTTTGTTTCACAAAAGCTGCTGCTACAGTTTACTATCTGTCACGTTATTCCTACATATCTACCTTAATTTCCTCTTACCCCTGCACATCGACTCGGTACTGGTACCACTTGTGTATCTATTATTACTTTTATTGTTACGTGTTTTACTTTTCTATTATTTCAAAATGTTCTTTCTTCTGCATTGTTGGGAAGTGCCCGTAAGTTAGCATTTGACTGTTAGTCCACACCTGTTGTTTACGAAGCATGCAACAAAATTTGATTTGATTTTAATGGCAGAGGTGTGAGGGGTGAAAGGACCGATAAGGAGAGTAAGGACAGGTAGAAGAGAGGGATGCGGGGTGTGTGAGTGAAGAACCCCGTGGGAGAAAGAGGGAGGGGGAAAAGGAGAGAGGGGGATGGAAAGGACAGAGAGAGGATAGGGGGAGCTAAGAGGGGCTGCCAGAAATTCTCCCTGGGGATATCTGTGGACAGTCAGGGGACAGTTAGTCTCGCGTGGCCATCCTTCCAAATTCCGTCTCATTGACTCAAGTATTAGAAGTCTGGCGAACTTCAGTATTGGATTTTGCGTTTGAATGGAAGCACTGGCATTCAACACTGGCATTCAACGCTGGCATTTGATTGGCTCTGAGTAGAAATGGCATTACCCTAATATAAAAATACATAAATCTACCCTTCAGGAGAGGCATTTCCTTGTTTTTAGTTTGTGTTTTTTCTTATTTTGTACATGCCTCTTTTCCTATCAGACAACGTTCAGAAACACCACCTCTGTTCTTTGCTCCAACCATGCAAAATACTTTTTCATCTAGACTCCATTGTACTCCACCCCTTTTTATCGTCTTACTGAGGAAAACTTCCCCTGGCTTTGGAGCACTAGGTGAGAAGCCTGGGCTTCCGAGGCTAGGGGACAGTGAGGAAGGACATTCCCATGGCTAGCGGAGCGTCTGGAACAGGTGGCTGGTCACTGTCACAGTCAGCTGGATTATTAGGATAATTGTTTAATGCAAGAGGCCACTGTTAAGGCTATACACATTACATTCCAAGGGTAAACTTACAAAAGGAGCTGTACAGATGTACTCAAAATGAAATTGAATATTTTTTAGGAAAGGCTCAATCTGATCCAGGAATACACTGTTGGCTCTATTTTAACAAACCTAATGCAATGGTAAATCTTAGCACTGGATTGTGTCAGAAATATTGTGCTGCCATCTTGTTAGAAGGTAACAGATTATTTTATTATAGTGATTAAGAGTGACTTTCATTGTGTTCCATGGTGTTTAGCGCCCCCTAGTGGAGCTTTCTGGTACTTAGAATAACGTACAAAAACCGGAAGTAAAGTAGTCATTCTGCACGCAGACAAGCAGCTAGAAACAACGCTACTGTACAGTTCTTTCAGTGCAACTATTTCTTGTTACGCTTCAGCCTCGGAAAATATTTGTTTGTAAGTTCAATTCAAGCATATTGCAAGTGATGATAATATTGTTATTGACAGAATTACTTACTTATCAATGTTAGTTGGTTACATTTACTCACGCAAATTGCATTGACTTTCATGGATGTCGTTAGCTGTATTAGTTTGCTCGTGCGTCATGTAAAAGAAGTGTAAAACATACTATAGTTTGTTACTGTTTCTAGTGTAATATGCTTTGTTATTGTACAGAGGTGTTTGTACATTATTAGAGTAATGAAAGGAGTTGGCTAGTTGTTACTCATAGATCAAATCAAATCAAATCAAATTTTATTGGTCACATGCGCCGAATACAACAGGTGCAGACATTACAGTGAAATGCTTACTTACAGCCCTTAACCAACAGTGCATTTATTTTAAACAAAAAAAGTAAGAATAAAACAACAACAAAAAAGTGTTGAGAAAAAAAGAGCAGAAGTAAAATAAAGTGACAGTAGGGAGGCTATATATACAGTAAAATAAAGTGACAGTAGGGAGGCTATATATACAGGGGGGTACCGTTGCATAGTCAATGTGCGGGGGCACCGGCTAGTTGAGGTAGTTGTGGTAATATGTACATGTGGGTAGAGTTAAAGTGACTATGCATAAATACTTAACAGAGTAGCAGCAGCGTAAAAAGGATGGGGTGGGGGGGGCAGTGCAAATAGTCCGGGTAGCCATGATTAGCTGTTCAGGAGTCTTATGGCTTGGGGGTAGAAGCTGTTGAGAAGTCTTTTGGACCTAGACTTGGCACTCCGGTACCGCTTGCCGTGCGGTAGCAGAGAGAACAGTCTATGACTAGGGTGGCTGGAGTCTTTGACAATTTTGAGGGCCTTCCTCTGACACCGCCTGGTATAGAGGTCCTGGATGGCAGGGAGCTTTGCCCCAGTGATGTACTGGGCCGTACGCACTACCCTCTGTAGTGCCTTGCGGTCAGAGGCCAAGCAGTTGCCATACCAGGCGGTGATGCAACCAGTCAGGATGCTCTCGATGGTGCAGCTGTAGAATTTTTTGAGGATCTGAGGACCCATGCCAAATCTTTTTAGTCTCCTGAGGGGGAATAGGCTTTGTCGTGCCCTCTTCACGACTGTCTTGGTGTGTTTGGACCATGATAGTTCGTTGGTGATGTGGACACCAAGGAACTTGAAGCTCTCAACCTGTTCCACTACAGCCCCGTCGATGAGAATGGGGGCGTGCTCAGTCCTCTTTTTTTTCCTGTAGTCCACAATCATCTCCTTTGTCTTGGTCACGTTGAGGGAGAGGTTGTTGTCCTGGCACCACACGGCCAGATCTCTGACCTCCTCCCTATAGGCTGTCTCATCGTTGTCGGTGATCAGGCCTACCACTGTTGTGTCGTCGGCAAACTTAATGATGGTGTTGGAGTCGTGCCTGGCCATGCAGTCATGGGTGAACAGAGAGTACAGGAGGGGACTGAGCACGCACCCCTGAGGGGCCCCCGTGTTGAGGATCAGTGTGGCAGATGTGTTGTTACCTACCCTTACCACCTGGGGGCGGCCCGTCAGGAAGTCCAGGATCCAGTTGCAGAGGGAGGTGTTTAGTCCCAGGATCCTTAGCTTAGTGATGAGCTTAGAGGGCACTATGGTGTTGAATGCTGAGCTGTAGTCAATGAATAGCATTCTCACGTAGGTGTTCCTCTTGTCCAGGTGGGAAAGGGCAGTGTGGAGTGCGATAGAGATTGCATCATCTGTGGATCTGTTGGGGCGGTATGCAAATTGGAGTGGGTCTAGGGTTTCTGGGATTATGCTGTTGATGTGGGCCATGACCAGTCTTTCAAAGCACTTCATGGCTACAGACGTCAGTGCTACGGGTCGGTAGTCATTTAGGCAGGTTATCTTAGAGTTCTTGGGCACGGGGACTATGGTGGTCTGCTTGAAACATGTTGGTATTACAGACTCAGTCAGGGACATGTTGAAAATGTCAGTGAAGACACTTGCCAGTTGGTCAGCACATGCTCGGAGTACACGTCCTGGTAATCCGTCTGGCCCTGCGGCCTTGTGAATGTTGACCTGCTTAAAAGTCTTACTCACATCGGCTACGGAGAGCGTGATCACATAGTCGTCCGGAACAGCTGGTGCTCTCATGCATGCTTCAGTGTTGCTTGCCTCGAAGCGAGCATAGAAGTGGTTTAGCTCGTCTGGTAGGCTTGTGTCACTGGGCAGCTCGCGGCTGTGCTTCCCTTTGTAGTCTGTAATAGTTTTCAAGCCCTGCCACATCCGACGAGCGTCAGAGCCAGTGTAGTATGATTCAATCTTAGACCTGTATTGACTCTTTGCCTGTTTGATGGTTCGTCGGAGGTCATAGCGGGATTTCTTATAAGCGTCCGGGTTAGAGTCCCGTTCCTTGAAAGCGGCAGCTCTACCCTTTAGCTCAGTGCGGATGTTTCCTGTAATCCATGGCTTCTGGTTGGGGTATGTACGTACGGTCACTGTGGGGACGACATCATCGATGCACTTATTGATGAAGCCAGTGACTGATGTGGTGTACTCCTCAATGCTGTCTGAAGAATCCCGGAACATGTTCCAGTCTGTGCTAGCAAAACAGTCCTGTAGCTTAGCATCTGCATCATCTGACCACTTTTTTATTAGCCGAATCACTGGTGCTTCCTGCTTCAGTTTTTGCTTATAAGCAGGAATCAGGAGGATAGAGATATGGTCAGATTTGCCAAATGGAGGGCGAGGGAGAGCTTTGTATGCGTCTCTGTGTGTGGAGTAAAGGTGGTCTAGAGTTTTTTCCCCTCTGGTTGCACATTTAACATGCTGGTAGATATGAGGTAGAACGGATTTAAGTTTCCCTGCATTAAAGTCCCCGGCTACTAGGAGCGCTGCATCTGGATGAGCGTTTTCCTGTTGATTAATGGCCTTGTACAACTCATTCAGTGCAATCTTAATGCCAGCATTGGTTTGTGGTGGTAAATAGACAGCTATGAAAAATATAGATGAAAACTCTCTTG
The DNA here is from genome assembly GCF_964263955.1 of Coregonus lavaretus. Classification (NCBI taxonomy): domain Eukaryota; kingdom Metazoa; phylum Chordata; class Actinopteri; order Salmoniformes; family Salmonidae; genus Coregonus; species Coregonus lavaretus. Next base: position 1,428,647 of record NC_140004.1, read on the forward strand.
GTAAATAGTGTGGTCTACAGCTTATCATAAGATACTCTACCTCAGGCGAGCAAAACCTCGAGACTTCCTTAGTATTTGATTTTGTGCACCAGCTGTTGTTTACAAATATACACAGACCGCCACCCCTTGTCTTACCAGAGTCTGCCGTTCTATCCTGCCGATGTAGCGTATAGCCTGCTAGCTGAATGTTGTCATTGTTGTCGTTCAGCCACGACTCCGTGAAACATAAGATATTACAGTTTTTAATGTCCCGTTGGTAGGATAACCGTAATCTTAAATCGTCAATTTTATTCTCAAAAGATTGAACGTTGGCTAATAGGATTGATGGGAGAGGCAGTTTACTCGTTCGCCGTCGGATCCTTACAAGGCACCCGGATCTGCGTCCACGATATCTCCGTCTCTTCCTCACGCGAATGACGGGGATCTGGGCCTTGTTGGGTGTCTGTAGAATATCCTTCGCGAACGCCTCGTTGAAGAAAAAGTCTTCGTCCAATACCAGGTGAGTAATCGCTGTCCTGATATCCAGAAGCTCTCTTTGGTTATAAGAGACGATGGCAGAAACATTATGTACAAAATAAATTACAAATAACGCGGAAAAACACACATAATAGTACAATTGGTTAGAGGGCTGTAAAACGGCAGCCATCTTCTTCCGGCGCTGTCTTGTGACAGCGCCGGAAGAACGACAAATCTATTTGATTTGTCGTCATGCCAGAGACATGGTAACTTGGCACTTGCTTTGTATTTATGCAACTTCAACTTGAAATGTATAATGTACAGCTACAGTATGTCAATGTGAATTGAATACTAAAGTATATTATTTTCTGTATTTGCAGTTTCACAACATAAACGTTTTCAATACATTCGTTCAAGAAAAGTCACGCCTTGGAAGTTTTATTGAAGACTCAGTTGTTAGCTATCTGTCTAGTTTTGCACGGGAACGCAATTCCAGGGCAGAATAAATATGTTTGCTATTTTCACAACTGGAATTATCAGTGCAGTAGCTGGCGGTGGCGCGAAAGGGTTGGGTTTTGATGAATAAACAAGTTGTGGGTGTGTCGAGGCTTGGCCCCTCATTGGCCAATCAGAACGTGCTCCACGGCAAAATATGTGGTTGCTTCAAGTTGTGTATTTACGTTATTTTATGTATTGCGTTGTCATCAACTCCAATTAGAATGTTAGTCCGTTATAGCCTAGTTCGTTCAATAGCCTGACCCATATTTCCTAAATATGTTGAACATGTTTGCAATCCACATTGTTCTAATTGCATTTCTTCAATAAGGAAATACATTGTTAAACAATGCATTTGCACTGATATAGGGGCTGTAAATTGGAAATTTAGCAGACGCTCTTATCCAGAGCGACTTACAGTTAGTGAGTGCATACATTTTTATTTTATATACTGGCCCCCAGTGGGAATCAAACCCACAACACTGGCATTGCAAACACCATGCTCTACCAACTGAGCTACATCCCTGCCGGCCATTCCCTCCCCTACCCTGGGCCAATTGTGCGCTGCCTCATGGGTCTCCCAGTCGCAGCTACAACAGAGCCTGGATTTGAACCAGGATCTCTGCGATGCAGTGCCTTAGACCACTGCGCCAATCGGGAGACTACGTTGGACATGCCCAACGTAGTCAATAAGCAAGATTAAATTCACTAGGCTATTGATAAGGCCTAAAAATACATTGTATAATTGTAATTTTTCTTGAATGAAAACAAAACTACAACTTGTTTTAAGTAGGCTATGTCTAAATACAGTTACAGACACCATAATTGGTCCCTGCGGGCATATAATACAGACAAGATAACAAAGAGCAGGATAGAGATCCAATATAAAAAAAGGAGGAATGTCCACTCACCGTTATACTGCTCGCAAATGTAATGTTTTATAAACATCATGGAACCATCTGATAGAGCATATTTTCACTTCCCCTGAAATGGCACATGAACATTCATTTTATTCGAGCCATGTACGTTCTCACCATAAACCCACGGACAGTGAATCTTTCAAATAGGTACAAAAAAACAATCAGTCAGTTTTTTTTTTACCAACAACAATATCTCTAAATAGGATCAGGTCAGAAGCATGATATAATACATCACTTCTCTCTTTCCATGGCACTGTGTGCACACGTTCTGTAACGTTCGCACGTCTATACAAAATACTAGACTCCTGTCAATTGTATCGTTGCCTATGTGCGAGGCAGATTCTCAAAAAAATGGCCTTTGATATGACATTATAGGAGGACTGAGAAGTTTGGAGGAGCGAGCGTGTCTTTGGTAATCGGACAAGGAGCGCTCTTTGGAAATGGGGATGGATAGCCTATTTCAGGGATCATCAACTGCTGGCCGATTTGTTCTTCAGCAGATGGTCGGGGGGCCGGAACATAATTACAAATAATATATAGACTGCAGATTAACCTCAAGAAGCCCAAACAGATATAATATTGGAATAAAACGTCATAATTTCAAACCTTGCTTACATTTGTTAATGATCATGTGTCTCTATTATTCGTGGAAATACTTGGGAAAAGATTTCCCAAATTAAAATCACTTGAAGCTGATTTCCTGGTGTTTTCAGTTAAATCCAACAATGAAAATGCAAAAAAAAAAAAAAAAACGTATTATAATTTTTGGCTTAGAAAACTTGGGGGGCCAAATAAAACCACCTTCGGGCCAAATTCGGCCCGTGGGCCGCCAGTTGGGGAACCCTGGCCTACTTGAACAAGCAAAATACAGATATGTGAATTGTGAATATTGAAAAATCATGAGGGAAAAACCACCAAAATATTTCAAATCACTCACCTTTATTCATAGGGTACTTTTGGCTAATGGCCAGGATTAAAAGATTAACCTATACAATGCTGCTAAACCAGCTTTCATTAAGGGGAAAGTAGGCTATGCTTTAAACCCTATAGAATCGATTGACGCCAGTTGGATCAATCTAAATTAAAAAAAAAAAAATATGCCAAAAAAAAGGGGTTAAAAACTGTGTAAAAAAAATCTAATGTATATAAATTAAATTATGCATAGTATGACCATCTTAAAACAATTCCATATGTCAGCTTAGAACATTTCGTTTTTTAAACCAAGTGAAGGGCCACACAGTATATGCGTGAGAAAACATGTGAAGCCTTTATTCATTTTCACATTGACGCACAACTACTAGTGTACATCTCTACCCTTGTTTTTTGTGAACACATTTTTCACAAAATTGATAACTCAACTCGTCGTGTTTGGAGGACAAAGAATGCTGAGTTGCATCCAAAGATCACCATACCTACTGTGAAGCATGGGGATGGAAACATCATGCTTTGGGGCTGTTTTTCTGCAAAGGGACCAGGACGACTGATCCGTGTAAAGGAAAGAATGAATGGGGCCATGTATCGTGAGATTTTGAGTGAAAACCTCCTTCCATCAGCAAGGGCATTGAAGATGAAACGTGGCTGGGTCTTTCAGCATGACAATGATCCCAAACACACCGCCCGGGCAACGAAGGAGTGGCTTTGTAAGAAGCATTTCAAGGTCCTGGAGTGGCCTAGCCAGTCTCCATATCTCAACCCCATAGAAGATCTTTGGAGGGAGTTGAAAGTACGTGTTGCCCAGCGACAGCCCCAAAACATCACTGCTCTAGAGGAGATCTGCATGGAGGAATGGGCCAAAATACCAGCAACAGTGTGTGAAAACCTTGTGAAGACTTACAGAAAACGTTTGACCTGTGTCATTGCCAACAAAGGGTATATAACAAAGTATTGAGAAACTTTTGTTATTGACCAAATACTTATTTTCCACCATAATTTGCTAATAAATTCATTAAAAATCCTACAATGTGATTTTCTGGAATTTATTTTCTCATTTTGTCTGTCATAGTTGACGTGTACCTATGATGAAAATTACAGGCCTCTCTCATCTTTTTAAGTGGGAGAACTTGCACAATTGGTGGCTGACTAAATACTTTTTTTCCCCACTGTATTATATGACTGGAGACATGGAAAAAATAACAGCAGATGTGTAAAAAAAATATATACTAACATTTGAGTGAAACATGGTAAGAGCATCCGTTTCATATGGAATGGTCTGTTTTTTTTAGAGCATATTAAGGAACAATTATCCTCTCCATTGTGAGCCATATTTAAAGTTATCCAATCACATCAGCCCAAATCTGATTGATTAGTTATTACCTGTATCCAAGTGCATTTCTGGATAATTTTTATTTATTTTATATTTTATAATTCTCACTGCATAACCATCACCATGAAAAACCATAATCCTTGCCTACCCCAGTCACGGTCTTTCGAGTCTTAATGTGAAAAATGGGTCTGGTCACCACTCTTGGCAAGGGCATCAAAGTATAGTGTCATCTTTGATGTAGAAATTCTCAGAACAGCTGACAAGTGGTCAAATGTAAATTTGTTAGATTTGTTGTAATTCATGACTGAGAACGTTTGTTCACACATATATGTGGACCCGAATAAAACAAGCATCGTTTCGGCGTGCTTTTTAATGTTTGGAAACTTTGTTTCATTCAGTGAGCCATGTAACTGGACTATTGTTGCTGTTTTGTACTTCTCCTTCAAAGCACTGTCACATTGGATGTTGATGAGCTCCAATTGTGTCTGGTGGTGCTTTCTCACTGTCGAAAGACAGGGGGCATGATACAAGCTCCAGCTCAGTCTCAATCTTGGTGAAGTCTGAGAAGTGGCGGGAAAACTCAGCATGCAGGTCGATCAAAGTGCTACTGAACGTCTCAGTGCGGCACTGCGATGTGGGCGCGTTCAGTGCGGCCATTGTCGGAAAATGAGTGAGAGACCGGCTGCTCATTTGTCTGGAGAACAACATAAGTTTGGCCTTGAATTCTTTCACATTGGAATACAGTTCATGCACAAAAACAGAATTTCTCTGCAGTTTCACATTTAGATCGTTCAGATGCCCCAATATGTCCACACCGAAAGCAAAGTCGCCCAGCCAGTCTAAGTCTTTCAACTCGGAGAAGTCGTTGGCTTTACCAACTGTATCAAGGAACATACCTATCTACCATCTCAGTTCCCACACACGGCAAAATACTTTTCCCAGGCACATTTGAATGGTACAACAAGTCCTGGTGCTCTGCCTCCGTGTCATTGAGCAGCTGAATGAACTGACAATGATTAAGCCCCCTTGCCCTTGTAAAGTTTTACAACCACTTTGACAACATTATCCAGCTTTAACACACTTTTAGCATGCTTGCTTGAAAAATGACGATTGAGATTATATTCCTTAAAAACGGTAACACTTTCTTGGCATATCAGACATTTTCTTGGCATTATGTCCAATATTAGTAAAAAAATATTATTTTGCTGTCCATTCTTCTTTAAACACTTTTCTCATTTTCGCAGCACTCATTTTTCACGTCAAAAGTCGTCAAGCAATGAAGTGGCTATGATGACTGAAAGCATTCTGAATCTGACTGTAGGCCCAAATACAGAGCGCGCTGCCAGGCTACAGCGCCATCTATTGGAGGTTGTTTGAATGTCATGGAATGAGTAATTTTAGGCCAAAAATCGTAACTCAAATATTATAATATTTAAAACAGTTAGAAAATGTCTCACGGGCTGGATTGAAGTGCCCGGAGGGCCGGATACGGCCCGCGGACCGTACATTGCCCCCCCCCCCCCCCCTTTTCTTAGACTATAAATAATTATTCACCAAATTAAACGAAATGGGGGAAATCAAGTTTTTTTTATGTTTCTAAATACGAGATTCACTGGCACAAAAGGCATAACTTAGAGGGAAATATGTTTAATCACGTAATGTTTTCATGCGACTTATAGAACTATGATGATGTGAAAACCACACACCCTGGATGACATGCAAGAGAGAGGGAAAGAGGTTAGAGGGAAAGATCAAAAGGAGGAGGAAAAGAAGAACAGAGTAGGAGAGGTGAAAACAGAGCGAAAAGGAGAGAGTAGAAAAGAGGTATCCTCTCACCTATAGATAACCCTGTAGAGTGCTTGTAGTAGTGTAGGTTTGGTTCCTGCAGCCTAGTCCTCAGAGACTTCTTCTGCAGAATGATAGAGGGATGATGAGAGAGGGAGAGAGAAGGGGAGAGAGGGAGGGAGTTAGAGGTGAGGGGGCAGTGTCCTGTGTTCATGATTAGCTCTCTGGGAAACACACAGCCAATCCTCTTTGTGCTGTCAGTCAGCATGTCTGTCTGCCCCTGTCTTCCACCCCCCACCAAACTCCCCCTACACACAAAGACACAGGCGTACCACTCTCCACAGGCCTGTGCCCTTGAGCTAACCCAGCAACCCTCCCTTTATGGTCAAACCATCCAGCTCCTTCCACACCATGGGAACTAGCCAAGCCTTCCCGATCCTATCCTAATTTGAACGCTAGGGTGTAGTGTAAATGTTTCACCAGAGGAGGCTCTCAGTCAAATACACTCTTTTATACAATGTGTGAGTGCATGCACGTACACAATCAGGGTTGGGGGTCAATTCGAGTTGAAGTCTTTTTTATATCTCCTAGATGTAGGGCAGACACTTCAAAACCTTGTTTCTTATGATAAAAAAAAAAAAAGTACATATATAAAGAAACTAAAAAATCAGTAGAGAAAAAATTTAATAAGCATTATTTGTCCTGTTTGTCCCATCTCTTTTTCTTTTTCTTTTATTTCACCTTTATTTAACCAGGTAAGCCAGTTGAGAACAAGTTCTCATTTCCAACTGCGACCTGGCCAAGATAAAGCAAAGCAGTGCGGTAAAAACAACAACAACACAGAGTTACATATGGAATAAACAAAACATACAGTCAATAACACAATAGAAAATCTATATACAGTGTGTGCAAATGTAGTAAGTTATGGAGGTCAGGCAATAAATAGGCCATAGTGCAAAGTAATTACAATTATAATTTAGTATTAACACTGGAGTGATAGATGTGCAGAAGATGATGTACAAATAGAGATACTGGGGTGCAAAATAACAAAATAAATAACAATGTAAATAACAATTTGGGGATGAGGTAGTTGGGTGGGCTAATCAGTAGGTGTGACCCATTCCTATGGGCTCAGGTTGTGGACCTATCTATGCATTAAAAAAACATCACAGGTAACTCATCTTATGTTCGGTTGTGGGACCAAGGCACACATGAATAGAATCAGCCAGCATACATCAATATTCGAAACAGATATTCAAAACACAATTGATGAATTCAAACATTACATTAAACTCATAATAAGCTTTTGACGTTTTCGACTGCTCTATTGGATGTATCTAATGTTGTTTCCTTTGCGCTGTTCACACGCGTTATGGAGACCTCTAGTGAAAGGACGTCAAGGAAGATTTGTTATGCTGAGCTTATGTGGAGGCTTCCATCTGGTCACCAACATAATTTTTGCTGCAGTCAGTCCAGACAACCATACTCGCTTCTGGGGTACTGTGAGAGTCAGTGAAGAGTCATCATTCAACAATAATATATTGGGGCGATAGGGAATGGCAGCACCAACTATGCTCGACACAAACCTGGCACCTGTGACCAAAAGGTCTTCACACTGGGTTAGTCCCACATCATGTGCATGTAGGTTCCAATGATTCTTTGAGAAAACAACAGACAATTTGGAGTAGTAGCAAGTTTAAATTGGCAGCGTTTCCACAGAGTCAAATAAAATCTGTAATAGTTGATCATTAAAATTTCGGGAGGACATTGGTATATTGTTTCAGACTCTTTTCCAATCTGTATTTTGTTTGTAGTCTTTAAGATCTGTATTCAATACCGTAACTATTCTCATTGGTTTACGGATGGCTTCTAGTAGTTTTTAGTAGACTCCATAAGTGCACATAGCGGTTCTTAACTCCAAATAAATAAAAAAAGATGAACCAGGTAAATTATACATATTTATTTAGGTGATGAAAGGATAATAAACCTTCATCATTCATTATGTCTGAAAGTTTATGAATTCCTTGTTCAGACTATTGTTGACAAATAATAGGTTTCCCTCCCAAAGGTAGGGAGTTATTTCTAAATATTGGTGTTTGGGTATGCCATTGCACTTCCAAATTACGCAGTTTTTCGATTTGTTGCCACGTCTGTATTGAGTGGGCGATGTTTGGTCTAAACTGAGTACAGCAAAACATAGGAGGTAAGGCAGAGAATAGTACATCTTTCTATGTAAATGGTGACACTATATTTCCCTCTATTTCCAACCAAGGAAGACATTTATCTTGATCAAACCATTTCTTAAGTGGGTGGAGCACTAGAGACAAAGCATATAACTTGAAGTTGGGTAAACCTAGACCCCCAAAACCTTTGGGTTTCTGAACTAGCTGGAGTGTAGTCATTTTAATTCTGGGATGTTTCCCTTTCCAAAGTAAAGACTGAACTTTGAATCTTTTCCAAGTACCCTAATGGCGTGGGAAAAGGAAGCATGCTAACAAATAAATTCAGTCTATGCAAGACATTCATTTTGACTGTCGAAATTTGACCTGATAAAGTTCATGTTAGATTAAACCATCTGTCAAGATCTGCTGTAATTGCAGTTGTGACTTGTTTGTAGTTCTTAGAACATTTTTATCTAGAGAGGGAAAAATGTAAATGCACAGGTATTTAAAATGGGTCCCAATTGGTATCTTTGATTCTATGTTGAGATTAAACATTGCTTTGTTAAGTGGGAGCAGAGATGATTTAGTGAGATTGATTTTATAACTTGATATATGGCTGAATTGTCTGAATATACTTAATACATTGTGGTACATTGCCATGGTACAATAATATGTAATTTGCATATAATGAGGTTTGGTGGCCTGTGTCCTTAAGCCCCCAAGAGTTGATATCCGCGCCCCATCTGAAATCTAATTAGTATAATACAAATATCCCCATAAGAATCTGTCAGTTTAAGTTAGAGACATTGATTTTTTGCATTGGATGGAATCCACCACATCCGCGGATGTCGCACTTCCACATTTTTTTTTTTTTTCTTATTTTTTTTTTTTTGTCATTTAGCAGACGCTCTTATCCAGAGCGACTTACAGGAGCAATTAGGGTTAAGTGCCTTGCTCAAGGGCACATCGACAGATTTTTCACCTAGTCGGCTCGGGGATTAGAACCAGCAACCTTTCGGTTACTGGCACAACGCTCTTACCCACTAAGCTACCTGCCGCCCACATCTGCTGTGAAAGGTGACAGAGCTAGAGCTGTGTTTGTCAAACCATTCTCACAAAATAACTATTATTCCCCTCTATGGAAAGATGAGACTGTCACGAACACATACATGTTTTGCTTTAGGATGCCCACAGGCCTCACAAGACTCGTCTGAAGGTCCCCCGGTACCAGTTGAAAAAAATTAAGTACAGTATATATGGAGACTGTTTAGTGCCAAAAATTTGGTTAAAAGTTTCCTGATCTTTCTTATATCTCTCAGTAGTACAGATATTTCAGAACAAACTTATTTTACATTTTTTTTGGGGGGACTATGTTGTTCCAAGTAGTGAATCTGTTATTCAATGCGTTTGTATGGGCTAATGGCAGTAAGGCCAAATAAAAATGTTCATCAAATATTTTTTTTATATATTTGTTTGATACTTTAAGGGGTCTTAAAATTCAAAATTAAATAGCAAAAATAATCCTTGGTATGATATTCTTAAAGAAATTCCATATAGCTTAGTATATTTGCCCTATATCTTGGAATTTACATATTTTTTTAGCTAAAGGCTCCAGTGTTAGGGCAAATAGGAGGCTGGACAGCCTTGACAATTTCCCTGTTTGATGGTGAACTGCGAAGAGCATTGGTTACCCATCAAGACCATCGCAGAGGGGTTAGTATACAGTGTTTTTTACATAGTCATAAACATTTTGACAAATCCCATCCGTTCCATAGTATACCAGCGGTAGGACCATTCGAGACGGTCAAAGGCCTTCCCCGCATCAATTGACAGGACTGCACAGGCAGATGGTCAATTAGGTGTAATGTGGATTACATGTAGAAGACATTTCAGATTGTCTGACGCCAATCTACACTACATGACCAAAAGTATGTGGACACCTGCTAGTCGAAAATCTCATTCCAAAATCATGGGCATTAATATGGAGTTGGTCCCCCTTTGCTGCTATAACAGCCTCCACTCTTCTGGGAAGGCTTTCCACTAGATGTTGGAAAATTGCTGCGGGGACTTGCTTCCATTCAGCCACAAGAGCATTAGTGAGGTCAGGCACTGATGTTGGGTAATTAGTGCCGGAGTCTGTGTTCCAATTCATCCCAAAGGTGTTCGATGGAGTTGAGGTCAGGGCTCTGTGCAGGCCAGTCAAGTTCTTCCACACCAATCTTGACAAATAATTTCTGTATGGTCCTCGCTTTGTGCACCTGTCAGTAACTGGTGTGGCTGAAATAGCCGAATCGACAAATTTGAAGAGGTGTCCACATACTTTTGTGTATATTTGACAAAACCTGTTTGAGCAGAATGAACTAGTTTGGGTAAAATGGTTTCAAGGTGCCTGGCTAAATCTTGGCATACAATTTCATGTCACTGTTGATGAGGGAGAGAGGCATATGACTTGAACAGAGAGTTGGGTCTTTACCTTTTTTCTGTAACAAATAGATCATTGCAGTATTAATATCTCTATTGAACATTTCCATTTGAATAGATGTTTGTACCATTTCTAATAATATCGAGCCAAGTTCAGACCAAAAGGTTAAATAGAATTCCGGTGGGATGCCATCCCATCCAGGGGATTTACATCAGTTCATGTCATTCAATGCATTGTGTAGTTTACTGAGCGTTATAGGTGCATCTACAGACTGCGCATCATCGAAGGAGGAGAGTTGCGGTAAATTCAAGCCCTCGAAAAAGGGGCTTATGCTGTCTGAGGTATTTTGTACTTCAGAACTGTATAATTTTTTTGATTTTGGGGTGGGGGATTGATGGTGAATCATGCAAGAGAACACCATCGTCATACAATGGAAACAATGTCAGCAAGACTATCATTATTGCGTAATTTACTAGCTAAGAGGAAGCTAGGTCTATTGTCCAGATAATCAGTTTGTCTGACTCTATGAATGAGAAATTCTGCTCATAATCTGAGAATGGAATTTATCTCAGATTTGATGATTCATAATTATCTCTCCTTCTCGGCAGAAAGCTGTTATTAAGGATAGAGTGGACTCCAGTTTGGCTATATTTTTTTCTTCAGACTTGTTGAAAAAAGAATCAAATGCTATTAGATTGTTTCTAATACCTAATACCACAGACTCTGTACTGAGGAGGATAAATTAATGTAAATCAGACCTGAATTGATTACAGAAATCCTCCTTTTTTAAGAGAGTGAGATTAAATATCCACCTTGTGGCACAATTTGGAGCATTGGTTATACATTATTTTCATACATTTGCATGATGATCAGATATAGACATACTGTATGAACAATTTCCACCTTTTGGACTATACTGAACAAAAATATAAACGCAACATGTACAATTGGTCCCATGTTTTATGACATTTTCTATACGCACAAAAAGCTAATTTCTCTAAAATGTTGTGCACCAATTTCTTGACATCCCTGTTAGTGAGCATTTCTCATTACAGAGGTGTACCTTGTGCTGGGGACAATAAAAGGCCACTGTAAAATGTGCAGTTTTGTCACACAACACAATGCCACAGATGTCTCAAGTTTTGAGGGAGCTCGCAATTGCCATGCAGATATAACGTAGATGCAGGGAGTCAGGAAGCAGGTGCAATTAGCGAGTGTAGTAACGAACATGGAACGATACAAAACAAGAGAAGCGGCTGATATGGAATGACAAACAATACTACCTGATGACTGATAACAAAATAGTGCTATATAAAGGACAGGTCATCAAGGGAGGAATGAAGTCCAGGTGTGACTGATGATGAGACGCAGGTGTGCGTATAGATGGTTGCCAGGTGTGCGTAAAGATGGGCTGCCAGGACTGGTGGTTAGTAGACCGGTGACGTCGAGCGCCGGAGCAGGAGTGGATGTGACAGTACCCCGCGTCCCCCCAACGCATAGAATACAGAGATTTCTGAAAGTTTTCAGACCCCTTGACTTTTTCCACATTTTGTTACGTTACAACCTTTTTCTAAAATGGATTAAATTGTTTTTTCCCCCTCATCAATCTACACATAATACTCCATACTGACAAAGCAAAAACAGGTTTTTAGATTTTTTTGCAAATTTATAAAAAATAAAATACAGAAATAATAAGATTTACATAAGTATTCAGACCCTTTACAAAGGTACTTTGTTGAAGCCCCTTTGGCAGCGATTACAGCCTCAAATCTTCTTGGGTATGACGCTACAAGCTTGGCACAGCTGTATTTGGGGAGTTTTCCCCATTCTTCTCTGCAGATCCTCTCAAGCTCTGTCAGGTTAGATGGGGAGCATCGCTGCACAGCTATTTTTAGGTCTCTCCAGAGATGTTCGATCGGGTTCAAGTCCGGGCTCTAAAGGACATTCAGAGGCTTGTCCCGAAGCCACAACAGGTGTAGACCTTACAGTGAAATGCTTACTTACAAGCCCTTTCCCAATGCAGTTTTATGAAAAATAAGGTTAAGTAAAAAATTGAAAAGTAAAAAATAGAGCAGCAGTAAAATAAAATAACAGTAGGGAGCCTATATGCAATTTTTTTGTCCATTAAAATAACATCAAATTGATCAGAAATACAGTGTAGACATTGTTAATGTTGTAAATGGCTATTGTAGCTGGAAACAGCTGATTTTTTATGGAATATCTACATAGGCGTACAGAGGCCCATTATCAGCAACCATCAGTCCTGTGTTCCAATGGCACGTTCTGTTTGCTAATCCAAGTTTATCATTTTAAAGGCTAATTGATCATTAGAAAACCCTTTTGCAATTATGTTAGCACAGCTGAAAACTGTTGTGCTGATTAAAGAAGCAATAAAACTGGCCTTCTTGAGACTAGTTGAGTATCTGGAGCATCAGCAATTGTGGGTTCAATTACAGGCTCAAAATGGCCAGAAACAAAAACTTTCTTCTGAAACTCGTCAGTTTATTCTTGTTCTGAGAAATGAAGGCTATTATATGCGAGAAATTGCCAAGAAACCTAAGATCTCGTACAACGCTGTGTACTACTCCCTTCACAGAACAGCGCAAACTGGCTCTAACCAGAATAGGAAGAGGAGTGGGAGGCCCCGGTGCACAACTGAGCAAGAGGACAAATACATTAGAGGGTCTAGTTTGAGAAACAGGCGCCTCACAGGTCCTCAACTGGCAGCTTCATTAAATAGTATCCACAAAACCCCAGTCTCAACATCAACAGTGAAGAGGTGACTCCGGGATGCTGACCTTCTAGGCAGAGTTGCAAAGAAAAAGCCATATCTCAGAATGCCCATCTTAATCTTTTCTTTTTGTTGGCCAGTCTGAGATATGGCTTTTTATTTGCAACTCTGTTAGATTAACAAGAATTTAAGCTTTGTGCCCATAAAAGACATGTCTATGTCCTGGAAAGTTTGCTGTTACTTACAACAGTCATGCTGATCACATTAGCGCACGTTAGCTCAACCGTCCCGTATACGGGACAATGATCCTGTAGAGGTTTAGAAGCCTTTGGACCTAGACTTGGCACTCCGGTAGCGATTGCCGTGCGGTAGCAGAGAGAACAGTCTATGACTGGGGTGGCTGGAGTCTTTGACAATTTTTAGGGCCTTCCTCTGACACCACCTGGTATAGAGGTCCTGGATGGCAGGAAGATTGGCCCCAGTGATTTACTGGGGCGTTCGCACTACCCTCTGTAGTGCCTTGCGGTCATAGGCTGAGCAGTTGCCATACCAGGCAGTGATACAACCAGTCAGGATGCTGTCTATGGTGCAGCTGTATAACTTTTTGAGGATCTGAGGACCCATGCCAAATCTTTTCAGTCACCTGAGTGGAAATAGACTTTGTCGTGCCCTCTTCACGACTGTCTTGGTGTGTTTGGATCATGATAGTTTATTTGTGATGTTGACACCAAGGAACTTGAAGCTCTCAACCTATTTCACTACAGCCCCGTCGATGAGAATGGGGGCGTGCTCAGTCCTCTTTTTTTCGCTCTGAAGCAGATTTTCATCGAGGATCTCTCTGAACTTTGCTCTGTTCATCTTTTCCTTGATCCTGACTAGTCTCCGAGTCCCTGCCACTGAAAAACATCCCCACAGCATGATGCTGCCACCACCATGCTTCACCGTAGGGACGGTGCAAGGTTTCCTCCAGACGTGACGCTTGGCATTCAGGCCAAAGAGTTCAATCTTGGTTTCATCAGACCAGAGAATCTTGTTTCTCATATTCTGAGTCCTTTAAGTGTCTTTTGGCAAACTCCAAGTGGAATGTCATGTGCCTTTTATTGAAGAATGCCTTCCGTCTGGCCACTCTACAATAATGGCCAGATTGCCGACCAGATTTCCTGTCCTGCATGCAAATTCTTTCTCAGATATTATTTCAAATTAATATTTATTTATTTAATTTTAAGACATATTGATGCCATAAGTCAATAGTACCACCTGTCAATTATTTAAAATGATGGGATAATGATGATTTAAATAGTTTCCTTGTCCAGATCCATCTACACTATTAAGATATCCAGACACAATGTGTGCCTGACTGCCTCCGGAGGTGCAGGAAGATCTGATCACAATCAGTCTCTTAATCATCTACACCCGCCTAAAAATGTGGACATAATCAGAATGTTGACAAGATCAGAACAAAGGACGCATTTTAGCACCAGGTATAAACAGGGCTTCAATAGTCTTCCTGTTGGTTCCAAATGTATTTATAGGGGCCAAAACTATCTCCCAATGCTCGAAAAATCCAAACACAAATATAGTCTGCCTTTTCGTACTGTTTGTTATATACATTATATCAATATACCGCTCATTCTCCCCAAAAATGTTTACAAAATATATTTATTTTTTATAGACAATAACTGGAAAAATTATTTCCTAAAGAAAATGTGGTGTGCTTGCTCCTCTAAGTGTTTTTCATGGTAATTAACACTAGATTAATTAACACTAGATTAATTAACACCGCTGGGCCTTTCACCATATAAGTATCTGTTAGAGAATGTTGTCAGCCGGCACATTAGTAATGCATCAGATTCACCTATTGTGTTGTTATCAAACTAAGTAAATACCATGAATACATTTAAAATGATTGATTGAATGAAGTCATGTCTTAAGAATATATAGTTTATTTTGAAGTACATACAATGCATGTAAGGATATGTTTTAAATTTTTCTACAAAGGCATACTGCAACATGTAGGCCTCGCATATTTCAGTTTGTCTTACAATAAAAACATTAGTGTAATACAGTGGGGGGAAAAAGTATTTTGTCAGCCACCAATTGTGCAAGTTCTCCCACTTAAAAAGATGAGAGAGGCCTGTAATTCTCATCATAGGTACACGTCAACTATGACAGACAAAATGAGGAAATAAAATCCAGAAAATCACATTGTAGGATTTTTAATGTATTTATTTGCAAATTATGGTGGAAAATAAGTATTTGGTCAATAACAAAAGTTTCTCAATACTTTGTTATATACCCTTTGTTAGCAATGACACAGGTCAAACGATTTCTGTAAGTCTTCACAAGGTTTTCACACACTGTTGCTGGTATTTTGGCCCATTCCTCCATGCAGATCTCTTCTAGAGCAGTGATGTTTTGGGGCTGTCGCTGCGCAACACAGACTTTCAACTCCCTCCAAAGATTTTCTATGGGGTTGAGATCTGGAGACTGGCTAGGCCTGGATTTTTTTTCCCTCATTTTGTCTGTCATAGTTGAAATGCTTCTTATGAAGCCACTCCTTCGTTGCCCGGGCGGTGTGTTTGGGATCATTGTCATGCTGAAAGACCCAGTCACGTTTCATCTTCAATGCCCTTGCTGATGGAAGGAGGTTTTCATTCAAAATCTCACGATACATGGCCCCATTCATTCTTTCCTTTACACGGATCAGTCATCCTGGTCCCTTTGCAGAAAAACAGCCCCAAAGCATGATGTTTCCACCCCCATGCTTCACAGTAGGTATGGTGTTCTTTGGATGCAACTCAGCATTCTTTGTCCTCCAAACACGACGAGTTGAGTTTTTACCAAGAAGTTCTATTTTGGTTTCATCTGACCATATGACATTCTCCCAATCCTCTTCTGGATCATCCAAATGCACTCTAGCAAACTTCAGACGGGCCTGGACATGTACTGACTTAAGCAGGGGGACACGTCTGGCACTGCAGGATTTGAGTCCCTGGCGGCGTAGTGTGTTACTGATGGTAGGCTTTGTTACTTTGGTCCCAGCTCTCTGCAGGTCATTCACTAGGTCCCCCCGTGTGGTTCTGGGATTTTTGCTCACCGTTCTTGTGATCATTTTGACCCCACAGGGTGAGATCTTGCGTGGAGCCCCAGATCGAGGGAGATTGTCAGTGGTCTTGTATGTCTTCCATTTCCTAATAATTGCTCCCACAGTTGATTTCTTCAAACCAAGCTGCTTACCTATTGCAGATTCAGTCTTCCCAGCCTGGTGCAGGTCTACAATTTTGTTTCTGGTGTCCTTTGACAGCTCTTTGGTCTTGGCCATAGTGGAGTTTGGAGTGTGACTGTTTGAGGTTGTGGACAGGTGTCTTTTATACTGATAACAAGTACAAACAGGTGCCATTAATACAGGTAACGAGTGAAGGACAGAGGAGCCTCTTAAAGAAGAAGTTACCGGTCTGTGAGAGCCAGAAATCTTGCTTGTTTGTAGGTGACTATATACTTATTTTCCACCATAATTTTCAAATAAATTCATAAAAAATCCTACAATGTGATTTTCTGGAATTCCTTTGCTCATTTTTTCTGTCATAGTTGACGTGTATCTATGATGAAAATTACAGGCCTCTCTCATCTTTTTAAGTGGGAGAACTTGCACAATTGGTGGCTGACTAAATACTTTTTTTCCCCACTGTACATTTGATACATTTTATTTGTAGATTCGATTAGTATTATAGTTACAGTAAGTAATACATTCCAGTTAAAGCTTCTTCTGACAAAGTAGAAATAAAAAAAATAGGTATCTTTTCCCCGGTTGTGAGCTGTTGTGCAGCGGGGAAGAGGACAAGCAGGGCACACTATTGTTCTAAATTTCAATTTCATCCTCCACATTCAAATAAAATTGTGAAGTCATGTGCACAATTATCAATTTCTATCCATTGACGTCATCTATTGATGTCATTCATTCAGTGAGGAGAGAGACACATTAGCGCCTTGGTACTGTCATGACTTGGCCTCATGGGCTGAGGATCAAAGATACCGGCCAGGCAAAGGTTTGAACACCCCCTTTCCTGGGGGCCAGTTTTATGTGCAGACTTTCTCTTCCTTGCCATGAAGTATTGGGAGAAAGGACCCCTTTGTTAACAAAGAAAGTCTTCCCGCCAATACTCCAACATCCAAAAGTGGATAATGAAACAATATTCCTACTTAAAAGAATGTGGGAAATAGTTGGTGGGGACTTAAAGAACAATTATGTCAAATTCATTACTATGTTGTGATGTAATTAAAGATGGTGGAACAACATAACTATATCTCTGGGGGGGTACACTTCCCAGTTATGAGGTTTGCATCTAATTATAATATGCCATTTAGCAGATGCTTTTATCCAAAGCGACTTACAGTCATGTGTACATACATTTTTACGTATGGGTGGTCCCGGGGATCGAACCCACTACCCTGGCGTTACAAGTGCCATGCTCTACCAATTGAGCTACAGAGGACCACTGTAGCTAATTAATTGTTGTATAAAACAAATGATTAAATATAATAATAATTTTGTGAAGATAACAATGTGATTTTAGCATTCTAGATGAGATGATTGTTTTCCATTTTGATTTGTTCTCAGTCAGATGAGCACAAACATGATGGAACACCCCTTTTACCCCGAGTGCATAGAAAGCCTTGTGACAAAATTCACCTTAGACCAGCAAGCCCCAGGGCTTAAAATGGTTGAAATTCTACAGACCAGCAGACGTGAAGCATGAGCTAAACGTTGCAAATTGATGAATTTCTACCAGACCAGCAAGCCCCACGGCTTAAAATGGTTGAAACTCTTTAGACCAGCAGACATGAAGTGTGAGCTAAACGTTGCAAATGGTTGAATTTCTACCAGACCAGCAAGCCCCACGGCTTAAAATGGTTGAAACTCTTTAGACCAGCAGACGTGAAGCGTGAGCTAAACGTGGCAAATGGTTGAATTTCAGAAAGACCAGAAAACGTGAGACGTTAGTCCACACGTTTGAAATGGAGAAACTCTGAAGCTCTCAACCTCTACACGAGGTGAAGAAGAAGACAATGCACTAGACCTTATCATATCAGTCTGCAGCTGGCATGTATAGTCGTCTAGAGAACTTTCACTAAAGACACGAGAGGAGAGGACAATCCCTCTCCGACAACCGCTGGTACATCTGAAGTATCCATTCTAACCAGCACTACAACCAGAAATTCTACCAAGAACATTGAGATCTCTGGTGGGCAAACCAGAGTCCTACATCATCAACTCAACTATTGAGGACAGCAACACGTAACTAAATGTTGCATTTCTAATCCGAATGAGTGATTATTAGGGTGTATAATTATTATGATTACTGTGAGCGTAGTTTCCAAAATAACTACAATAGTTTGAATCTCTGTCTCTCCCTTCCATTCTGACCCTCCCTATACCCAAGCATTCATGCTAATGTTAGTCCAGTCCACTAGGGACCTGTTTTCATTGTACTACATTAGTAATCAATAACCTGTGTGTGTTTGCATTGTGTTATTATTTAGTTAGTTAGTAAATAAATAAATAAGCCAATTTGTGTTTTGCTGATTCATCAATACGGTTAGGGTTCTTGCAGGTTCAAGGATGATGCAACATTCAGGATGAGACTGATAAGAGGTAATTATTTAATAAGTGACTTATCGATTTATAACATATCTTCTAAGAGTTTAATTCGGGAGATGGTAACTCGTTAAACAACTTCTTCCGTGGTGCCCCAAATTCCTAATGAGTTAATTGTTACATAATTATTTTAATCGAGTGACAAATAAACATAGATACAGTGAGGGAAAAAAAAGTATTTGATCCCCTGTTGATTATGTACGTTTGCCCACTGACAAAGACATGATCAGTCTATAATTTTAATGGTAGGTTTATTTGAACAGTGAGAGACAGAATAACAACATAAATATCCAGAAAAACGCATGTCAAAAATGTTAAGAATTTATTTGCATTTTAATGAGGGAAATAAGTACTTGACCCCTCTGCAAAACATGACTTAGTACTTGGTGGCAAAACCCTTGTTGGCAATCACAGAGGTCAGACGTTTCTTGTAGTTGGCCACCAGGTTTGCACACATCTCAGGAGGGATTTTGTCCCACTCCTCTTTGCAGATCTTCTCCAAGTCATTAAGGTTTCGAGGCTGACGTTTGGCAACTCGAACCTTCAGCTCCCTCCACAGATTTTCTATGGGATTAAGGTCTGGAGACTGGCTAGGCCACTCCAGGACCTTAATGTGCTTCTTCTTGAGCCAATCCTTTGTTGCCTTGGCTTTGTGTTTTGGGTCACTGTCATGCTGGAATAGCCATCCACAACCCATTTTCAATGCCCTGGCTGAGGGAAGGAGGTTCTCACCCAAGATTTGATGGTACATGACCCTGTACATCGTCCCTTTGATGCGGTGAAGTTGTCCTGTCCCCTTAGCAGAAAAACACCCCCAAAGCATAATGTTTCCACCATGTTTGACGGTGGGGATGGTGTTCTTGGGGTCATAGGCAGCATTCCTCCTCCTCCAAACATGGCGAGTTGAGTTAATGCCAAAGAGCTCGATATTGGTCACATCTGACCACAACACTTTCACCCAGTTTTCCTCTGAATCATTCAGATGTTCATTGGCAAACTTCAGACGGCCCTGTGTATGTGCTTTCTTGAGTAGGGGGACCTTGCGGGCGCTGCAGGATTTCAGTCCTTCACGGCGTAGTGTGTTACCAATTGTTTTCTTGGTGACTATGGTCCCAGCTGCCTTGAGATCATTGACAAGATCCTCCCGTGTAGTTCTGGGCTGATTCCTCACCGTTCTCATGATCATTGCAACTCCACGAGGTGAGATCTTGCATGGAGCCGCAGGCCGAGGGAGATTGACAGTTATTTTGTGTTTCTTCCATTTGCGAATAGTCGCACCAACTGTTGTCACCTTCTCAGCTAGCTGCTTGGCGATGGTCTTGTAGCCCATTCCAGCCTTGTGTAGGTCTACAATCTTGTCCCTGACATCCTTGGAGAGCTCTTTGGTCTTGGCCACAGTGGAGAGTTTGGAATCTGATTGATTGATTGCTTCTGTGGACAGGTGTCTTTTATACAGGTAACAAACTGAGATTAGGAGCACTCCCTTTAAGAGTTTGCTCCTAATCTCAGCTCATTACCTGTATAAAATACACCTGGGAGCCAGAAATCTTTCTGATTGAGAGGGGGTCAAATACTTATTTCCCTCATTAAAATGCAAATCAATTTATAACATTTTTGACATGCGTTTTTCTGGATTTTGTTGTTGTTATTCTGTCTCTCACTGTTCAAATAAACCTACCATTAAAATTATAGACTGATCATTTCTTTGTCAGTGGGCAAACGTACAAAATCAGCAGGGGATCAAATACTTTTTTCCCTCACTGTACAGGGCCGTCTGAAGTTTGCCAATGAACATCTGAATGATTCAGAGGAGAACTCGGTAAAAGTGTTGTGGTCAGATGTGACCAAAATCAAGCTCTTTGGCATCAACTCAACTCGCTGTGTTTGGAGGAGGAGGAATGCTGCCTATGACCCCAAGAACACCATCCCCACGTCAAACATGGAGGTGGAAACATTATGCTTTGGGGGTGTTTTTCTGCTAAGGGGACAACGTCACCGCATCAAAGGGACAATGGGCGGGGCCATGTACCGTCAAATCTTGGGTGAGAACATCCTTCCCTCACCCAAGGCATTGAAAATGGGTCGTGGATGGGTATTCCAGCATGACAATGACCCAAAACACACGACCAAGGCAACAAAGGAGTGGTTCAAGAAGAAGCACATTAAAGTCCTTGAGTGGCCTAGCCAGTCTCCTTTGTGGAGGGAGCTGAAGGTTCGAGTGGCCAAACGTCAGCCTCGAAACCTTTATGACTTGGAGAAGATCTGCAAAGAGGAGTGGTACAAAATCCCTCCTGAGATGTGTGCAAACCTGGTGGCCAACTACAAGAAACGTCTGACCTCTGTGATTGCCAACAAGGGTTTTGCCACCAAGTACTAAGTCATGTTTTGCAGAGGGGTCAAATACTTATTTCCCTCATTAAAATGCAAATCAATTTTTTACATTTTGACATGCGTTTTTCTGGATATTTTTGTTGTTATTCTGTCTCTCACTGTTCAAATAAACCTACCATTAAAATTATAGACTGATCATGTCTTTGTCAGTGGGCAAACGTACAAAATCAGCAGGGGATCAAATACTTTTTTCCCTCACTGTATGTCTATAGGCAGCAGCCGCTAATGTGCTAGTGATGGCTGTTTAACAGTCTGATGGCCTTGAGATAGTGTCACGCCCTGGCTCTAGGGACTCTTTTATGTTGAGCCAGGGTGTGTAGTGTCTATGTTTTGTGTTCTATGTTCACGATCTAGTTTATGTGTTTCTATGTTGGCCGGGGTGGTTCTCAATCAGAGGCAACGTGAATCAGCTGTTGCTTGTTGTCTCTGATTGGGAACCATACTTAGGCAGCCTATTGTGCACTTGTCTTTTGTGGGATCTTGTTCCGTGTTGGTTTGTATTGTATAACCGAGGACTTCACGTATCGTTTTGTTATTTTGTGTATTTGAAAGTACTAAAATAAAAGTATGTACTCGTATCACGCTGCGCCTTGGTCCGCTCCTTCTGATGATCGTGACAGATAGAAGCTGTTTTTCAGTCTCTCGGTCCCAGCTTTGATGCACCTGACCTCGCCTTCTGGATGATTGCAGGGTGAACAGGCAGTTGCTTGGGTGGTTGATGTCCTTGATGATCTTTTTGACCTTCCTGTGACATCGGGTGTTGTAGGTGTCCTGGAGGGCGGGTAGTTTGCCCACGGTAATGCATTGGGAAGACCGCACCACCCTCTGGAGAGCCTTCCGGTTGTGGATGGTGTAGTTGCCGTACCAGGATGCTCTCAATTGTGCATCTGTAAAAGTTTGTGAGGGTTTTAGGTGCCAAGCCAAATTCCTTTAGCCTCCTGAGGTTGAAGAGGATCTGTTGCTCCTTCTTCACCACACTGTCTGTGTGGGTGGTCCATTTCAGTTTGTCAATGATGTGTACACCAACGAACTTGAAGCTTGCCACCTTCTCCACTTCGGTCCTGTCGATGTGGATAGGGGGTTGCACCATCTGCTGTTTCCTGAAATCCACGATCATCTCCTTTGTTTTGTTGACGTTGAGAGAGAGGTTATTTTCCTGGCACCCTCACCTCCTCCTTGTAGGCTGTCTCGTCATTGTTGGTAATCAAACCTACTACTGTTGTGTCGTCTGCAAACTTGATGACTAAGTTGGAGGAGTGCTTGGCCACACAGTCATGGGTGAACAGGGAGTACAGGAGTGGGCTGAGCACGCACCCTTGTGGGGCCCCAGTGTTGAGGATCAGCGAAGTGGAGGTGTTGTTTCCTACCTTCACCACCTGGGGGCGGCCCATCAGGAAGTCCAGGACCCAGTTGCACAGGGCGGGGTTCAGACCCAGGACCTCGAGCTTAATGATGAGCTTGGAGGGTACTATGGTGTTGAATGCTGAGCTATAGTCAATGAACAGTATTTTTACATAGGTATTCCTCTTGTCCAGATGGGATAGGGCAGTGTGTAGTGGGATGGCGATTGCATCGTCTGTGGATCTATTGGGGCGGTAAGCAAATTGAAGTGGGTCTAGAATGGTAGGTAAGGTAGAGGTGATATGATCCTTGACTAGTCTCTCAAAGCACTTCATGATTACAGAAGTGAGTGCTACGGGGCGATAGTCATTTAGTTCAGTTACCTTTGCTTTCTTGGGTACAGGAACAATGGTGGCCATCTTGAAGCATGTGGGGACAGCAGACTGGGATAGGGAGAGATTGAATATGTCCGTAAACACACCAGCCAGCTGGTCTGCGCATGCTCTGAGGACGCGGCTAGAGATGCCGTCTGGGCCGGCAGCCTTGCGAGGGTTAACACGTTTAAATGTTTTACTCACATCGGCCATGGAGAAGGAGAGCCCACAGTCATTGGTAGTGGGCCACGTCAGTGGCACTGTGTTATCCTCAAAGCGGGCGAAGAAGATGTTTAGCTTGTCCGGAAGCAAGATGTCAGTCTTTGCGACGTGGCTGGTTTTCCTTTTGTAGTCCGTGATTGTCTGTAGACCCTGCCACATACGTCTTGTGTCTGAGCCGTTGAATTGCGACTATACTGACGTTTTGCTTGTTTGATTGCCTTGTGGAGTGTATAACTACACTGTTTGTATTCTGCCATATTCCTAGTCAACTTGCCATGGTTAAATGCGATGGTTCGCGCTTTCATTTTCGCTTGAATGCTGCCATCTATCCACGGTTTCTGGTTAGGGTAGGTTTTAATAGTCACAATGAATACGACATCTCCTATACACTTCCTGATAAACTCAGTTACCGAATCAGTGTATTCGTCTAAATTATTTTCTCAAGCTACCCTGAATATATCCCAGTCCGCATGATCAAAACAATCCTGAAACATGGATTCCGATTGTTCAGACCAGCGTTGGATAGTCCTTAGCACTGGTACTTCCTGTTTGAGTTTCTGCCTACAGGAAGGGAGAAGCAAAATGGAGTTGTGGTCAGATTTGCCGAAAGGAGGGCGGGGGAGGGACTTGTAAGCATTCCGGAAGTTTGAATAACAGTGGTCGAGTGTTTTAGCAGCGCGAGTACTAAAGTCGATATGTTGATAGAACTTCGGCAGCCTAGTCCTCAAATTTGCTTTGTTAAAATCCCCCAGCTACAATAAATGCAGCCTCAGGATATGTTGTCTCCAGTTTGCATAAAGTCCAGTGAAGTTCTTTGAGGGCCGTTGTGGTATCGGCTTGAGGGGGGACATAAACGGCCATGGCTATAACAGAGGAAAATTATCTTGGGAGATAATACGGTCGGCATTTGATTGTGAGGTATTCTAGGTCAGGTGACCAAAATGACTTGAGTTCCTCTATGTTACTACAATTACACCATGAGTTGTTGATCGTGAAACACACGCATCCACCCTACTGCTTCCCGGAGAGATATTTATTCCGGTCTGCAAGATGAACTGAGAATCCCTCTGGCTGGACCGATTTCGACAGAGTATCCTGAGAGATCCATGTTTCCGTGAAACAAAGTATGTTACAGGCCCTGATGTCTCTCTGGAAAATATCCTTGCCCTGAACTCATCAACTTTGTTATCCAAAGACTGAACATTAGCAAGTAATATACTCGGAAGCGGTGGGTGGTGTGTGCGCCTCCTAAGTCGAACCAGCAAGCCGCCATGAGTGCCTCTCCTCCGCCCGCGATATTTTGGGTCGGCCTCTGGAATCAGTTCAATTGCTCTGGGTAGAGCGAACAAAGGATCTGCTTCTGGGAAGTCGTATTCCTGTTCATAATGCTGGTAGTTCTGGTGAGTTACCAATGCTCTGATATCCAATAGTTCTTCCCGGCTGTACGTAATAACACAAAACATTTCCTGAGCTAATAATGTAAAAAATAACACATAAAAAAACAATATACCGCAAAGTTTCCTAAGAGCTAGTCGCGAGGCTGCCATTTCTGTCGGTGCCAACACCCCCATGGTAACAAGCATTCGTTGTTACACCTCTGTAATTACAGACCGCAATCACCAACAGTTACATCTTGTTATTACAGTGTAACTCCGAATTATTACAATTAATTACAATATTTCTTACATTATAATTACATATGTAATTACACTGTAATAAGGACCCCTTAAAATGAAGTGTTACCACAATGCTTCAAATGAAAACAAAGATGACTGCAAAAGATGCATACATTATAGGCTAAATAGGCCTATATATTTAAATCACACTGAATCAATTTTATGTTAATTTTGTTGAATTATATTTTGCTAAATCCAGGCTACTGTCTTAATATATTTCATAATGTGTAAAAACATGTGTACAATGATGTGCCAAGTCTTGATTTAGTGAATTATTATAGGTTAAGCATTTAGAACAAGCCGCCTCAATGTTTGCAGCCATAGGTGATAATATCTCTCTAGGAGCTGATTTGAATGCTTTTCTTTCGATCCTATCAGTATCGACACATGGCCTAACAATACACAATAGCGAACGTTCTCTCAACGCACTTGTTTGGGAAACACTTAAAAAGTTAGCTCGTAAATAACAATGCATCTGGCATGATCATTGTAATGCTGAAGTTACAACGCAACTGGGAAACGAGGCCCTGATACACACTATCTTAGAATTAAATAAAGCACGATCAAAACATCATACTGTCATTCCTCTTTGGCCTTCTGCCTCTTGCGTGTTTTAATAGCCTATGACCTAAAGCCTACATTAATTCTGAAAATTAGTTTGGTTCTTTGGAAGCATTTGAACGAATCAATATAGCTACCCAACACATTGAAAAACAATTATTTTCAGAAGTCTCATTATCCTTATAGGCTAGTAGGCCTAAATGATGGGTGATATGAAAATACTTCAAAATAATTGTGACTCAGCCTCACAGTTAGAACATGCTGAAATTATACTTTCCTGTCATATAAAAAAGTTGGTGATTCAAAACAAACAGAAACGAACAAGGAGATAACAGCATTCTTAGTGAAAACAGTAGCTTAAGTATAGGCCTCTACGTTAGTGGCAGTTAGATTGGTTAAAAACACCATAATAACTAAATATAATTTAACAACTGAAGTGGATGAGAACCACTTTAAGACACCATTCCTCAGATATTACTAGAAGAGAAATTGGAAAATTGGTGCTCTATTCAAACAACAGTGTGAAGTCATACAATAAACATATTTATTCAGTCAGGCTTTTGACGTTGATCTTCACATTTACAACAAATACTGACATTTTAGTGATGATATATAGGCATTCAACAAATTACAAATAAGCAGGTGTAGTCTTGTAGGCTACAATGCTTGTACAACTCTTGTAGCCTATGTAGACTTAAAGCTAAACATTTTCAATATTGTCCATAGGTGAACGTCTGTAGCCTTGATGACACACCACATATGGTTGGACTACGTACCTTTCACATGCAGGGTAATAAAATAGCCGCAGGGTAACAAAATAACAGTTTGCAAGAATTGGCCACATAGTCGAACAGGAGACGTGCAAGTTAATGAATCATTTATTTTTCAATGGGGAACTTGAGGTAGCATTCGATACTATGACATTCCTAGTGGAACATTTTTGGATAGCTGGAAAAATAAACGTTGGTTAGAAGATTATATGTTTTACTTTTTCCCAGAGAGACAAATTTACAGTCTGGTCCGTTCTATCTCTCAAATCCCATTTCACCTCTGTGCACAACAAAAGTGAAGTTACATTTCACATGCATCATTCTTGGAAGGGTCCCAACACAAAGATACAGAAGACTATCTCTGACAATGATGGGAATAGGAACAGGTTTTGGGTGTTCACGTTGAACCCGGTTAATTTACTTTTACAGAAGATAAATGAGGTGTAGTTGATCTTTTTCACAAATAGGCCACCACGACATGTAAATGAATTAATGAATTCCAAAATTAATACCAGGTTAGAAATTAAAATGTCTCAGTCTTTACAAAAAAAAAAAAAAAGAAATACAAGAGCGTGGGTAGGCTACCAGAGAAAGTTCTAGGGGAAATAGCGGAAAAGGAAATTGGAGCAAACAATGGCCATGGGTGTCGCACTTTAAAATGAGACATTTAGCTTGTTCACACCGGTTGCCCCAAGACCCTCGATATACTTAAAGTCCTTCCGCTGTCTTTGCTCATCCTTACGTGATCAAAACCAATTCTGTATGTGAGAGATAAAAACAGAAACATCAACACCTACAATCTTGACACTTTACCTAAATGGTTGACACGGTGATAACTTCCAACCCTGGTCCTGGAGAGACTTTTGTTCTAACATTTAGATCTTGATTCAGTTGGTTTATAGGTCTGAAACAGAAACGTGGCACCCTGTGGGGTCTCTATAGGACCAGGGTTGGTGACTCCTTTGTAATAACCTACCTTCCCATCCGCTTGGGACACACTCTCCTCCACACTGTTCTCCATACCGCACCGCGTAGCGCTGGGCTGCCCCAGATGTACAGCGCTGGTGTGACCAATGCGTTAAACCTCGCCAAGATGGCAAACAGATTTGTTGCCTCATTCCTAAACTTCAGACCGCGGTAAGTTAGCTGCCGCACTATGATATTGACAAAGGAGGGAGCCCATAACGTTAAGAAGCATATGACCACAAACACTATGATGCGCAGAGACTCTTTTTTGTTATCTCTCTCAGTGCTGGGTGCCTCTCGCCCTAGCTGGTTTCTGGCTATGATATACAACTTGATGGTCATCAATACCTTGGTGAGAACTATTATTTGCAAAGTCATAACGCCGAACGCATTGATCTGCGCAGCTTTTGAGATGGGAACCATGTTTTGCACCGTTAATATGGAATAAGTGTAAATCCAACAAAACGCACAAATTCCAATGACAAACGACCGCGAGATGAAGCGATTGTAAAAAAAGGGGTGGCACACTGCAAAGTACCTGTCGAATTGTGCAAACAAAAATGTGAGCACATTCACCCCTAGGAATGAAGGCAAAATGTAAAATGTTCCATTCCTGGATGGGTAGCCTTCTTGAACGTCGAAGAGACCAAGGTAGTAAATGGAAAAACCAGTCAGTGTGTCACTGATGCTGGTGTTCAACATGAATATGAACCGGTTCTGTATTCGCAGAGATCTCGTGCTAAAGATACTGATCACTACCGAGCCAGCGAGGAGAATGGCACTTGTAGCGAACAGAATGTGGAAAATAAAGATAAGAAAATCGCCGGGGCTGTTGAAGTCAACCGACAGTGGAATGGTCGCGTTTGAGAGCATCGTGAAGCTCCGTCAGACAGTGAGCGATGAATCAGTATTTATAGCTGAACCACTGCGTCTAATGCATGCACGTCTCTCCTGAGAGTCAGCACATTGTCACCTGAGTAAAATATGTTTACAGGCACACAATTAGCATCGTTATGCAAGGCCAGGGGTAGATTGGGCCTGAGATGGGAACATGGAAAGTTGAACCACTATTTGATTTGTATTGGGTGAAAAACAATGGCTTATAGTATTTAGATTACAAAATGCATAAAGAACAATGACCTAATTGCCATGTAGGCTATAGGCCTACTGGTAACCTCTTAACCTGATTCCTCCCTCCATAGACTATCTTGAATGATGTCACACTGCCAAATGTCTTGTAATCTAATTATATTGTGGTCTGGAGGAACGAAATGAGTTGTTATGGGCCTTTTCTCAATTGGTTTGGCTCAACTCCTGTGTCCTCTCTCCTCTGTCCTCTCTCGCCTCCTTTTGAAAAAGGTCAAAGATAATTGAGGAGAGTCGGCGAGGAGAAGGAAAGTGGACAAAAATGTTCTTGTTTGAAATGAGACTCCTTCTCCACTCGTGCGTCATCAGGCAAATTACGTTTACAGGGGTGAATCCCAAAATAAATGTGTAATGTGATCAAAACAAATTAAGTTAGTTGTGCAAGACATTTTAACGATAAGTACATACCCAACCATCACCATGTCTTGAGTCGTCTTAAGATATATAAATGAAGACTTCTTGAGATGTCTTGAAATATGTCTTAATACATGACTTAGAAAATGAAGACGTCTTTAAGACAGTCTATAAAAAGGTCTGGGAAATACCAATGTCTTGAGACATCCGTCTTAAGATGTCTCTAAACATTTTATAATAAAAATGGTTCATGTTTTATTAGTGATTAATACTAATAATTCACTCATGGACATTCATAGCACAAATTGTACTGTACACCAAATCAAAGTAATGTAGATTTATTGACCAAAATAAAATGTCAGATGCAACAAAATAACTTGTGGTAAAGGCAGTATAGAGCTCCAAACAATGCCTATCTTCAACTCTTTACAGCCAGATGATCCTCCTTAATCTGCTGGAAAATAAAATGCCATTAGGTATCATATCATAAATACAGCAATAACAATACCTGTGATGCGTGATTTGAAGGATTCAGTCGCAGGAGGGTATACAGAGTTTAATCCGTAATACAGCGTTCTTCCAGTCCAGTGCGCAAAACAGGCGCACTGGAACAAACAGTCACACGGGGAAAATACAAAAATACACTGCGCTCAACCGAGCTCACAATAAACAATCACCCACAAGGACAAGGGGGCACAAGGGCTTAATGTTTGACAGCAGATATGACCCCAGCTTTATCGTATGTCCAGTCTGAAAATACAATGAATCAGTTAAGCACTCTGTCTGTTCTCATTGAAAGAAATTAACATTGCATGTTCCATGTTCCTTTTTGCAATGCGGTGTTGTCACTTGTATTTGCTGGGTGACAGCTTACCTTGATTGAGTTAAGTTGCTGACATGTCTTCCATCCTCGTATCCTGACAAAAGAGACCAAAAGCACATGCAAAACAAAAAGCAGATACAAGCATTCACTCATAACTTATCTCATCAGCCTATCCATGCATAGAGGTCAGCACTCAGATAAGTCCAGTCTACTCTGCAGCATGTGAGGTTAGCATCCCTAATGAAAATATAATAATATTTGTAATTTATTTAGAGAATATATTTGATGTAACATATAGATATATTCTATATAGAAAATACCTGAATTGTTGTTACCTGTTAACAAGAGTAGATCAACTTTATGTCTCAAGATGTCTTGAGACATCTTAAGATGAAGGTGGAGATGGCTGAGCTATCATCGAGGTTGAGACATTTGACATTGTCAGGAGGTCAGTGTGATGCGGTAGGACGAAGTCAGACGCAGGACACAGAGCTAATCAAAAACGTACTTTACTCGTAGGTAACGTAAATAACATGACCTCCACGCAGGGAGGAACAAACCCGCTCACCAGACGATCCAAACATGAACAAACACGCACAAAACACAGTGGGAGCCAGAGGGTTGAATAGGGAAGAAATAAATACATAATGAGAACCAGGTGTGAACAATAAAGACAAAACAAGTAGAACACAGAAACATAGATCGGTAGCAGCTAGTACTCCGGCGACGACGAACGCCGAAGCCTGCCCGAGTAAAGAGGAGGAGCAGCCTCGGCTGAATCCATGACAGTACCCCCCCCCCCCCCTTGACGCGCGGCTCCAGCTGTGCGCCGACACCAGCCTCTGGGACGGCCAGGAGGACGCGGTGTAGGGCGAGTCGGATGACGATGGTGGAAATCCCTCAACATGGAGGGATCGAGGATGTCCCTCCTAGGGACCCAGCACTGTTCCTCCGGACCGTACCCCTCCCACTCCACGAGATACTGCAGGTCCCCCACCCGACGCCTCGAATCCAGGATGGAACGGACCATGTGCCCCCTCGATGTCCAGTGGGGGCGGAGGAACCTCCCGTACCTCAGACTCCTGGAGTGGACCAGCTACCACCAGCCTGAGGAGAGACACATGGAACGAGGGGTTAATGCAATACTCACAAACCTCGTTCAATCTCTTCAGGACTTTAAATGGCCCCACAAACTGCCGACCCAGCTTCCGGCAGGGCAAGCGAAGGAGCAGGTTTCGGGTCGAGAGCCAGACCCGGTCCCCCGGTGCATACACCGGAGCCTGCGGTGGTGGTCGGTGCTCGTCTTTTGTCGCCTGATGGCCCGTTGCAGGCGTACATGGGCAGCATTCCAGGTCTCTTCCGAGCGCCGAAACCACTCCTCCACTGATGCCAAGGTGCCAGGATCGGCTGATAACCTAACACACACTGAAATGGAGAAAGGTTAGTGGAGGAGTGGCAGAGGGAGTTTTGGGCCATCTCTGCCCAAGGGATAAAACCCGACCACTCCCCCGGCCAGTCCTGGCAATAGGACCGCAGAAACCTACCCACATCCTGGTTCACTCTCTCCACCTGCCCATTACTCTCGGGGTGAAAACCTGAGGTCAGGCTGACCGAGATCCCTAGACGTTCCATGAACGCCCTCCAGACCCTTGAAGTGAACTGGGGACCCCGATCAGACACAATATCCTCAGGTACCCCATAGTGCCGGAAGACGTGTGTCAATAGGGCCTCCGCAGTCTGTAGGGCCGTAGGGAGACCGGGCATAGGAATGAGATGGCAGGACTTAGAAAAACGATCCACAACGACCAGGATCGTGGTGTTCCCTTATGACAGGGGAAGGTCCGTAACAAAATCCACCGATAGGTGGGACCACGGCCGTTGTGGAATGGGTAGGGGTTGTAATTTCCCTCTGGGCAGGTGTCTAGGTGCCTTACACTGAGCGCACACCGAGCAGGAGGAAACATAAACCCTCATGTCCTTGGCTAAAGTGGGCCACCAGTATTTCCCACTGTCCGACCGATGCCAGGATGACCAGAGGAGGGTGACGTGTGAGCCCAATAGATCAATCGATCGCGGACCTCTAACGGCACGTACATACGACCCTCTGGGGGGGAGTGGGCTCTGTACGTAATGCCCGCTCGATGTCCGCGTCAACCTCCCACACCACCGGTGCCACCAGGTATGACCCCGAAAGTATGGGAGTGGGCTCAATGGACCTCTCCTCTGTGTCATACAGTCGGGACAGGGCGTCTGCCTTAGCGTTCTGGGAACCTGGTCTGTAAGAAAGGGTGAACACAAAACGAGTGAAAAACATGACCCAACTTTCCTGGCGAGGGTTTAATCTCCTCGCCGCCCGGATGTACTCCAGATTGCGGTGGTCAGTCAAAATGAGAAAAGGGTGTTTAGCTCCCTCAAGCCAATGCCTCCATATTTTCAGAGCTTTAACCACAGTTAACAGCTCCCGGTCCCCCACATCATAGTTGCGCTCCGCCGGGCTGAGCTTCTTCGAAAAGAAAGCACAGGGGCTGAGTTTTGGTGGCGTACCCGAGCGCTGAGACAGTACAGCTCCTATCCCAGCCTCGGATGCGTCCACCTCTACTGTGAATGCTAAGGAGGGATCCGGATGAGCCAGCACTGGAGCCGAGGTAAACAGGTCCTTCAGGTGACCAAACGCCCTGTCCGCCTCGGCTGACCACTGCAGTCGCACCGGTCCCCCCCTCAGCAAGGAGGTAATGGGAGCCGCTACCTGACCAAAGTCCCGGATAAACCTCCGGTAGTAGTTGGCAAACCCTAAGAATCGCTGCACCTCCTTCACCGTGGTTGGAGTCGGCCAAATTCGCACGGCCAAAATGTGGTCAATCTCCATCTCCACCCCTGACGCGGACAGGCGGAGCCCTAGGAAGGAGACAGACTTTTGAAAGAACAGACATTTCTCCGCCTTGACGTACAGGTCATGTTCCAACAGTCGACCAAGCACCTTGCGTACCAGAGACACATGCTCGGCTCGTGTAGCGGAGTATATGAGAATATCATCTATATACACCACTACACCCTGTCCGTGCAGGTCCCTGAAAATCTAATCTACAAAGGATTGGAAGACTGATGGAGCATTCATCAACCCGTACAGCATGACGAGGTACTCATAGTGCCCAGATGTGGTACTAAATGCCGTCTTCCACTCATCTCCCTCCCGGATACGCACCAGATTGTACGCACTCCTGAGATCCAATTTTGTGAAGAAGCGCGCCCCGTGCAATGACTCCGTCATACTAGCAATGAGCGGTAGTGGATAACTGTACTTGACAGTGATCTGATTGAGACTCCGGTAGTCAATGCACGGGCATAAACCTCCATCCTTCTTCTTCACAAAAAAGAAACTCGAGGAGACAGGTGAAGTGGATGGCCGAATGTATCCCTGCCCCAGAGATTCGGAGACATATGTTTCCATAGCCGCCGTCTCTTCCTGTGACAGGGGATACACGTGACTCCGGGGAAGTGCAGCGCCTACCTGGAGATTTATCTCACAATCCCCCTGTCGATGGGGTGGTAATTGAGTCGCCTTCTTTTTACAGAAGGCGAGAGCCAAATCGGCATATTCGGGGGGAATGTGCATGGTGGAGACCTGGTTTGGACTTTACACCGTAGTTGCCGCTATGGAAAGACCTACACACCTCCCCGAGCACTGACTTGACCATGCCTTGAGAGCCATCTGTTGCCATGAAATCGTGGGGTCATGAGAAGTTAACCAGGGAAGCCCCAACACCACTGGAAACGCAGGAGAATCAATCAGATAGATACAAATTTTCTCCTCATGACCCTCCTGCGTCTTTATCCAGAGTGGAGCTGTGACCTCCCTAATCAGGCCTGACCCCAAAGGTCGACTATCTAAGGCATGTACAGGGAAGGGCACATCAACAGGAACACTAGGAATTCCTAAACTACGGGAAAACTGACGATCAATAAAGTTCCCAGCTGCACCTGAATTTACGAGCGCCTTATGCTGGGAATGAGGGGAAAACTCTGGAAATGCGATATAAATACACATATGCGCAACAGGGAGCTCTGGGTGAGTTGGGTGCCTACTCACGTGAGACGGTCCACCAGTGCGCTGCCTACTGCCTCGACTCCCTAAAGACCCTCCCCAGCACCGACCAGCAGTGTGTCCTCTGCGGCCACAGTTGGTGCAGGAGACAGCCCTTCTTCCGGTCTCCCTAAGCGCAGCACCTCCGAGTTCCATAGGGGTAGGGTCGGAGGTGCTGTGGGATGGAATGGACAGCCCCTGATCCGGACGTCCGCGGGTTGCCAATAGGTTATCCAGCCATATCGACATATCCACCAGTTGGTCCAGGTTAAGGGTGGTGTCCCTGCAGGCCAGTTCCCGACGAACGTCCTCCCGTAGGCTGCATCGGTAGTGGTCGATCAGGGCCCTATCATTCAATCCTGCGCTGGCAGCCAGAGTCCTGAAGTCCAGTGCAAAGTCCTGTGCGCTCCTCTTCCCCTGTCTGAGTTGGAATAGACGTCGTCCCCCCCGCTCACTCCTCCGGTGGATGATCGAATTCCGCCCCGAAAGCGGCGGGTGAATTCCTCATAGCATACTGACGCTGCGTCTATTCCTTCCCACTCAGCGTTGGCCCACTCGAGCGCTCTCCCCGACAGACAGGAGATGAGGGCGGACACACTCTCGTATCCCGAGGGATTCGGGTGGATGGTAGCCAGGTAGACCTCTACCTGGAGCAGAAAACCCTGGCACCCGGCAGCTGTACCATCGTATGCCCTCGGGAGCGAGAGCCGAATCCCACTGGACCCAGGTGACGAAGGGGTGGACAGCGGTGAGGGTGGTTGTGTAGTTGGAGGAGGTATAGGATAACCACCTCTCTCCCATCGTTCCATGGTGTTCAACACGCAATCCATTGCGGTGCCGAGAGTCTGGATCATGGTCGCCTGCTGTTGGACACGTTCCACCATTGATCCAGAAGAAATTAATGTACCTGCTGACTCCATTTATGGTGCGTGTTTCTGTCAGGAGGTCAGGGTGATGCGGTAGGACGTAGTCAGGCGAAGGACACAGAGCTAATCGAAAACATACTTTACTCGTAGGTAATGTAAATAACATAACCTCCACGCAGGGAGGAACAAACCCGCTCACCAGACGACAACCAAACATGAACAAACACGCACAAAACACAGTGGGAGCCAGAGGGTTTAAATAGGGAAGAAATCAATACATAATGGGAACCAGGTGTGAACAATAAAGACAAAACAAGTAGATCACAGAAACATAGATCGGTAGCAGCTAGTATTCCGGCGACGACGAATGCCGAAGCCTGCCCGAGCAAGGAGGAGGAGCAGCCTCGGCTGAATCCGTGACAGACCTGATCCCTTCCCTCTTGCTGATACTCCATGAGCAACTGAAACAAAGTAACGAGATGCATTTAGATATTTAACTACATAGTTGTTTAACATGTAGGCCCCTACTTGCTAGCTAATGACAGTTAGCTAGCTAGATAACTGTCTGCATATGATATCAAATTTAGTAGAGCTAACATAAGATGTCATTAACATATTTTTTTCATATTGACAAAATATTGTTTTGGCTGACATACTGTACATTACTATTTAAAATGCTTTGCTTGCTTACCTCAAGTTGAAAAAATTGTTTGTAAATCCTCCAGGTTTGACAGACTGTAATTTTTTTTGTCTTGTAGCAACTGTCAGAATGTTCCATGAATTTGAAATGTTCAACATTGTCACGACTTCCTCCGAGGCTGACTCCTCTCCTTGTTTAGGCAGGCTTCGGCGTTCGTCGTCACCGGCCTTCTAGCCACTGCCGCTCCTCATTTCATCATTCCATTTGTTTTGTCTTGTTTATTACACACATCTGGTTCATATCCCCTCATCAGTACCTGTATAAGTGTTCCCTCTGCCCCCTTCTCTTTGTGTGTGATTGTTTATTGTGGAAGAGAGAGAAGCTCGGTGAAGCTCTGTGTATTTTGTATCGCTGGGAATATTTCCTGTGTGCCCTGTATTTTCCAGTGCGCCTGTTTTGTGTGGGCCCACACTCACACCATCTGGTTGGACAACCTGCTGGCGTCTACAGGACGTCCTGGAAGGGGCCCACACTCACACTCATTCAGAGCCCTCTGCTGCGCACTGTACTTTACACATCCAAAACACGGCCAAGGCAACAAAGGAGTGGCTAAAGAAGAAGCACATTAAGATCCTGGAGTGGCCTAGCCAGTCTCCAGACCTTCATCCCATAGAAAATCTGTGGAGGGAGCTGAAGGTTCGAGTTGCCAAATGTCAGCCTTGAAACCTTAATGACTTGGAGAAGATCTGCCAAGATTAGAGGAACAAAATCCCTCCTGAGATGTGTGCAAACCTGGTGGCCAACTACAAGAAACGTCTGACCTCCGTGATTGCCAACAAGGGTTTTGCCACCAAGTACTAAGTCATGTTTTGCAGAGGGGTCAAATACGTATTTCCCTCATTAAAATGCAAATCAATTTCTAACATTTTTGACATGCGTTTTTCTGGATTTCTTTGTTGTTATTCTGTCTCTCACTGTTCAAATAAACCTACCATAAAAATTATAGACTGATCATGTATTTGTCAGTGGGCAAACGTACAAAATCAACAGGGGATCAAATACTTTTTTCCCTCACTGTAAATCCTGTTATTCTGTGATTTACCCTCCTGCGCCTGCCTGGAGTCGTGGCACTGGTCCGGGATCATTCCTCTATGCTAACAATTTTGGGAGAAGTGATGGATCGGGTTCTTCAGGTCATCCAATGCCTGGAGAGGAGACGACCCAATCTTTTTGGACCAGCTGAGCGACCGGATCCAGCCACCCACACCCCAGCACCCAGAGGGATTCACCTATCACGACCACAGGATTTTGACAGGACAGCTGACCTCTGCCAGGGATTCCTCCTACAATTGGATTTATACTTCTCGACCATCAGTCCGGCTCCATCGGAGTGGGAGAAGGTGTCCGCCCTCGTCTCCTGCCTCTTGGGGAAGGCCCTGGAGTGGGCCAACGTGGTCTGGAGTGAAGGAGCAGCCGCGTTGGCCAACTACGGGGAGTTCGCTCGCCTCTTTCGGGCCCTCCGAAGGTAGAGAGGCTGAACCACCTGAGGCAGGGGACGAGGACCACATAGGAATTCGCCCTGGAGTTTCGTACTCTAGCGGCTGGGTCCGGGTGGAACGAGCGGGCCCTCATCGACCACTACCGGTCCATACGAGAGGACGTCCGAAGGGAGCTAGACTGCCGAGACACCAGGTTGTCTTTCGATCAAATGGTGGACATGGCCATCTGGTTGGACAACCTGCTGGCTTCTACAGGACATCCTGGAAGGGGCCCACACTCACACTCATTCAGAGCCCTCTGCTGCACACTGTACCTTACACATCCACTTTCCTGATTACATGGTAGTTCCCCAGTGTAAGGCGCTGGTCGATTCAGACGCAGCTGGGAACTTTATGGACAGGTCATTTGCACATAGTTTAGGCATTACATTGGTTCCCCTATCCATTCCACTCCCAATCAGAGCACTTGACAGTCGACCATTAGGGTCCGGGTTCGTTAGGGAAGTTACAGCACCCGTCACTATGGTTACGCACGAGACTCAACGAGATCAAGTCACTTTTTTATTTATTATTGAGTCTCCTGATTTCCCTGTTGTGTTAGGTCTTCCCTTGTTAGCACTACACAACCCCACCTTTTCATGGCCGCAGAGGGTTCTCGCGGGGTGGTCGCGAGAGTGTCAGGGTAGGTGTCTAGGTGTTTCCGTTAGTGCACCACAGTGGAAAGTCCAGACACCACCTCCACCTTGCGCATTCCCCTGAAAACCTCAATTTGGCGCACACGTATTCCAAAACGCAGGCGACCAAATTACCACCTCATCGGGCGGGGGATTGTACGATAAACCTCCGGGTAGACGCTGTGCCTCCCAGGAGTCATGTGTATCCCCTGTCGCAGGCTGAAACAGAGGCTATGGAGACATACATCAATGAGTCCCTGCGCCAGGGGTTCTTACGTCTCTCCACTTCGCCCACCTCCTCAATATTATTTTTTGGGATGAAGAATGACGAAGGACTGCGCCCTTGCATTGATTGCCGAGCACTGAACAAAGGGTCAATACGGTATAGATATCCTTTACCCCTCATTACATCTGTGATCGAGTCAATGCATGGGGCGTTCTTCATCACAAAATTAGATCTCTGGAGTGCGTACAATCTGGTGCGTGTCCGAGAGGGGGACACGCGGAGGACAGCATTCAGCACAACCACGGGGCATTATGAATACCTGGTGATGCCTTACGGTTTGATGAATGCTCCATCCGTCTTTCAGTCCTTTGTGAACGAGGTGTTTCGGGACATGCTTGGTCGCGGTATAGTGGTCTACATCGATTACATTTTGGTGTATTCCGCTACGCGCGCCGAGCATTTGTCCCTGGTTCGCAAAGTGCTGGCCCGACTGTTGGAACATGACCTTTATGCCAAGGCAGAAAAATGTCTGTTTTTCCAGCAGTCAGTCTCCTTCCTCGGATACCGCATTACCACCTCAGGTGTGGAGATGGAGGGAGATCGCATATCAGCCGTGCGTAATTGCCAGACTCCAACCACGGTTAAGGAGGTGCAGCGCTTTATTGGCTTTGCCAACTACTATCGGAGGTTTATCTGGGGCTTTGGCAAGGTCGCAGCTCCCATCACATCACTGTTGAAGGGTGGGCCGTCCCGGCTCCGCTGGTCAGCTGAGGCTAACAGGGCCTTCAGTAACCTGAGGGTTCTGTTCACCTCAGCCCCAGTACTGGCCCATCCCGATCCATCACTACCATTCATAGTGGAGGTGGATGCGTCCGAGGTAGGGATAGGCACTGTCCTTTCTCAACGCTCGGGCACACTACCCAAGCTCCGCCCCTGTGCCTTCTTCTCCAAGAAGCACAGCCTGGCGGAGCAGAACTACGACGTTGGTGATCGGCAGCTGTTGGCTGTTGTCCGAGCCCTGACCGTGTGGCGGCACTGGCTCGAAGGGGCAAAACACCCTTTCCTCGTCTGGACGGACCACCGTAACCCGGAGTATATCCGGGCAGCGAGGAGGGCCCTATTCTTCACCCGGTTTGATTTTACCCTATCTTACATCCCTGGTACGAAGAACATGAAGGCAGACGCACTGTCATGGCTATATACGACACAGAGGAGAGGCCCATAGACAACACCCCCATACTCTCGGCATCCTGCATTATGGCGCTGGTAATATGGACGCGGACATAGAGTGGGCGCTATGCACAGAGCCATCTCCACCTCAGTGTCCAGCTGGGCTGCAGTATGTGCCTTCTCTTGTCTGTCTGATCTACTGGGCACACACGTCCCCCTCCTCTGGTCACCCAGGGATTGGTCGTACAGTGCGCCGCCTGACTGAAAAGTACTGGTGACCTACCTTGACTAATGACGTGAGGGTGTAGGTCTCCTCCTGCTCGGTGTGCGCCCAGAGTAAGGCACCTAGGCACCTCCCAGCGGGTAAGTTACAGCCCTTACCAGTTCCACAACGGCCATGGTCCCACTTGTGTAATGACTTCCTTACTGATCTTCTCATCTCTCAAGGTAACACCATCATCCTGGTCGTTGTGGACCGCTTTTCCAAAGCCTGCTGCCTCCTTCCTCTGCCCGGTCTCTCCACGGCCCTGCAGACTGTGGAGGCCCTGTTTACACACGTCTTCCGGCACCACGGGGTGCCAGAGGACATAGTGTCTGACCAGGGTCCCAGTTGACATCCAGGGTCTGGAAGGTGTTCATGGAACATCTGGGGGTCTCGGTCAGCCTGACCTCTGGTTTTCACCCCGAGTCTAATGGGTAGATGGAACGGGTGAATCAGGATGTGGGTAGGTTCCTGCGGTCCTACTGCCAGGACCGGCCGGGGGAGTGGTAGGTGTTCTTGCTATGGGCTGAATATGCTTAGAACTCTCTCTGCCACTCCTCCAC
The DNA here is from genome assembly GCF_964263955.1 of Coregonus lavaretus. Lineage (NCBI taxonomy): Eukaryota > Metazoa > Chordata > Actinopteri > Salmoniformes > Salmonidae > Coregonus > Coregonus lavaretus. Next base: position 1,468,142 of record NC_140004.1, read on the forward strand.
TAACCTAACGCCATTTCAATGTTTTTTAGGTTATCAGCTGGTTCTGGCACCGTGGCATCAGAGCCAGACCGAGGCTCCTGCGGCAGATTACTGGTTTCAGAGCATGGAGGAGACCTGGAACGCTGCTCACATCCACCTCCAATGCGCCGTGTGTCGCAAGAAGGCCAACGCTGACCGCCACCGCAGTGAGGCCTCGGTCTTTGTACCGGGTGATCGGGTCTGGCTCTCGACCCGGAATATGCCCCTCCGCCTGCCCTGCCGGAAGCTGAGCCTGCGGTTTGTGGGGCCGTTCAAAGTCCTGAGGAGAATAAATTAGGTTACTTATAGGTTACTACTCCCTCCAGATTACCGCATTAACCCCTCATTCCATGTGTCTCTCCTCAGGCCGGTGGTGGTTGGTCCGCTCCAGGAGTCTGAGGTGCGGGAGGTCCCTCCGCCCCATCTGGACATTGAGGGGGCCCCGGCGTACTCCGTCCGTTCCATCCTGGATTCGAGGCTTCAGGAGGGGAGCCTTCAGTACCTCCTGGAGTGGGAGGGGTATGGTCTGGAGGAGCTGTGCTGGGTCCCGGTGAGGGATATATTCGATCCCTCCCTGTTGCGGGATTTCCACCGTCGCCATCCGGCTCGCCCTACTCTGCGTCCTCCTGCTGGAGCTGTCACGACTTCTTCCGAGGCTGCCTCCTCTCCTTGTTCAGGCAGGCTTCGGTGTTCGTTGTCACCAGCCTTCTAGCTACTGCCGCTCCTCATCTCATCATTCCATTTGTTTTGTCTTGTTTATTACACACACCTGGTTCATATCCCCTCATCAATACCTGTATAGGTGTTCCCTCTGCCCCCTTGTCTTTGTGTGTGATTGTTTATTGTGGAGGAGAGAGAAGCTCGGTGGAGCTCCGTGTATTTTGAATCGCCGGGAATATTCCCTGTGTGCCTTGTATTTTCCAGTGTGCCTGTTTGTGCAATGGAGTGTTTTTACGCATTACTGCGTAACTCTGTGGTTCAGAATAAATCCTGTTCTTCTGTGATTTACCCTCCTGCGCCTGACTCCTTCAAAATCACCTCATCACAAACATTCCGAAATTCCAAACACAAAATGTCTCGACATGGCATTGAGTGTCTTGAGACAAAGGCTGTGTCTAAAGACATGTCTTCAAAATGTGTCTTAAGACATCTTGAGACGTCTTGAGAACAAAAGTATCTCAAGAGGTCTTGAGACGTCTCAATTGCATGTCTCAAGACATCTTAAGACATCTCTAGACAAACGAGATGGCTGGGTATGTAGCAGGGGCTCAACTTTCACTGGGGAGGGGAAGACACTTCCGTTTGCCTACTAACGAATCAAAACTCTTTGACCACTGAACCACTTATCGGTTTCCGGGTCACGGAGGAGAGAGGACGGAGGATGGACTTTTGCCCAAATGAGAAAAGGCCATGGAATATGTAATGGCTCATGGTAAAAATGCGTGTGGAGATGACGTATCTCTGTACTTGCCACTGAATGTGTTGAGCATCGGATTAAGGACCAGGACAGCTGCTCACGGCCCATACGGTTTAGCAAATGTTTTTTAACCAGTCAACAAAGTAATCACTATCAAGATAGTAAGCAAACCATTCATTCAGGTGATGCAATTGATTTTGCACAATCTGTAAGATTTCCTGCTGTTCAATGGCCATTTCAATTTATAACCACTGATTCTTGAAGAACATAGGCCTATTGCTTCATTATAAATTAGTCCAGGCATCCATAAAGAATTATCCACCCCCATCCCTCAGTTTCCCAAACAACGTGGCATCCAAGGTCAGGCTGTTGAAATGACAGATTGTAGGCCTACATTTAAGGTCTCTAAACAAGGACGACCTGACCCAAGACAACAGCTAACAGAGATAGGGCTCTTAGAAAAAAGGGTTCCAAAAGGGTTCTTCAGCTGTTCCCATAGGAGAACCGTTTCTAGATAGCACCTTTTTTCCTAAAATAATTGCCAAATAATAAGTCCTATAGGCCTTCGCACAAGGTCATGTTTTACAGTTTACACAGTGAATGTCAGTGCTCTGCTGCTGTTCATAACAAAACAACTATGATGTTTAAGTGATCATGTTTTTGTCAACTATGATGTTTTATAGTTTTGCCATTTAAATATTTCCTAATCGAGGACGGAGGATGTTACTGTGCTTTGCGATTGCTACCTAATTCCATATATACAAAATATATTAAGTATTCTGTGAAACGCACACACTCATGCACACACACGCTATGAATGAGAACCAGAGAGCTATATAATGCAACTATGAGGCCAGAGTAGGCTACACACTATACCACGCTGTGTGGGTATTTCAATTAATCACTGGGGTGCAATATGTTCTTCGTTGATAGGTTTATTCCCATGTTATTTACAATTCTAAAGTCAACATTGAACACTGTCTTGTTCAGGCTTATAGCTGGGAACAATTACACTAGGCCTTCCTGTAGCCTATTTATTTATATTTTAGTCATTTAGCAGACGCTCTTATCCAGAGGGACTTACAGGAGCAATTAGGGTTAAGTGCCTTGCTCAAGGGCACATCGACAGATTTTTCACCTAGTCGGCTCGGTGATTATAGAACCAGGGACCTTTCGGTTACTGTCACAACGCTCTTAACCACTAAGCTACCTGCCGCCTATCAGAGAGGTGATTTGATTCTCCCTGTGGCCAGGAGTGAACATGGCCCAATCCCAATGGACCCCTAAACCCTACGCCTGATGCACTTGTGAAGATCTGAGAGGATTTGATTGGTAGAAGCAAAATGGAGAAACGTATATAATTTCAATAAAAAAGGGCAAGGTAGATGTATTACCATCTTGCATACACCTGTCAAATGTTCTTAGATCTCCAGAAGTGCATAGGGTGTAGGTAGCCTATAGGTGCCATTTGGGATTGAGTCCAGCTTCACCTGACGGCCGCTGTCCACAGCTCTGTGGTTCTGAAACTCAGATTCGCGGGGATTTGAGGGCACAATGCCCAACTGTGATTAGACCATTGAGCACACTATCTAGCTGGATTAGGCCATAAATTCACTGGCTAGGATTTAGCTGATTTTGGAGTAACAAGTGGATATTCGTCATCGGATGTTCATACCATAGGCAATAACTCATTAAATTGCATAATTTTTTTCTGTGACATCTCAACCCGATTTGTTAGGCTACACAACCAGTCCCTTGAATACGAACGTTGCATTAATTAGAATCCAAGGGAATTCAGCCCATCCCTGTTAACCAGCCAAAGAGAAGTCTGGTCCCCTCTTGCATCTTTTATATAAACCCAGTGGCAAGGCATAGATGTGGCATACCTCTCACACGCAAGAGCTTAAAGCACACACCTCTCCACCTCTCTCTGACTCTTTAGAAGCGCGAGCTATGGCATGAGTGACAAGACTGTGACACTCTCTCTCTTTGCTCGCTCTCTTATCTCTCGATGAGTAACAACAGTGTGGGTCTGTCGCCCGTGTTGCCCCTCAATAGTTTCGGGAATGTGCTGATGTTTCTTTTCAGCATAGCGCTGGCGGCCGCAATTATTTTCCTCAACATCTCCGTGTTTCTCTCAATCATGATGAACAAGTCGCTGCGCAGCGAGAACCGCTTCATGTACATGCTGAGTACCTCTTCCAGCGACATCTGCTCTGGGGTATCCTATTACTATGTGGGCGTCCTCGACGTGAGGGACAGCTATGACTCCCCTAAAAGAACGTTTTACATCGCTCCCACGTTCCTGGGGCTCTCGTACATGGCTATACTGGCTGCACAGTCCGATAGGTATCACGCCGTGACAGCACCTTTTAAATACTCCCAGAGAATTACCCGCAACAGGACCCTGCTTGTCATTCTATTTTACTGGGTTTACGCTTTTGTCATCGTGGCGGTGAACAATCTAGTTCCAATGGGGATCGCGAAACAAGTCACAGGTTTCGGGACCTTCGTTGCGAACATTTTCACTGTGATCATTATGATAGGCCTGAATATTAGACTGTTCTTCATAGCTAAATTCCAGTTGGAGAGAGAGCCGCCCTCGGTGGAGAGAGAGAACAAGCGCTCTTCGGTGTACCTAATCATAGTAGTGGCAGTGTTTTTCCTGGCGGCATGGTTACCCATTTTCATCCATATCATTTGTTGTAATTTTATCGGGTCTACATGTTATTCGTTTAGAAACGAAGGAACCGATCCCCTTAGAATTCTTCCACGCTTAAATGCGGTGTTAACCCCGCTGTTGTACATCAGAGGCTGTGCCTCTCTCAGGGCGACGCTGTTCACCAAGGTTTGGAAACCTTGCTGTAGAAGAAGGTAATAGTCATGCATTTTGGGCACCTTTCTTGTAATCTTCAATTGGAGTCTTTACGTGTTTAGGGCACATTTCTACCCAAAAGTATTTTATGTTCAGAAAAGGTCTTTGGAATGCCTGCACACTAACTCTCCAAAAGTTGATTATGCAATTAAAAATGTTCGGTTGGCAATAATTTATAATTTGTCATTAGTTGAGATAAATGCCAATATGCGTGTGCACATCTATTTGTTTTCATGTAAAATATTATACATCTTATTAGGATTTATATCTTACATCTGACTGATATAGCCTAACTGATTTATGCTTCCAAAAAATGGAAGTTGTATTTTAAAGTGAGCTTGCTGCCAAGGCGTGTCGAGCATCATTCTAAAAATCATGGGCATTAATATAGAGTTGGTCCCCCCTTTGCTGCTATAACAGCCTCCACTCTTCTGTGAAGGCTTTCCACTAGATGTTGGAACATTGCTGCTGGGACTTGCTTCCATTCAGCCACAAGAGCATTAGTGAGGTCGGCACGGATGTTGGGCGATTAGGCCTGGCTCGCAGTTGCCGTTCCAATTCATCCCAAAGGTGTTCGATGGGGTTGAGGTCAGGGCTCTGTGCAGGCCAGTCAAGTTCTTTCAGCATTGTTATGCTGAAACAGGAAAGGGCCTTCCCCAAACTGTTGCCACAAAGTTGTAAGCACAGAATCGACTAGAATGTCATTGTATGCTGTAGCGTTAAGATTTCCCTTCACTGGGACTAAGGGGCCTAGCCCAAACCATTATTCCTTCTCCACTTCTCTATGCATTGGGGCAGGTAGCGTTCTCCTGGCATCCGCCAAACCCAGATTAATCTGTCGGACTGCCAGATGATGAAGTGTGATTCATCACTCTATAGAACGCGTTTCCACTGCTCCAGTCCAATGGCGGTGAGCTTAACATCACTCCAGCCGATGCTTGGCGTTGTGCATGGTGATCTTAGGCTTGTGTGCGGCTGCTCTGCCATGAAAACCCATTTAATGAAGCTCCCGATGAACAGTTATTGTGCTGACGTTGCTTCCAGAGGCAGTTTGGAACTTGGTAGTGAGTGTTGCAACCAAGGACCGATTATTTTTATGCGGCTGAGCCGTTGTTGCTCCAAGACGTTTCCATTTCACAATAACAGCACTTACAGTTGACCGGGCCAGCTCTAGCAGGGCAGAAATTTGACGAACTGACTTGTTGGAAAGGTGGCGTCATATGTTGGTGCCACGTTGAAAGTCACTGAGCTCTTCAGTATGGGCCATTCTACTGCCAATGTTTGTCTATGGAGATTGCATGGCGGTGTGCTCGATTTTATGCCCCTGTCAGCAACGGGTGTGACTGAAATCGCCGAAGCCACTAATTTGAAAGGGTGTCCACATACCATTTTAGACCTCATCATCCAGATTTCGTGTAATGACTTGAACAGTAGTGCTTTAAATGTAAATTTTTACAGATATCTTTTTGAAACAATTACTTGTCATACTGTGGAGAGTTCTATTGGAAAATTATTGCATATATAAATAGGTCTCCATATATAAATGAAATTCTCCAACTCATGTCTCCAACCAGTTCTTTGTGAGTTTTATGTTGGAAAACGCCTCAGACATTATGTTGAATCAATAACAATGACCAACCAATTTTATAAAACTGTCTGTTAAAATATACACAATTTGATATCTCTGGCATATCCTAGTTTTATGATAGAAAATGCCTCAAACGTCATGATTTTCACCTTAACATCAGAACTATGTTTAAAATAATGTTTCAAGTTTAAAACACACAATAGTGTCTAATATCATTTAATCAGAATTTCCTCTGTTCAAATTCTCCAAATCACGTCCTCTACCAGTCCTGTATGAGTTGAATGTTGGGAAATTTCTCTAACATGATGTTGGATCAAACTAATGACCAATCGTTGAAAACTGTCAAAATGTACATTGCTCTGTTAAAACACACACAATTTGATATCTCCAGCGGACCTCTGCTAGTTTATGGTAGAACATTTCTCAAACGCAATCATGATTTTCTTTTAATATCAGAACTGTGTTTAAAAGAATAATTCAAGTTTAAAACACACAATAGTGTTCTCCTATCATTTAGAACAATTTTCCTCTAAGATTCTCCAAATCATGTCTTCTACAAAGTCCTGTATGAGTTGTACATTGGAAAATGCCTCTAGCGTGATGGTTGAAACTGTCTAATGGTTGAAACCCATCTAAAAGTATGTTTTGCTTAGGCAATGATAAAGTTATATATTATTAGCCTATGATAATTCAATGTTTCATTTATTTCTAAAGTAGCCTATTAATTTGCCATGGTAAGGTAGCCTTCCTCTCCTTTGAGGAAAACCAATTTTTCCTTATAGGCAATTTGGATGAAAAGTTCGTTAAAGTCGAAATTTGAAAATGACCTGAAGGCTAATGGTTGTTTAACATCTGAATGCTTCTGTGTCCTCTTTTCTCTAGCGTGAGTCCAGGACGACCTGGACCTAACGGACATCCGGTCAATACTGTCTTCAAAACATGAGGTTCCCTTACAAACAAGAGAGGATCATTTCAAAACGTTAGGAATGTGGCGATAAAGGGAGACAAGACATTGAAGAGAATTTGATTCTAAGTCTGAATATGTTGAAAATAGGTAGTAAATGATATAGATTATAGGCCTATATAAATATTTCTCATGTAGGTTCAAATCATTGTGTCACGACTTCCGCCGAGGCTGCCTCCCCTCCTTGTTCGGGCAGGTTTCGGCGTTCATCGTCACCGGCTTACTAGCTGCTGCCGATCCATTTATCATCACTCCACTTGTCTTGTCTAATTTATCACACACACCTGGTCCTTATCCCCAATTAGTCATTGTATAAGTGTTCCCTCTGCTTCCTTGTCTGTGTGGGTAATTGTTTGTAGTGAGCTGTGTGTATATCGGTTGAGCTACCCTTACCTTGTTGTTGCCAGGGTAGATATTTCCCCTGTGCCTGAGTTTTGTTGTCGCATGCTTGCGCAACTGTTTATCGACGGAATAAACTCTTTGGATGCATATTACTCTCCTGCGCCTGACTCCTTCTATCACACATTGTTACACTGTGGATAGGCCTATGGCTACTATCGAAAGTTCGATGTGATTAATTAGACCACCAGGTTTCTGAATAGACACCACTAGTCAGCTACCTGCTCCCCCCTCCCCCTGCTACTCCCCCTATGGACATTACCCCCGTTACTCACCCCCATGGACATTCCTCGCCTCTACACTCTCAACTTTCACTTACCTTACCTGCTTCAGACCCAGGGCCGTGAGCTTTGTAAAGAGCTTATAGGGCACTATGGTATTGAAGGCCGAGCTGTAGTCGATGAACAGCATCCTCTCATTCCTTTTGTCCAGGTGGGTAAGGGCAGTGTGCAGTGCACTGGCAATTGCGTTGTCCGTGGATCTGTCAGGCCGGTAGGTGAATTGGAGAGGGTCGAGTGTGTCGGGGAAGGAGGAGGTGATATGGTCTTTGACTAGCCTCTCAAAGCACTTCATGATGACGGAAGTGAGTGCCCTTGGTCGGTAGTCACTCAGTTCAGTTACTTTCCCTTTCTTGGGCACAGGGAAGATAGTGGACATCTTGAAGCAGGAGGGTATAGACGCCTGAGCTAGGGAGATATTGAACATGTAAGAGAATACAACAGCCAGCTGGTCTGCATATGGTCTAAGGGAACGGCTAGAGTAGGGTTAACACATTTGAATGACTTACATACGTCCTCAGTGGAGACTGTGAGTGTGTAGCCCACGTTGTCATCGGGGGCACTCCTCGTCATCTCAGGGTCATTGTGCTCGAATATTGAGAAAAAGGTGGTTAGCTCGTCTGGTAGGTGACGTTGGTGACCGTGATGTGGCTGGCTTTCTTTTTGTAATCCGTGATCGTTAGGAGCCCCTGCCACATATGCCTTGTGTCTGACCCGCTGAATTGCTCCTCCACTTTGTCTCTATACTTGTGTTTCGCCATCTTGATTGATCTGCGTAAGTCATATTTGTACTGTTTAACCAAACTATTGTCCCCGGTCACCTTGCCCTGTTTATAAGCAACATCTCTCTTTTTCAGTTTTCCTACAAGGCTGCTATCAATCCACGCTTTTTGATTCGGGTACGTTTTGAAAGATACTATCGTTATTACGTCATCTATGCATTTTTTGATGAATCCGGTGACTGAGTCGGCATATTCATTGACATTATCTAATTGAAAGTGCTGATATTTGAATAGGTAGGCTATGTCAAGCAATAGACATAGATATAATTGTTCATATTTGTAGGCTTATTTTATTTATCCTAATAGCGTGGATATTGATTGATTGATTGATTCGGCTATAACAATTCCTCTACTCAAAGTGAAATGGGTTTAGCATATCTAAAAATGAAGATAGGCCTATTTATAATATTGAGACTGTGATTTTGCGGTCCCCTTCATGTCTGCATGTTGTATCAAGCGTCTCGGAGGAGTGCTGATCTAGGATCAGCTTCCCCCTGTCCAATTTTATTCATTGTGATCTAAAAGGCTAAACTGATCCTAGATTAGTGCTCATACTCTGATACGCTTGACTACATTTGGCCACATATTTTTTGCAAACCATTTGGGGGCGAGAAAACATCTTCTTCAGTGGTTTCAGGCAACTCCTACTCTGACAGGGGGTCGTGTCCTGTCGTCAGTACTTCGGGGTAGCTGGACTATAGGCAACCGCGGCGTGTCAGGAGTGTCAGGAGAGCTCTTTGGCACAGATCCATAAAACGGCTAGGCCCACTCCTTGAGCCATCCATGGAATGTGAACTCTGGTTATCCCATATGGTCATTAATTATTTGCACAATGCATGAAAGGGGAGCCCCTGTTCACTACTCCCAAAATGACATCACCTAACTGCATGTACTAGCCTTCTTGGAAAGAGGAATCATCAGAAGCAGCCATTGTAATTATTTGGTAATGTCGGATCGACAGACAGTGCACGGTAACAAAGCTCCCGCGAACCTGTAGAAACTAGTCCCGCTCCCATTTTGAAAAGCCCGCCTTCGAGGTTGGGAACACAATTGGACAAGGAGGTAGGGCTCCCGTCAGGCTGTAGTCTTTACAAAGCCAGGGAAAATTAGTCAACCTAGAGATCCTGCAATGTCCTGGCAGATAGGAACATCATTGAGACAAATCCAATGGCTCTATTAAACAAGCACAACCATATCTACTCGCTGCTAGCGTGACATTGCAATTGGCAAAACACAAAGGCCACAACAATTGCTACAAAACATGATTCCATTCATTTTTAGATCAGACAGCAGGCTCAATCAACCGTCATTGGAAATTCTTAAATATGCTATGGTGCATAATTATGTTTGAAACACCTCTCATCACTCATAATTATGTAGGGAGACTGGAAAAACACACAAAATATTGTCTAGCGCTTCCCTTTAAAAACCCACGACATGTAACCTATTTTATCTTTAGGCTATAATACCTTGACAGGTCATAACCTAGGCCTATAATATGAGGATGAAATGTCTGCAGCTATTTATTCTATGCAATCACTTATTACAAGCAGCAATGATCAGTTTTGGTTTCACTGTGGCACAATAAATGTTTCCAGGGTGTTTACACCGAAGTGGCCATTCAATAGGTGCAGGTGGCCTGTGTGCAAGAGGAGGGGCCAATAGATCTGTTTAGAACATCTGGTGCCAGGGATTTCGATGTCCATTTTTGGCTAAAATGTTCTGTAATGGACACATTACACACTAAATACTCAATGCCCACTCATATTTTATTCATGCTAATCTTAACGTGGTGGAACCTAACAGGGTGGAAATTTGGAGCCTAAATTTGCCATAGCTGTGGGAGTGAGTAAGATTGAACTAGCATAATGGTGAACACTTGAACAGGATTCTAAATATTCTATCCAACATATTTTAACATTTTGAAATGTGGTTAATTTCCTCTATAATTTAGCCTAACAGGGTGGAAATGTATGAGTGGGACATACAGTACAGACTTACAACTTAGACTTACACCATTGTTTTCCCACCAAAAAATGATGACACTTCCTGAATGTGGTATCATTGTAGGAAGGGGTTGTTTTCTTAAATTGAGAATTACAACAAACTAACAGGGTAGAAAGTGATATCAGGGACACACAGAACATCTTTAATAAAATAATAATAAAAACGTTATTGATGAGAGAGAATTTAACTAGGACTATAAAATAATGAAGAAATATTTGACTTTTTTTATTATTTTATGGCTTATATTTCTCATGGAAGTTGATGAATAACACCTGGGGATATGGCAAAAAACACCTACATCCACTGAAAAAAAGTTTCAAGATCCATATTTTTGTGTTTTTAAGGTACACTAAATAAGAAGTGATATTTCCTGGGGACAGTAAAGGCACCACATAATAGGAATGAACCTGTTCACAGTAGCCTATCATCTCCATCTCGGATACATTATTAGGCTACTAAGAGTTGGTGAAGGGACTTCATGTTGATAAAACTGTCACTTCACACCCCTATTACTGGGCAATGTTTATATGACCCCCTTACAAATAGGCCAATTTTTACCACATTCTTGCATGCATACACCTTTTATGCCTCCCATGCGCATGCCGGCATGCCAGGACAAGTGGTAGTAGTGGACTGCAGATGTGGGTGGGCGTTTATTTTAACGAATCCATTGAGAATATACAACATCAAAATAAATGCATGATTAATTTGTTTAGGAAGGTCCTAAGAAATATTATACGACTAATAAAATGTATTTTCAAAAGAATCAAATAGCATATTTTGAGTTTAATTAGGCATATATTATGGGTCTGTGCAGCCATGGCTGCACCATCCAAATTAAATCAATATATATCACTATTTTGTTCATTAAACAGACAAGACACACCTACCCGATCACAGTCAATACACATACAGTGGGGAGAACAAGTATTTGATACACTGCCGATTTTGCAGGTTTACCTCCTTACAAAGCATGTAGAGGTCTGTAATTTTTATCATAGGTACACTTCAACTGTGAGAGACAGAATCTAAAACAAAAATCCAGAAAATCACATAGAAAATGGAAGAAGTTCAAGATGACGGTCAATCACCCTCGGTCTGGGGCTCCCTGCAAGATCTCACCTCGTGGGGCATCAATGATCATGAGGTGAGGGATCAGCCCAGAACTACACGGCAGGACATGGTCAATGACCTGAAGAGAGCTGGGACCACAGTCTCAAAGAAAACCATTAGTAACACACTACGCCGTCATGGATTCAAATCCTGCAGCGCACGCAAGGTCCCCCTGCTCAAGCCAGCGCATGTCCAGGCCCATCTGAAGTTTGCCAATGACCATCTGGATGATCCAGAGGAGGAATGGGAGAAGGTCATGTGGTCTGATGAGACAAAAATAGAACTTTTTGGTCTAAACTTCACTCGCCGTGTTTGGAGGAAGAAGAAGGATGAGTACAACCCCAAGAACACCATCCCAACCGTGAAGCATGGAGGTGGAAACATCATTCTTTGGGGATGCTTTTCTGCAAAGGGGACAGGACGACTGCACCGTATTGAGGGGAGGATGGATGGGGCCATGTATCGCAAGACCTTGGCCAACAACCTCCTTCCCTCAGTAAGAGCATTGAAGATGGGTCGTGGCTGGGTCTTCCAGCATGACAACGACCCGAAACACACAGCCAGGGCAACTAAGGAGTGGCTCCGTAAGAAGCATCTCAAGGTCCTGGAGTGGCCTAGCCAGTCTCCAGACCTGAACCCAATAGAACATCTTTGGAGGGAGCTGAAAGTCTGTATTGCCCAGCGACAGCCCCGAAACCTGAAGGATCTGGAGAAGGTCTGTATGGAGGAGTGGGCCAAAATCCCTGCTGCAGTGTGTGCAAACCTGGTCAAGACCTACAGGAAACGTATGATCTCTGTAATTGCAAACAAAGGTTTCTGTAACAAATATTAAGTTCTGCTTTTCTGATGTAACAAATACTTATGTCATGCAATAAAATGCAAATTAATTACTTAAAAATCATACAATGTGATTTTCTGGATTTTAGATTCCGTCTCTCACAGTTGAAGTGTACCTATGATAAAAATGACAGACCTCTACATGCTTTGTAAGTAGGAAAACCTGCAAAATCGGCAGTGTATCAAATATTTGTTCTCCCCACTGTATATCTTGTAGTAAGAATATAGGCCTAATGGAATATAACAGAATAAAATAGAAAACATATTTGTTCCCACATAACTTGTCACTGGGAACGTGTAGAACCGCTGTCATATAAAAAAGTTATATTTTGAAACCGAGCTCAAACCCATTCTTTTTTTTATCCATGTTTCATCTCTTTCCCACCCTCATTCTGCTTTGTTAGGGAGCAGGTGTAGGGTCTTACCATCATTATACGATTGAAAATAAAGCATGTGAGTCTCCTATATAGGCTATTCCACAACCTCCATGGGCTTTTGGAGTTGCCTATATGTGATTGAGCAAAATAATTGGCCTACACTTGATTTAGGCTACTATGCGGTAGCCAGAACTTTACCGAAATTATTACTAGGTCGTTTGGTGGAAATAAAAGTTAAAAGTTTCTACTTTGATACCGGCAATACCTTTCATATACAAAGAAAAGGCCGAAAAATGTTGGTGGTATTATAAAGTTGGCAGAAAAATAACTTAGTATGAAAGAACACCGAGGAGGAAGGAGCTCAATGTTTTCTCCCTTTCCTCCGCTATTGGTTGGCTTCTATTCAAATTTGGGTCAGGGGTGAGAAAGCCCGACGGAGACATGCGAAAAAGATGGCGGAAGCAGATGATGAAGTGGATTCTGAATCTAATGGCGGTAGAATCAAGGAGAATAGGAATATTGTCCAAAAGAATGGAAAACGGAACAAAGTAGTGTCACTTCGTATCTTGTAGGAGTACGGTTTCTTAATGAGGAACAGCTGATAGAATTACCAATCTTGAGGAATCCATTTGAGATATCCAAACTAGTGGAGAGAGTGCTGGTAGAGTGAAGGCTGTGAGGATCACGAGAGGCGGGCTTGTTTAGATTTTATGTGCTTCTGCGGATCAGAAGAAACGTGTGTTGCGTTTCACCCGATTTGATAAGTTTGAAGTGTTGTGTGTGTCTCTTAGGAACAGGGCACCCCTCAAGGGGGTTATATCTGGCGTCTCGTGGGAAGTCGATGTTGAAGAGATGAAAAATATTCCTGGAGTGATTGATGCACATCGGATGAATCGTGTGGTGAATGAAGAAGTGAAGAGTCTATCTGTTCTTTTGTTTTTTTGTTATGGAGTCTCTCCCTACTCAAGTGTTGTTAGGGTATATTAACTACAGATTCAGAGCATTTATCCCAAGACCAATGCAGTGTGATCATTGTAAAGCTTTTGGTCATGTTTCAAGTGTTTGGTGAAGGGAGAAGTCGAAATGTCCAAGTTGTGGAAAAGATCATAAAATTTGTTATAAAAGTGATGAAAATGTGACATGTTGCAATTGTGGTGGGAACCATGAAGCCACGTCTTTCGAATGCCCCACAATGGTGAAAGAGAATGAGGTGGCCAAAGTCAGGGCTGTCCAGAGCATTTCACATGCAGCAGCTGTTAAAAGGGTTGAGGGTTTGAATGGTGAACCTGAAGAGTCCATGCTGGTGGATAGGCCTTCACTGCAGGCTGCAGGGGTTGCCTTTCACCAGCAGGATCTTGACATTTTAAAGGTAAAGAAGGTGGACTTTGTGGCCTTTATAGCTATGGTGATTAATGGCACTGCCAAGGTGGAGAGAAGGTCCAGGAAGATAGAAATCATTGTGGATGCGGCGGAGTGGTTCCTGGGGCTGAAAGAGTTCTCGGCAAAGGAGTTACATGGAATATTGTCACAAGCCATACCACCCACTCAGGCCCTAGAGCCAGAGAAGGGAGATATGGAGATTTGAAAGAAGGAAGAAGTCTGAGTTTTGCTTTGTTTTGTCAATGTATTATTTTTATTTGGGTCGATTAAGTTAGTTTCCCTATTAAATATGGATTTATTTTGACCTTGCTTTGGTTTCAACCCGTCCAGTTTGTGGAAGCAATACACCTTTTTGGGGTGTAGTCCGCCATAAAACCCACAGAAGAAGAAGAAAGCCCAACGTCACAAGCTTGCGACATGGCGTCGGGAAGGCTGTGAGATTATCAAGAGTATGGTAAATTGAGACCGATCCTGCCGATGTAATAATGTATCTATCTTTCGTATTCTCCGTTGCGTGTGATAGTGCGGGTTTATTGCCCACTGGGGTATAAATCGCAAAATAAATTTGCTGTGGCGGTGGCTTTCAATCGCGTGACGACAAAAAGGTGTTTCGCTTATGCTCGTGTGTGGTGCCTTTTCTGTCTCTACCAGCTTGGCAAGATGTGAGCTCGGGTTGTGTCTGCAGGAACAGCCTTGTAAACCCGCTGTCGAGCACAGGATGCATTTTCAAACTTTTCTGGTATTGTTGATAGGATATTAATGTTATTTGGCAATGTTGGGTGCCCCCGAGGATACCACTGTTTTTAATGCTTGGGTAAACTAGCTGGTAAGCACATGCTGAAAGAAAGGGGATTGGTTTAGTTTGCGTACTCCCATTAGCTCCTACGTTTCTCCGTCATTAAAAAAATAAAATAATAATAATAATTGATTGAATGATTTCGATTGTACACACCATTCAATATTTGATTTCTCATCGGAATGCTTTTTAATTTGGACTTTGAGGCCATGTTGATGACAACACATTTTATGAATGCAATTATTTGACTAGGCACAGCAGACATTACTTGTACTTTATTTTTTATTTCCTGAACCTTTCAATATTTGTTGGACAGCTTTTTATTTACTCATTCCTGTTTACATTGTCGATGTAGGCACATGCCTTGAATGATGCTAAACAACATTGTTTGTATCTTATATTCCATTTTATTGCTACAATATTGCACTTAAATTGGGGAAAGTGAACGCATGGTAGGTTTCTTCGCAGGGTTGTGTATATAAACTCCAGTCCTTTGAATGTTGTGCTGATAGCCTGCAGGGTGTGCAGTCTTTTGAAGGCAGGTGAAGGATCTCTTAGTGGGACCATAAGGATCTTTACCCTAACATGCCCTCTGTCCCTTACTGTGGATACAGTGGCGCAGGTAATGCCAGTTCATGTACAAGCATCCCCTACACTGGCACACACACAACTGGCTTAGTGTGTAGCAGTAGGTATAACGTATGTGAGTAGGGGATCATCCTTTGTCAATTGATTGCAACACTGCATTTGTTTATTCTGTGAAGATAGCAATTTAGCCCTAATTTGGCATTGGTGTGTGGTAGGTAACCGGGTCGGAACTGTCATATTACATATAGCCATCTATATTCCCATACGATGGTTCCTAGAGTGTTTCAGAATCAGGTGAAGGTTTTTCACTGATCTCTTTTCCCATGTTATTGGCTGATTGCTAAAGGGCAAAGCATGTTATGATGTACCTAGAGGGTTTAGACCAAACGGTGTCAAGAAAACACACTAAAGCTGGCTCGAATTGTGAGTACAGTAATACGCATCAGCTGTCCATTAAATGTATCTCTACTACCTACTATATGAAGGATCAATTATTATTTCTGACATACTTAAAGGAATACTACACAAAATATATATTTTAGTATTTTGTCCATTAGTCCACTGTTAAAGGTCCAATGCAGCTGTTTTTATCTCAATATCAAATCATTTCTGGGTAACAATTTAAGTACCTTACTGTGACTGTTTTCAATTAAAGTGGTCAAAAAGAAAAAGTAGCTTCTTAGCAAAGAGCAATTTCCTCGAGCAAGAATTTTGCTAAGACTGTCTGGGAGTGGTCTGATTGGGGAGGGGAAAACAGAAAACTAGCTGTTATTGGCAGAGAAGTTTGGAACTCTTTCTTATAAATCTATTAACTAATAATAATTTACCAGGCAGGCCAAAACTCCATCCCACCAAAACAGGCAGTCTTTTCAAAACAGCTCTTACACTAAAAGGGCATGATCATTTTCACAGTAGGATTCCAACCTCGTAGTGTGGAAATATATATGTAAAACACAGGAAAATCCTGTGTTTGACTGAACTGGGACTTTAATACAATCCCTAAGAATTGTGCATGTCAGCAGTAAAGTTTTCAAGATAGAGCTTTTTCAGTTCAGAGCGACAACTGCCTCGATGGTGTGTTTTGCATCTTGTGCTATTTACTGTTTTGTGCTTTGTAACGAGCTATAGACCTGAATCTGACATTATGGTTTTCAACCTGAGAGATGGCATTAAGCTGAAGACTGGAGTCTTAAACATCAATGTTTTTACAAAGGATAATTGGAATTATGGATTTTCAAACGAGCAAGTGTTGTGCTTTTTCCACTCTAATGAGAACTAATGGCTTTTGGCTGAATCTTGACTTGTGTTTATTGAGGCCCACTCTTTTAAACTGTGTTTGTAGTCTGTGCTAGTTGTTAGCCTATGAATGGTTAACGGAGAGGGGCAGTAGCATGTCCTGTCTGCTGAATGGGCAAATTTGGAGTGTGTGTGTGTGTGTGTTATGTGAAGATGGACCATTCTGCCTCCTGGACCCTTTGGATGAACCCTCAAGAGAGGGACATCCACACCATAGCAGAAATTCACAACATGGCTGGTTGAGGATGGGTAAGGGCAGTTACAGTGACCGTATCACCACCACACCGGAAGCCATGACCGCAGTCAAATTCCATGTGACCGTTTAGTCACGGTAACTAAGCTACTCCGCGCTCTGATGCTGCTGATGGTCATTAGTAGCCTACCAAACTTGCTAACTGCCTGGTACTCATCACTCTATTGTCCCTCTAATCACTCTGACATAAATGTCATCAAAAATCAAATCAAACACTGAGAGCCATGAGCTCATGTTGCTCAACATTTCTATAGGTTATGCAATTGTGTGAGAAAATAGTTTTGATGGCCTCTATTAAAAAGAGGAGGATCCCATCAGCTTTCTATAGGCTAGGCCTACTAGATTTATTTCTCAACTTTCCTAATGTTAAGCACATTGCTTCGCTTTATAACAGGAGTATAGCCTACCTGGCTGGCATGAAAATGAACCACGGGAAAAGAGTCCTCTATTCGCCATTTAAGTGCATAGGTGAAGTATTTTTTTCCCCCTGCCCCTCATCCGAGGCAGGTACATGATAATGGTCCATTCTAAATCAAAACTAATTTCACATGTACGGTGCCTTCAGAAAGTATTCAGACCCCTTGACCTTTTACACATTTTGTTATATTACAGCCTTATTCTAAAATTGATTTTTTCCCAGCAATCTACACACAATACCCCATAATGATAAAGCAAAAACAGGTTTTTAGACATTTTTGCAAATGTATTAAAAATAAAAAACAGAAGTACCTTATTTACATAAATATTCAGACCCTTAGCTGTTTTTTCTTTTTTTTTTTTTTTGGGGGGGTGGGGTAAGGGGGGATTAGAAGGATTACTTTATCCTATCCCAGGTGTTCCTTAAAGAGGTGGGGTTTCAAATGTCTCCGGAAGGTGGTGAGTGACTCCGCTGTCCTGGCATCTTGAGGGAGCTTGTTCCACCATTGGGGTGCCAGAGCAGCGAACAGATTTGACTGGGCTGAGCGGGAACTGTGCTTCAGCAGAGGTAGGGGAGCCAGCAGGCCAGAGGTGGATGAACACAATGCCCTCGTTTGGGTGTAGGGACTGATCAGAGCCTGAAGGTACGGAGGTGCCGTTCCCCTCACAGCTCCGTAGGCAAGCACCATGGTTTTGTAGCAGATGCGAGCTTCAACTGGAAGCCAGTGTAGTGTGCGGAGGAGCGGGGTGA
This sequence comes from Coregonus lavaretus, assembly GCF_964263955.1. Taxonomy (NCBI): domain Eukaryota; kingdom Metazoa; phylum Chordata; class Actinopteri; order Salmoniformes; family Salmonidae; genus Coregonus; species Coregonus lavaretus. The sequence goes on from NC_140004.1 coordinate 1,486,278, forward strand.
CGTGAGAGAACTTGGGAAGGTTGAAAACCAGACGGGCTGCGGCATTCTGGACAGGTAACTCTTTATCCACAATATAGCAGGGGGTGTACAGCCATAACACAAGTTTTTCCAGCAACAGACTATGATCGATAATGTCAAAAGCTGCACTGAAGTCTTATCAAAACAGCCCCCACAATCTTTTTATCATCAATTTCTCTCAGCCAATCATCAGTCATTTGTGTAAGTGCTGTGCTTGTTGAATGTCCTTCCATATAAGTGTGCTGAAAGTCTGTTGTCAATTTGTTTACTGTGAAATAGCATTTTATCTGGTCAAACACCATTTTCTTCCAAAAGTTTACTAAGGGTTGGTAACAGGCTGATTGGTCAGCTATTTGAGCCAGTTAAGGGGGCTTTACTATTCTTAGGTAGGGGAATAATTTTTGCTTCCCTCCAGGCCTGAGGGCACACACTTTCTAGAAGGCTTACATTGAAGGTATGGCAAATAGAAGTGGAAATATCGTCCGCTATTATCCTCAGTAATTTTCCATCCAAGTTGTCAGACCCCAGTGGCTTGTCATTGTTGATTGACAATTATTTTTTCACCTCTTCCACACTTACTTTACGGAATTCAAAATTACAGTGCTTGTCTTTCATAATTTGGTCAGATATACTTGGATGTGTAGTGTCAGTGTTTGTTGCTGGCATGTCATGCCTAAGTTTGCTAGTCTTGCCAATGAAAAAACCATTAGTAGTTGGCAATATCAGTGGGTTTTGAGATGAATGAGCCATCTGATTCAATGAATGATGGAGCTGAGTTTGCCTTTTTTTCCCAAAATTTCATTTAAGGTGCTCCAAAGCTTTTTACTATCATTCTTTGTCATGTATCTTTGTTTCATATTGTAGTTTCTTTTTATTCAGTTTAGTCACATGATTTCTCAATTTGCAGTACGTTTGCCAATCGGTTGTACAGCCAGACCTCTTTTGCCTCATCCCTCTCAACCATACATAAATCCACTGGGATTTAACAGTTTTTACAGTCCTATTCTTAACGAGTGCATGCTTATTAGTAACTGGGGTAAGCGATTTCATTAATGTGTCAAGTGCAGCATCTGGTTGCTCGTCATTACACACCACAGACAAACAAATGTTCTTCACATCAACAACATAGGAATCACTACAGAACTTCTTGTATGACCTCTTATACACAATATTAGGCCCAGCCTTTGGCTACTACAGTTGAAGTCGGAAGTTTACATACACTTAGGTTGGAGTCATTAAAACTCGTTTTTCAACCATTCCACAAATGTCTTGTTAAGAAACTATAGTTTTGGCAAGTCGGTGCATGACACAAGTCATTTTTCCAACAATTGTTTACAGACAGATTATTTTACTTATAATTTTACTAATAAAAAATAAAAGCTGAAATAAATCATTCTCTCTACTATTATTCTGACATTTCACATTCTTAAAATAAATGGGTGAACCTAACTGACCTAAGACAGGGAATTCTTACTAGGATTAAATGTCAGGAATTGTGAAAAACTGAGTTTAAATGAATTTGGCTAAGGTGTATGTAAACATCCGACTTCAACTATGTATTGTGATCACTACATCCGATGGATTTGGATACTGCTTTCAAACAAATTTCTGCAGCAATAGTAAAGATATGATCAATACATGTTGATGATTTTATTCCTGTACTGTTTGTAACTACCCTGGTAGGTTGATTGATAACCTGAACCAGGTTGCAGGCACTAGTTACAGTTTGAAACTTTCTCTTGAGTGGGCAGCCTGATGAAAGCCAGTCAATGTTTAAATCACCCAGAAATTATACCTCTCTATTGATATCACATATATTCTCAAGCATTTCACACATGTTATCCAGATACTGACTGTTAGCACTTGGTGGATTATAGCAGCTGCCCACCAGAATGGGCTTTAGGTGAGGCAGGTGAACCTGTAGCCATATTACTTAAACAGTATTTAACATGAGGTCCTCTCTAAGCTTTACATGAATGTGGTTCTGAATATAGACCGCAACACCGCCCCCATTGGCATTTCTGTATTTTCTGTAAATGTTTTAACCTTCTATTGCTACAACTGTATCATCAAAGGTCTTATCTAAGTGAGTTTCAGAGATTGTCAGAATATGAATGTCATCTGTTACTAGCAAATTTTTGATTTCATGAACCTTGTTTCTTAAGCTATCTGGGTAGCCCCTGTGTGTGTGTGTGTGTGTGTGTGTGTGTGTGTGTGTGTGTGTGTGTATGGGAGTGGGGGGCATGCATATCCTTTCAAGGGCTGACCCCAATTGGTTGATATGCTGTTGGTCGACCGAGATTTGTTTTAGTCGAGTAGTAGTGGATGGATGGATGGATGGTACGGTACCAGTCAAAAGTTTGGACACACCTACTCATTCCAGGGTTTTTCTTTATTTTTACTATTTTCTACATTGTATAATAATAGTGAAGACATCAAAACAATGAATAACACACATGTAGTAACCAAAAAAGTGTTAAACAAATCAAAATAAATTTTAGATTCTTCAAAGTAGCCACCCTTTGCCTTGATGACAGCTTTGCACACTCTTGGTATTATCTCAACCAGCTTCATGAGGTAGTCACCTGGAATGCATTTCAAGTAACAGGTGTGCCTTGTTAAAAGTTAATTTGTGGAATTTATTTCCTTCTTGATGCGTGTGAGCCAATCAGTTATGTAGTGACAAGGTAGGGGTGGTATACAGAAGATAGCCCTATTTGGTAAAAGACCAAGTCCATATTATGGCAAGAACAGCTCAAATAAGCAAAGAGAAACAACAGTCCATCTGGAAAATGTCAAGAACTTGGAAAGTTTCTTCAAGTGCAGTCGCAAAAACCATCAAGCGCTATGATGAAACTGGCTCTCATGAGGACTGCCACAGGAAAGGAAAACCCAGAGTTACCTCTGCTGCATTCCAAGATGTTTCTATATTTTTACCACCCTTTGCCTTGATGACAGCTTTGATGAATGCTTTTCCAACAGTCTTGAAGGAGTTCCCACATATGCTGTTCACTTGTTGGCTGCTTTTCCTTCACTCTGCCGTCCGACTCATCCCAAACCGTCTCAACTGGGTTGAGGTCAGGGGATTGTGGAGGCCAGGTCATCTGATGCAGCACTCTCCTTCTTGGTCAAATAGCCATTACACAGCCTGGAGGTGTGTTGGGTCATTGTCCTGTTGAAAAACGGTATGATAGTCCCACTAAGCCCAAACCAGATGGGATCGCATATCGCTGCAGAATGCTGTGGTAGCCATGCTGGTTAAGTGTGCCTTGAATTCTAAATAAATCACAGACAATGTCACCAGCAAAGCACCCCCACACCATAACACCACCACCTCCATGCTTTACAGTGGGAACTACACATGTGGAGATCATCCGTTCATTCACACCGCGTCTCACAAAGACACGGCGGTTGGAACCAAAAATCTCCAATTTGGACTCCAGACCAAAGGACAGATTTCCACCGGTCTAATGTCCATTGCTCTTGTTTTTTGGCCCAAGCAGGTCTCTTCTTCTTATTGGTGTCCTTTAGTAGTGGTTTCTTTGCAGCAATTCGACCATGAAGGCTTGATTCACACAGTCCCCTCTGAACAGATGATTTTGAGATGTGTCTGTGACTTGAATCTTCCATTCCTGTGGTGGTCCTCATGAGTGCCAGTTTCAACATAGTGCTTGATGGTTTTTGCGACTGCACTTGAAGAAACTTTCAAAGTTCTTGACATTTTCCGTATTGACTGACCTTCATGTCTTGAAGTGATGATGGACTGTTGTTTCTCTTTGCTTATTTGAGCTGTTCTTGTAATAATATGGACTTGGTATTTTACCAAATAGGGCTATCTTCTGTATACCCCCCCCCCCCCCCCCACACACACACACACACACCTTGTCACAACACAACTGATTGGCTCAAACACATTAAGAAAGAAAGAAATTCCACAAATTAATTTTTAACAAGGCACACCTGTTAATTGAAATGCATTCCAAGTGACTACCTCATAAAGCTGGTTGAGAGAATGCCAAGAGTGTGCAAAGCTGTCATCAAGGCAAAGGGTGGCTAGTTGAAGAATTTCAAATATATACAATATATTTTGATTTGTTTAACAATTTCTTGGTTACTACATGATTCCATATGTGTTCTTTCATCGTTTTGATGTCTCCACTATTATTCTACAATGTAAAAAATATTTAAAATAAAGAAGCACCCTTGAATAGGTAGGTGTGTCCAAACTTTTGACTGGTAGTGTGTGTATGTATTTATATTTATGGCACACTCCAATCTGTGAACTAATCCATTGTGGAGGCCGCAAGGATGGCACAGTTCAAGAAGGGGAGTGTGGCTAAGATGCTCAATGCACGTCTCTCTCCAGAATGCACTCTCTCCGGCCAATTTGTGCATATTCATTGTTTCATAACTTCATTGTGTGAATTGTTTTCGTTTTGATTGTTAGTGTCTATCAATTCCCTATTGAGTACTATGTTTACTGTTAATTCCTATAATTTCTAATCTACAATGTTTGTTTGGTTACGGTATTTTCTGTTAATGTATTCAATATATTATTATTATTCCAGTCTTTTACTGTTCTCATTGTCGGAGCGCACAACCTATGCTACACTTGTGTGAAACAAGTTTTGGTTTATTTCATTCCATTTACGTGTTTTGTCAATTTAGTCATTGTGTTATGTTTGGAGCGCTCCTGTCAATATTGAGTAAGGACGCGTTCCTGATTAAGCATAGAAGTAGGCCTGCGTGCAAATGTAGGCATATACTGTAAATGTGCCCATTTGAGGATCTGATAGTATTTCTGATTGGCTTAACGCACCGCCACTAATGAGCTGTGGAGCTTCTCAAAGTAATGTTTTCTTTACCTCAAACAGCAAGAAAATAAAGTCTGTGAATGTTGTCCCACTCTTCTTCAATGGCAGTGTGAATTTGCTGGATATTGGCGGGAACTGGAACGCGCTGTCGTACATGTCGATACAGAGCATCCCAAACATGCTCAGTGGGTGACCATGTCTGGTGAGTATGCAGGCCATCTAAGAACTGGGACATTTTCATTTTCCAGTAATTGAGTACAGATCGTTGCGACATGGGGCTGTGCATTATCATGCTGAAACATGAGGTGATGGCGGCGGATGAAGCCCCATCCATCCTCCCCTCAATACGGTGCAGTCGTCCTGTCCCCTTTGCAGAAAAGCATCACCAAAGAATGATGTTTCCACCTCCATGCTTCAAGGTTGGGATGGTGTTCTTGGGGTTGTACTCATCCGTTGTTTTTTTTTTGACTGTGGTCCCAGCTCTCTTCAGGTCATTGACCAGGTCCTGCCGTGGAGTTCTGGGTTGATCCCTCACCTTCCTCATGATCATTGATGCCCCACAAGGTGAGATCTTACATGGAGCCCCAGACCGAGGGTGATTGACCATCATCTTGAACTTCTTCCATTTTCTAATAATTGCACCAACAGTTGTTGCCTTCTCACCAAGCTGCTTGCCTATTGTCTTGTAGCCCATCCCAGCCTTGTGCAGTCTACCATTTTATCCCTGATCTCCTTACACAGCTCTCTGGTCTTGGCCATTGTGGAGAGGTTGGAGTCTGTTTGATTGAGTGTGTGGACAGGTGTCTTTTATACAGGTAACGAGTTCAAACAGGTGCAGTTAATACAGGTAATGAGTGGAGAACAGGAGGGCTTCTTAAAGAAAAACTAACAGGTCTGTGAGAGCAGGAATTCTTACTGGTTGGTAGGTGATCAAATACTTATGTCATGCAATAAAATGCAAATGAATTACTTAAAAATCATACAATGTGATTTTCTGGATTTTTGTTTTAGATTCCGTCTCTCACAGTTGAAGTGTACCTATGATAAAAATTACAGACTTCTACATGCTTTGTAAGTAGGAAAACCTGCAAAATTGACAGTGTATCAAATACTTGCTGTCCCCACTGTATCTCTGGTCAGAAAATGCATATTGTTTTATGCCGATTTTAGAATATTCGCATGAAAATCTGTTGCCAATTGGATGTAAACCAAACTATTGTTTTAGAAAAGTTTCTGTCATTGTTGAATAGTTTGTGCTTACGCTGGTGGCTACTGTGATATGTATGGTCATTTTGAGCTGTGGACCACGAATGTCGCGTTGCCAGCCGCAACGAAAGGTAAGGCAAGGATGTAATGTCAATAGAAAATCAGAATTATCTTTCGCCACCCCGCTCCTCACTCTCCTTCATATCTCATAGTGGGAATAGGGCCTTACTGAGACATGACGTGGCATGCTTTTCTGGGGAGAAGGGCCTTGGTCAGGGAGTTGACCAAGAACCCGATGGTCACTCTGACAGAACTCCAGAGTTCCTCTGAGATGGGAGAAACTTCCAGAAGGACAACCATGTCTGCAGCACTCCACCAAACAGGCCTTTATGGTAGAGTGACCAGACGGAAGCCACTCCTCAGTAAAAGGCACATGATAACCCGCTTGGAGTTTGCCAAAAGGCACCTAAAGGACTCTCAGAGGATGAGAAACAAGATTCTCTTGTCTGATGAAACCAAGATTGAACTCTTTGGCCTGAATGCCAAGCGTCCCGTCTGGAGGAAACCTGGCACCATCTCTACAGTGAAGCATGGTGGTGGCAGCATCATGCTGTGTGGATGTTTTTCAGCGGCAGGGACTGGGAGACTAGTCAGGATCGAGGCAAAGATGAATGGAGCAAAGTACAGAGAGATCCTTGATGAAAACCTGCTCCAGGGCACTCAGGACCTCAGACTGTGGCAAAGGTTCACCTTACAACAGGACAACGACCCTAAGCACACAGCCAAGACAACGCAGGAGTGGCTTCGGGACAAGTCTCTGAATGTCCTTGAGTGGCCCAGCCAGAGCCAGAACTTGAACCCAATCGAACATCTCTGGAGAGACCTGAAAATAGCTGTGCAGCAACGCTCCCCATCCAACCTGACAGAGCTTGAGAAGATATGCAGAGAAGAATGGGAGAAACCCCCCAAATACAGGTGTGCCAAGCTTGTAGCAACATACCCAAGAAGATTTGAGGCTGTAATCGCTGTCAAAGGTGCTTCAACAAAGTACTGAGTAAAGGGTCTGAATACTCATGTAAATATGATATTACATTTTATTTATAAATTAGCAAACATTTCTAAAAACCTGTTTTTGCTTTGTCATTATGGGGTATTGTGTGTTTTTCTTCTCATCAAAATCTACACTTTCATCCATTTTAGAATAAGGCTGTAACGTAACAAAATGTGGAAAAAGTCAAGGGGACTGAATACTTTCCGAAAGTATATACCTAATTTGTTTATGAATTAAAATCAGTCAGTCCATGATATAGCCTAAGTTGACTAATTTGCCATGATGCTTGAATACTGACTAATTTCCCAATAACACCATGTATTCTTGTAGGCTGACTGTATTAGCCTAGTTTACGTTAGGTTCGCTATGTATTGGATAATTGCTTTTGTGGTAGTGTGACGCATTCATCCTGTTGGTTTTGGATGTCAAAAAAGACCCATAAGCCCCACAAGGGAGTGGATGTCCTGCTTGCGGACATTTGCCACCACAGGGGTTTGGGCTGCCAATGCGGGCAACAGGCCAGCTCCGAGGCCATGACCTCTTTCAGAAGGTATGTATTATGACGAGATAATGGCAAAACATGCATAAGCCTATAACATTTTAACTTTGTGTTCATCTAAAACATGCTTTATTACTAGAAATACATGTAATTAAATGTAGGCCTTTACTACTACTAATGAATAGCAACTTTATTATAATATTTGGCAGTCAGTTTGTCATTACATATTGTAAAAAAGAGAGAATACGCTGTGATCTTGTCAACCAATCGTAGCAGGTTAAGGAAAGTTCCAGAGAGAGCCAGAGTTCATCACCCCTTGACTACCGGTTTTGGGTGTGGGTGATGGATAGTGCAGTGAGTGACTTGAGAGCGCTATGAGATGGTGATGTCACCGGCAGGGGACTTCCTAACACAGGCTTCCTTGTGTATTGTTACAGATAGAGAATTGTCCAATGCAGGTCCATGGACAACGCTGGTCTGGGGGCTTCAAAAATGTTACTGTGGATTTCACCCGCAGGAGGTAAAATTATTTAAGCTTACAGGCTAAAACAGCATGTATTCTCTTCTGATTTACTGAAATTCTATACCATACTCTAGTGGTGTCGCTGTATTTTTTTACCCTATATTTTAAGCAGGTCTCTACCACTGGGCCAGCACCTACAGCTCCGCCAGCGCCTGCGTCTGCTGTTCAGACTCCATTGAGGACTGCATTGAACTTGTTGTCGATGGTAAATATTTTTAAAGATGGTCACATTATTTTTCCTCAACTACTATGGCTCTGCTACCATGATAGAACAGTGATTCAGATAATCCTTTTGACAGCTGACTTGGTTTCCTCCTCTGTTCATTGTGTCTTAGGTTTTTTTCTCTCTTTTTCTGTTCAATAAGCAAAGGTTTGTCTGCAGCAAGACCAAACCTTAACTTGGCAAGGAAGCCTGCTCAGGTAAATAAAATACAGGCTAACCTGTCAAAAGCTTGGTTTGTATTTATCTATTTTTATAACAGTAAAACCGTCAATAATCTTAATGCAACTACATATGTTTTACAGACACAAGATGTCCATAGCCATACCAAGTTGTCTACATCCTCTGTGAGTGCCTCAACCCTCTCTCTGGCATCTGTGATTGCCCCAATCCCTACACCGCTGTCTGTGAGTGGCATTTTACCTACTACATCATGCACTGTTGTCATTTTGAAACTAATACTTAGAACTTACATCCATCAGAACATGGAGAAAAGAATTGTCGGTATTCATTTTTTAAATTTATTTTTTATTTCAGCAAGATTTGCCTAGGAAGCCTGTTTGGGTAAATATGATATACACTATATATACAAAAGTATGTGGACACACTTTCAAATTAGTGGATTCAGGCTATTTCAGCCACACCAGTTGCTGACCGGTGTATAAAATCGAGCACACAGCCATGCAATCTCTATAGACAAATGTTGGCAGTAGAATGGCCTTACTGAAAAGCTCAGTGACTTTCAACGTGACACCGTCATAGGATGCCACCTTTCCAACAAGTCAGTTCGTCACATTTCTGCGCTGCTAAAGCTGTCCAGGTCTACTGTAAGTGCTGTTATTGTGAAGTGGAAACATCTAAGCGCAACAACAGCTCCGCTGCGAAGTGGTAGGCCACAAGCTCACAGAACAGGACCGCCGAGTGCTGAAGCGTGTAGCACTACTGAGTTCCAAACTGCCTCTGGAAGCAACGTCCACACAAGAACTGTTCGTCGGTAGCTTCGTGAAATGGGTTTCCATGGTCGAGCAGCCGCACACAAGCCTAAGATCACCATGCACAATGCCAAGCGTCGGCTGGAGTGGTGTAAAGCTCACCACAATTGGACTATGGAGCAGTGGAAACGCGTTCTCTGGAGTGATTAATCACGCTTCACCATCTGGCAGTCCAACAGACTAATCTGGGTTTGGCAGATGCCAGGAGAACGCTTCCTACCCGAATACATAGTGCCAACTGTAAAGTTTGGTGGAGAATAAATAATGGTATGGGGCTAGGCCCCTTAGTTCCAGTGAAGGGAAATCTTAATGCTACAGCATAGAATGACATTCTAGACAATTCTGTGCTTCCAACTTTGTGGCAACAGTTTGGGGAAGGCCCTTTCCTGTTTCAGCATGATAATGCCCCCGTGCACAATGGTTTGTCGAGATCGGTGTGGAAGAACTGGACTTGCCTGCACAGAGCCCTGACCTCAACCCCATCGAACACCTTTGGGATGAATTGGAACGCCGACTGCGAGCCAGGCCTAATCGGCCAATATCAGTGCCCGACCTCACTAATGCTCTTGTGGCTGAATGGAAGCAAGTCCCCGCAGCAATGTTCCAACATCTAGTGGAAAGCCTTCCCAGAAGAATGGAGGCTGTTATAGCAGCAAAGGGAGACCAACTCCATATTAATGCCCATGATTTTGGAAATAATGTTCGACAAGCAGCTGTCCACATACTTATGGTCATGTAGTGTAGCTTAACCTAGAGCTGGGCGACTATAGACAGACACAAATCCATATTGTGATGAATTGTCTAATTTGATGTGATAATAATAAATAGAATGATACATATATAACATTAATCTGCACCACAGTTTTTTTTTTAAATGATCCTTTAAACTACTACTGTTTTAAGGGTTGTAGCCATCAATTGTCCCATTAACAATCTATATTGGCTAACTTATTTCATTTCAAACCTCACATTTCTCTAATATGGGCTACTTATCGTAATGAACGATATCAGCCAAATGTCTGCGATAAGTGATCGATATAGTCGGTGTCAATAATTTTCAGTTTATTGACACGTCCCATGCTCTAGCTTAACATGTCGAGCTTGTTTGATTACATATACAGTATGTTTTTTAAAATACTGTTTACCCTGCAAATAATTTTCATATTAGGTTTCATAATATTCTTCTAACATTTCCCCTTTCTCCCGGCCCTACTCCAGCCCTGCTATGGGCTTCTGTGAAGATCACCTCCTTCTTTAAAATATGGCAGAAACAAAACTGTCAGTGTTTTGATATGATTTAGATATTGTGAGTAATCATATTATCCATTTTTGTCTTGTATTGCATTCTGTCAGGAGAGCTGATTTGGTGTGGACTATCTGCTCAGGCAGACTGGGAAGGCCATGCAGGACTTGGACCCTGACAGATTTTGAGGACTATGCAATGGTTCCTACAGTTGGTAGTCTTCTGGATGACTTCACTACCACCACTGCTGACTTCTCTGCTGCCACTACAGTCCAACCTGCTTCCTCCAGTGCCATGTGTGCTGCCACCAGTACCTGCTTCCGACCAGTACCTGGCCTGCTTCACCCACAGCCCAGTTTGCTGCCAGCCAACTCCACCAATTGATTGGCTTAATATGTGGCAACGCGTCACTAGTTCCCATATAGACTCTGCTGTACTCTAGCCCTTTTATTTTTTAAATTAGGGTCTCTATTCAATCAGATTGAGCATTAATCCGTGGTTGCTCTCGTGTATCACAAACCACTCCTTTCCTTATTATCCATACCGCGTTAGAAGTTCAGAACGGCGATAGAAAGTGTAGACTATTGCATAATTTTCATGTTAATTTGGATGGGGGACTTTAGCCTACAATAGAACATCACGCATTCAAGTGGCTGCATGAGATTTGTCAGATATAAAGTCGGGATTTCGTTGCATCCAATAGCAGTGTAGGCGATACGGTAACACAAGGAGCCGCTTGTGAATTTGCCAGCTCTGACACAGTTCCACCTCTGACACCGCCAAAACAACCGCTATGCGGTTGTCGACCGACGCTAATCTGATTGTATACAGCCCTATAACTTTTAGATGTCTAACGGTTTCCCCAGTGTGAGTTTTTTTTTTTTTTTTAAGCACGTGATGTCAGAATGCACTCATCTTATCTTTGGTTGACTCAAAAACAAAAATGGTGGCGCACACAAACTACCATCATCGGATTACTTTAGATTTTTAGAAAGTGTTTTACTCAATTATTTAGATCAATGGTGAGCTCACCCATGATGTGATTAATTGCTATTAGCTCATTCATATTGTGGGTTCTGTCAGCCAAGAGTTAGCTAAATATAACAGCTTGTGTTACGTCAATCTTTCCTCAGTTAGCGCTTGGACTATTGCAGCCTACATTTTCCGGTTTGGAGGATTGTGTTATGCTGTCACTACTTCTGTGAATGTCTGAACATTGCATCCAAAAATAAACTGTTTACATTCAGGACATAAAGTTGTAAGGACTGTGTTTGTGCAAAATGTTTCTGTGAAAAAATTGTGGCCAGCTGAAACTCTTAGTGTTGCGTCAGTCGAAACTGGACGTTCTAAATAAGTGTTCTAATCACACCGGTTTGAGCATATGCTGCAGGGACCACTGTAGAATGATCACTCCCGTTTGTTGGTATGTGTCAAAGGGTTAATTAATAACTAAAATATTTGGCTCAGAGTAAATTGTCATACATTTATTTCAAGTATTATTTTCAAGTAATATGCAGTCCACAAGAAACCGCAACAGATAACTGATAATTTAATATACTAATTGCATAAACAAGGTAACGGGAGTATAGTACTGTAATAAACCAACCTCATTAGAACAAAACTTCTATATATTATGCTGCCATAATCATTCCATTAATTCAGGTGATCTTAAATTAACCAATGTGAACAATAACACTTTTGGAGTCTATAGTGGTTTTAAAAATGTTTTTCTGGCAGAAGCAGGATTCGAACTGGGGACCTTCGGGTTCACTTGTCAAACACAGGAAAAAACTAAATTGTAATTGTTTTTCAGCTCATCATGAATAATAAACACTTATGAAGAACAACTGTAATGGAAATTACCATCATGGACTCAAGTCAATTAGTAAATTGACTTTAAGATTCACCCCAGCGGAGAGGTTACAACAAACTCAGTACAGGTCGGTCAGAAGCTCTACCAGGGGGCTGTCCCAGAGCACCTTTTATACTAAGATACAACTCCCATAAACACGATTGAATCCTCAGCACAAGGGAGGAGGTTTGGGTGCAAAAGAGAACGTGTATCAAGACACCTGCTCCTGATAAAGTTCTCAGAGGCTATTTCTGGGCATTCACCCAAGAAGCTCATGGTTCTGTCATTGGTATTGTCTGCGAACACACACACACTGAAACTTCCTCCTCTTGTGAACACAAAGGGAACTAGTTATAAAACGTCATATAGCAAATATGTATTACATTATAGCAACTAATACACACAATCGTATATCCAGGGCTAAACGATTCATAAGCTTATGTAATAATCTTTCCACCACACAACCCTCAATTTTCCCCTTATTTTATTCTCTCTTTTTCCTAAAATGTTTCCTCCTTTTTCTTCTTCTTCTTTCTCCCTTCTTCCACCCCCTTAACATACTACTGTTTTCCGGATTTGGCACTTGCAACGCCAGGATCGTGGGTTTAATTCCCGGGACCACTCATGCGTGGTAGTGGATTTTACCAATGGCGCGGTTTCATTTTAGAGACCTTCCTCTTGTCCAAAGAGACATTTTATTTTATAATTATTATTTTTGTATTATATATTTTGTAGCGACGCCACAAGCACTGCGATGCTGTGCCTTAGACCGCTGCGCCACTCGGGAGGCCCCCAACATTTTGCTGTTTTAAAGCAAATTTCCAGCAATTCTACATGTTTTGCCATGGCTTATGCCGTGTTCTTATGCTATCTGAGTGACTCAAACATTAGAACAAAATCAATGCCATGACACTTCTTCAGATTATTTCACTTATAATTCACTATCACAATTCCAGTGGGTCAGAAGTTTACATACACTAAGTTGACTGTGCCTTTTAACAGCTTTAGAAGCTTCTGATAGTCTAATTGACATCATTTGAGTCAATTGGAGGTGTACCTGTGGATGTATTTCAAGGCCTACCTTCAAACTCAGTGCCTCTTTGCTTGACATCATGGGAAAATCAAAAGAAATCAGCCAAGACCTCAGAAAACAAATTGTAGACCTCCACAAGTCTGGTTCATCCTTGGGAGCAATTTCCAAACGCCTGAAGGTACCACGTTCATCTGTACAAACAATAGTATGCAAGTATAAACACCATTGGACCACGCAGCCGTCATACCGCTCCGTAAGGAGACGCATTCTGTCTCCTAGAGATGAACATACTTTGGTGCAAAAAGTGCAAATCAATACCAGAACAACAGCAAAGGACCTTGTGAAGATGCTGGAGGAAACAGGTACAAAAGTATCTATATACACAGTAAAACGAGTGTCACGAACCGGCTCAAGTTCGTAACAAAAGGGAGACACGTGGAGACAAGGAGTACTCAAAGTATATATTTATTAATTAAAGTAAACTAACTGAAATAACAATGGGGTGTGTAATCAGTAATCAGTAGTGTAAGTGAGTGTTTGCTTGCATAAATGTAATATAGAAAAGTGTTGAGAAGTGCCAAAGCAAACAACCCAAAAAGGCCACAAAAATATCACAACCAAAATCAAAGTATCTGCCTGGAGAGAGTCTCCCCAATGAATGTGGAAGAGGTCCATTTATGCTGGGACACACCCGGCCCAGGTGTTTCCCAAGTAGCTGACGACCCTCCCAACTCCGCCCACCGGCATCCTAATAAGGAAACAAGAGTAAAGAGAGAATACGGCAGACAGAGTGGGAGGGTCGTCACACCCCCCCCCATAAGACCGGGGACCAACAAGGACCCCGGACCAACGTCCCAGCCCCTGCGTCCCAAACCGACAATTTGTACATGTTCACCCCTCCACTTGCCCCACCCATCATCCTCCTCTCCCGACCTCAGCAACCTTTACACAGGAAGCAACCTTTAAGAGGAAAGAAAAACACAAGACTAGGAGGGGACAAACAGGAAAGATAGAACATGACAAAATCAAACACTGGTCGGTCACATCAATATTCATGAACAGGGCGCACGAGAGAGCGCATCAGCAATCACGTTATCAGTCCCCCGGATGTGCCGCACATCTAGATGGAAAGATTGTAAAAATAAACACCATCTCATTATCCTCTGATTAGGACACCTCATGGACCTCAAAAATGTGAGAGGATTATGGTCGGTGTAGACCACAATAGGTACTACACCCGACCCAACATACACATACAGAAAACAAACTAAGAGTTACATTGTAGAGTTGGAAGATGAAAAAGGTGTAATAAAGGCAGAGATTTCACGTGCCCTACTCGTCAGTGGCACCTGCCAATAGCCCTTTAACAGGTCAAATTTGCTCACAAACTTAGCTGCGCCGACTTGATCAACGCAGTCCTCCATCCGAGGAAGAGGAAATTAATCCGGCTTAGTGACATCGTTTACCTTACGGTAGTCCGTACAAAATCTGTTTGTTCCATCCGATTTACTGACCAAGATACAGGGAGAAGCCCAACTGGAGAAAGAAGGCTCTGCTATTTTACTCTCCAGCATGTACCTGACCTCAGCATCCAGACAACGCAGTTTCTCTGAAGAAACTCTATAGAACCGTTGACGAATGGGGTCAGCATCTCCAATGTCAATATCATGTTCTATTAAGTTTGTACGTGTTGGTGTATCAGAAAACAACCCTGGAAATCTCAGAATCAGACCAACCATTTCTTTCCGCCCATCAACAGGTAGATGAGTAAGAAGACTATCTAAAATCTCCAGTGTCTCTGAATTCTTCAATCTACCCTACAGTATGCAATCGTCGGGACCAGCAACATCTTCCTGCTCCTGCACAGACCTAGCATAACCAGAATCCAGGGAATAAACAGTATCAGCCAAAAGAACAGCCTTACCGTCCTCTGTAGACTCCCCCTGTTCAGTCTCAGAGGAACGTGCATAATAGGGTTTTAACAAATTTACATGGCACAGTTGGTGTGCTTTCCTCCGTTCTGGAGTGGCAACTAGATAATTTTGCTCAGTGTACTGGCGCACCACTGTATATGGACCTTGAAACTTGGCTTGAAAAGGAGAACCAACAATTGGCAGCAGAGCCAGAACCTGATCACCTGGACTAAAGTGACGAGGCTCAGCTCGCCGATCATATATGCTCTTCATCCTGTCCTGTGAAGATGATAGCTTCTCTTTAGCCATTTCACCAGCGGCATACAAGCGTCGCCGAAAATCACACACATATGATAACAGGGACTGAGGAGGCTCGGGAGACTTCCAGTCATCCTGGAGAACAGATAAAAGCCCACGCACCTTATGTCCAAACACTAGGTCATTTGGGCTAAAACCTGTGCTCTCCTGTGAAACCTCCCTAGCAGCTAACAGTAACCAAGGCAACCCCTCCTCCCAATCCTTATCCATCTCAGTACAATAAGCTCTCAACAAAGACTTAAGCGTTTGATGGAAACGTTCCAGTGCTCCTTGACTTTGGGCATGATAAGCGCTAGACAAGTTGTGTTTAATATGGAGTTGTTGGAGAACCTGTCCAAAGAGATTAGAGGTGAAATTAGATCCTTGATCACTTTGAATGACCTTAGGGATTCCAAACAGTGAGAAAAACTGAGTCAAAGCTTTTAACACATACTTAGTCGTGATAGACCGGAGAGGATAGGCAGCAGGAAACCTAGTGGTCTGACACATCACAGTCAACAAATAATTACTACCCTTTCTGGAACGAGGCAGAGGACCAACACAGTCAATAATCAGATACTCAAAAGGTTTACTGAGTACAGGAATAGGGAACAGTGGTACCGGCTTAATAGCTTGATTAGGTTTACCAGTTAATTGACAGGTGTGACAAGTTTTGATGAAATCAGAAACATCCCTCTTTAATCTTGGCCAAAAGAAATGTCGTAATATGCGATTGTAGGTTTTTCTCACACCCATATGCCCAGCAACGTCGTTGTGAGAAGTTGTCAGCACCAACTCACGAAGCTTAACTGGTACCACAACCTGACTAATCGCCTCCCCCAGAAAACAACTACCATGAGACATCCACTTTCTCATCAGGACCTCCTCTTGGAGAAAATAGCCCTGTGCGACATCTCCCAACTGTTCCACAGGCACAATTTGGTCCCGCAACTCTTCTAATGTAGGGTCAGTCCGTTGCGCCTCGATTAAATCGGAGCGGGATACAGATAACGGGATAACAGGGAAAACAGTAACAGACTTCTTTATGGTATTCTCGTTAGCCAGCTCCGTGACCAGGTCGTCATGGATCATAGAACGCGTCACTGCACACGCAGAAAACACCTCTGGGAAATTCTGCGCACTCTCATCAGGAATCCCTACAATTGACGGCTTAGTGGAAACCACTAAAGATGGAGACACGATAGGCCACACACGCTCCCCAGCCAAGTTATTTCCAAGGATCACGTCAATACCCTCAATAGGCAATGAAGGACGCACCCCCACAACAACCTCACCTTTCACCAGTCCACAATCCAACATCAGTTTATGCAATGGAACTGACAAAGTGTTCAAACCTATTCCCCTAATTAGAACACTATTCCCCGAATCAGTCTCCGCAGAGAAGGGTAACACAGATTCCAACAAATGATTCAGAGGCACCTGTGTCTCTTAGGATCTTTACTGGCACTAGGTTCTTACTTCCTACCATAGACACAAAACCCTCCGTAACGAAAGGTAAATAGTCGGGATCAATATAACCCTTCACCTGGCTCCGGGCATGAGACAATGCGTCATGAGTGAACTGATGTGGAACAGGCGCGGCTAACGCTGCAGGCCTCGATTTACCATAAGCACCTGTACTGAATTTACCCCTAGACCTAAGAATCGGACATTCATTTTTCCAATGACCTAATTCTTGACAGTAGTGACATTCTTGACCAACGTCAGTTTTACCACGGGTATCAGGCTCAACCCTAGTTGAATGAAACTCTGCCCGGGAACCGAAGTATCTCGGCGAGCGAGGCCCAAATCTCTGCGAACGCCCCCACTCACTCCGAATACGGGGTTCTGCAAAAACATTTTTGTGAGTCAACACATATTCATCTGCCAAAACCGCAGCTTCAGCAACAGTCTTTATTTTTCGTTCGTTAATGTACGTCGCTATACGATCAGGGATTGTGTCCTTAAATTGTTCTAACATAATCAGATCACACAGCCCTTGGAAAGTCATAACTGCAGAGGCAGAACACCAGCGATTGAACTGTGAAGATAATATTCGCGCAAACTCAACATGAGTCTGCTGATCATCCCTTTTTAAAGTTCTAAATCGTTGGCGGTAAGCCTCAGGGACCAATTCGTAACTCTGTAACACAGCCGTTTTAACCTTCTCATAACTAACACTGTCTGCTACACTAAGAGCTGAATATGCTTCTTGCGCTTTACCAGTCAGCACACACTGCAACATCAAAGTGCGATCAGAATCAGGCCAACTCCTAGCGTCAGCAACACGCTCAAACAACGAAAAGAATGTCTCCGGGTCCTTTTCATTAAACTGGGGCAACAACCGTAAATTCCCAACAATATCAAATGTGTCTGGATTACGACCAAAAGAGGAACGACCCCTAGGTAACTCTGGGTCACCTTCCCAGAGCAAACTCTCCCCTGAGAGCTTTCCTTCCCTAACCAACTCTAGTCGCTCTTGTTGCAGCTTAATTTTAGCACGCTCCATATCCTGTTTAAATTCCAATTCCCTTTCATATTTTACACGATCATGCTCCATTTTAGCTTGTTCATGCACCATTTTAGCTCTTTGTCCATTTTTTTCATGCTCTAGCTGTAACAGAAGCAGTTCTTTCTGCTGTTCAAAAAGAAGACCACTATGATTAACCGATGGAGCGGTCATTGTAACATATCGGGGAGACAACGTGTCCTCAGCAGAGGCTGCCCCAGTGGTAACATCCAGAATACCACTCTCCATCAAATTGGCCTTCAATATTAACCTAATATAATTTTTTAGGCATTTATCACTAATTTCAACCTTGTAGTGTTCAGCAACCTTCAACAGCTGTTCTTTAGTACATAATTCTAACAGTTCTTCTGATGGAAAGCGAATGAACTCGTCTACATTAGACGCCATAATCAGGAAAATAAATAAATATATATATATCATAGTAATCTTGCTCAACCCCTCTGCTGAGCACACCAGACACAAGAGAAATGACAATCACACCGAGCACCACAGAAAAGAGCTGGGATATGGAGCTTCCCCAAAACCTACAATAACTCAACCCTAGTCTTCGTGCAGATTCGCGGTGGGTAATTACGCACTGTAGCCCGCTGGCAAGGAATTAAACCCCCCAGCACGCTGGTAGATTCCCCCAAGCCACGGATGTGCCCCCGAGACAACTGCTCAGTCCACAGACACCACACAAAAATAACAAACATTTAACCATGCCCAACGTATCCCAAAACAAAACACGTCACTAAGCCTATCAGGGGAAAAGCTATAGCTCCGGGTAGCAAATGTCACTACCCTACCCAATCTCCCACTGAGGTACACAGCCGATTGTACTCACCTCCTCAGCCCGATGTCCCAACAGCGAGTAGAGCAAGAGTTTCCAAGCTGGGCAGGGACTGGAAACTAACCAATGTATTCTCTCCAACGCAGTACACAACCCAAAGACAACCAATACTGGGCCTATCAAACTCAACCAAACTAACAAAATTTACCAAAAAAAAACCTACAGAATTGGACATTAACTCCACGTTCTCCCAAACACAACCAGTTCAATATCCCGGACGAGCCCCCACTTGTCACGAACCGGCTCAAGTTCGTAACAAAAGGGAGACACGTGGAGACAAGGAGTACTCAAAGTATATATTTATTAATTAAAGTAAACTAACTGAAATAACAATGGGGTGTGTAATCAGTAATCAGTAGTGTAAGTGAGTGTTTGCTTGCATAAATGTAATATAGAAAAGTGTTGAGAAGTGCCAAAGCAAACAACCCAAAAAGGCCACAAAAATATCACAACCAAAATCAAAGTATCTGCCTGGAGAGAGTCTCCCCAATGAATGTGGAAGAGGTCCATTTATGCTGGGACACACCCGGCCCAGGTGTTTCCCAAGTAGCTGACGACCCTCCCAACTCCGCCCACCGGCATCCTAATAAGGAAACAAGAGCAAAGAGAGAATACGGCAGACAGAGTGGGAGGGTCGTCACACGAGTCATATATCGACATAACCTGAAAGGCCGCTCAGCAAGGAAGAAGCCACTGCTCCAAAACCACCATAAAAAAGCCAGACTACGGTTTGCAACTGCACATGGGGACAAAGATCGTACTTTTTGGAGAAATGTCCTCTGGTCTGATGAAACAAAAATAGAACTGTTTGGGCATAATGACCATCGTTATGTTTGGAGGAAAAAGGGGGTCGCTTGCAAGCCCAAAGAACACCATCCCAACCGTGAATCACGGGGGTGGCAGCATCATGCTGTGGGGGTGCTTTTCTGCAGGAGGGACTGGTGCACTTCACAAAATAGATGGCATCATGAGGAAGGACAATTATGTGGATATATTGAAGCAACATCTCAAGACATCAGTCAGGAAGTTAAAGCTTGGTCGCAAATGGGTCTTCCAAATGGACAAAGTCAAGGTATTGGAGTGGCCATCACAAAGCCCTGACCTCAATCCTATAGAAAATGTGTGGTCAGAACTGAAAAAGCGTGTGCGAGCAAGGAGGCCTACAAACCTGACTCAGTTACACCAGCTCTGTCAGGAGGAATGGGCCAATATTCACCCAACTCATTGTGGGAAGCTTGTGGAAGGCTACCCAAAACATTTGACTCAAGTTAAACAATTTAAAGGCAATGCTACCAAATACTAATTGAGTGTATGTAAACTTCTGACCCACTGGGTTAGATTCTCTTAGTCTGTTTGTTACCCTTATCTTTGAACAGGCATTAATAGTGAAATGAATTATAATTAAATGAAGTATAAAAAGGCCTTTTTTATAACACCACTAACACACCTCTCTTGCTTGCTCTCTCTCTGCTTCAGGTGGTGCTCGTGTAGGAAGAGGGAGAGAGAAGGAAGCTGGAAATGGAACTGCCAAATCATGCCAAACAACTGCTGCTGCAACTCAACCAGCAGAGGGCCAAGGGCTTCCTGTGTGATATCATCATTGTGGTGGAGAATGCTCTGTTCCGAGCCCACAAGAACATTCTGGCAGCCAGCAGTATCTACTTCAAGTTCCTGGTCCTCCACGACAACCTCATTAACCTGGACACAGAGATGGTGAATCCCTCTGTGTTCCGACAGGTCCTGGACTTCATCTACACGGGGAAGCTCCTGTCCTCGGCGGGTCAGAGCTACAGTGCCCTCTTGACCGCAGCCAGCTACCTCCAGCTCCATGATCTCGCTGCGCTCTGCAGGAAGAAGCTCAAGCGAGGCGGCAGCAAGCCCCTGCCAGGTAAACCCTCCACCCCGGGTCTGCTCAGCCAACTACGGCACAACAACCAGTGCCTCTCGTCCTCCACCCCTGCCGCCTACAACAACTACTACACAACCCCCGCCCCCTCCGACGCAGGCCAGACGCAGCCTGGCGAAAGCCACCGGTACAAGCTCTCGGACGACAAGATGTTAATCGGGAGTCCCGCTGGAAAGAATGGGACCAGAAGGAACGGTAGTAACGGAGACCTCCCTAGCGGTGGGGAGCTAGACCTCGGGCTTGACCTGTCCAAGAAGAGCCCTCTCTTGGCAGTCACTGCAACAGACACACTCAGCCCACACAGCAACTCCCAGGAGTCCCCTCAATCTGCCTCAGTATCCACAACCAACAGTGCCTCACTGGATAATTCCACCACCACTCTGCCTGGTCTATACACCACTGGCCCAGAGTCCATGGAGCTCACACCCACCCCAAGAGCCCCCGAGGACAGCAAGGCCCAGCCCGATGCCCCACCGCCCCGCAAGAGCTCACGCCAAGTAGCCCGCAAGAAGGAGTGGCACAAGAGAGAGGCTTCTGGCCTGAAGGCTGAAGATCGTGACAGACCCCTGGTCAAAGGTGTGATCGTGGGGCCTAAAGAGGGCAGAGGCGAGGGCAGTGGGAGCAGCTTCGCCTCAGACCAGTCCTTCCAGTATAAAGAGGAGGAGGAGGGAGGGGAGAATGGGCAGGAGCACAGCGATGAGAGCAGGCAGAGTGATGGAGAGAGTGGAGGAAGAGAAGGTAGAGGAGGCGGGCACCACAGCGCCAACTATGTGTACCGGCAGGAAGGCTTTGAGCCAGCGTTCGGGGACAACCTGTATGTGTGCATCCCCTGTGGGAAGGGCTTTCCCAGCTCGGAGCAGCTCAACGCCCACGTGTACACTCACACGGAGGATGAGCTCTACATCAAAGAGGAGGGAGGGACCTTTGTGAAAGAGGAAGAGGAGGCCGAGGACCTCTCGGCCCCAGTGGCACCCACCACCTTCGGCAGCTCTGAGCCGCGGCCCTTCAAGTGCACCGTCTGCAGTAAAAGCTACAAAGACCCGCCGACCCTGAAGCTGCATGAGAATAGCCACTGGCTGACCCGACCCTTCCCCTGTAACATCTGCGGGAAGATGTTCACCCAACGAGGCACCATGACACGCCACATGCGGAGCCACCTGGGCCTAAAGCCGCTTGCATGCGATGAGTGTGGCATGCGCTTCACGCGCCAATACCGTCTGACGGAGCACATGCATGTCCACTCAGGGGAGAAGCCGTACGAATGCCATCTGTGCGGCGGAAAGTTCACCCAGCAACGCAACCTCATCAGCCACCTGAGAATGCACACTGGCATGCTCTCTTTAAAAAAAATCCTGCTCTCTTTTTAAGTCCTGCTCTCTTTAAAAAAAAAATCCCAATCTCACAACCAAACAAACGTACATTTACACTCACGGAGAAACACCAGTACAAACACACAAACTGATTCCTATACACAAACACCTGGCTTAGTGTATGTAGTGGTTGTCCAGAGGTCAGCCTGTGGCAGCAGGATGGGCTTGGAAAACAAACCTAGATGTCGATCACCTCTGGAAGTCTAGAAGGGCGGTGTACATCCTCTCTCACTCCTATTTCTCTCTCTCTCTCTCTCTCTCTAGGCACCTACGTTGGGTGTGAGGGCTTGCCCAATGGTTGTCTTGGAAATGTGACATCTTTACCTGGGAGTATTTAGGCCTTTGAGTTTTTCAAACTGATCTCTTCTGGGTATATTCAGGGTTCCCTCTATTCTACAACCTCATTTTTCAACCAAGAAGACCAACTACGTTATGCCTCCTTTTAATTTAAACAGGTCTAATCTATTCACTCTGTCAATGATGTACACTACAAAATAATAATAACCAAACAGCAGCTATGTGTCGAATGCTAAAGTGATTGAACCTTGAACTAAAAGTTCAATGTCCGAGTGAGTTGAGGTTCTGACTAACCAGGAATCAATTTCATTTACTCCAGACACGCACACTCACCTTAAAGGAAAAGTCCACTTAAAAACTAGGTTTGGTATTGTTTTCATTAGTCAACTGTTAATACAGTCCCAAATATGTTTTGAATGTCAGCAGTCAAGTTTTCAAAAAGTATAGTGTCACTTGCCGCATCATCATATGATGATGCAAAATGCATTGTGTGGCGGCCTAGGGAAGACCATCACATATAATTGTAGAGGCAAGTAAAATAGTACAGTACTAATGTGCAAACGCAAATAGTGACTGGGTAGTGTCATGTGTTGACTGCGACCTGGTGTTGTTGAAGGCCTGGATGGCAGTGGGCAAGAAGGATTAATACAGTGGCTTGCGAAAGTATTCACCCCCCTTGGCATTTTTGCAGCGCGCACAGAGTTGATCAGGCTGTTGATTGTGGCCTTTGGAATGTTGTTCCACTCCTCTTCAATGGCTGTGCGAAGTTGCTGGATATTGGCGGGAACTGGAACACCTGTCGTACACGTCGATCCAGAGCATCCCAAACATGCTCAATGGGTGACATGTCTGGTGAGTATGCAGGCCATGGAAGAACTGGGACATTTTCAACTTCCAGGAATTATGTACAGATCCTTGTGACATCGGGCCGTGCATTATCGTGCTGAAACATGAGGTGATGGCAGCGCATGAAAGGCACGACAACAGGCCTCAGGATCTCGTCACAGTATCTCTGTGCATTCAAATTGCCATCGATAAAATGCAATTGTGTTCGTTGTCAGTAGCTTATGCCTGCCCATACCATAACCCCACAGCCACCATGGGGCACTCTGTTCACAACGTTGACATCGCCCAAACGACGTCATGAGCTGTCTGCCTGGGTTCATCCATGAAGAGCACACTTCTCCAGTGTGCCAGTGGCCATGAGAGTGAGCATTTGCTCAATGAGTTTGGTTACGACGCCGAACTGCAGTCAGGTCAAGAACCTGGTGAGGACGACGAGCACATAGATGATCTTCCCTGAGACAGGTTGTGCAGAAATCCTTCGGTTGTGCAAACCCACAGCTTCATCAGGTGTCCGGGTGGCTCGTCTCAGACCACCCCCAGGCAAAGAAGCCAGATGTGGAGGTCCTGGGCTGGCATGGTTACACGTGGTCTAAGATTGTGAGGCCGGTAGGATGTATTGCCAAATTCTCTAAAATGACATTGGAGGCGGCTTATGGTAGAGAAATGAACATTTTAATTATCTGGCAACAACTCTGTTGGACATTCTTGCAGTCACACAACTACGGACCATAAAACTACGGACCGCAAAACTACAGACCACAAAACTACTGACCACAACCACACAATAACTGACCACAGCTACTGACCAGAACAACAAAACTGACCACAGCCATACAACTACTGACCACAACTACTAAACACAACCAAACAACTACTGACCACTATTGACCAGAACTACTGACCACAGCCATACAACTACTGACCACAACTACTGCCCACATCCATACAACTACTGACCACAGTCATACAACTACTGACCACAGCCATACAACTACTGACCACAACTACTGACCACAGCCATACAACTACTGACCACAGCCATACCACTACTGACCACAACTACTGACAACAGCCATACTACTACTAACCACAACTACTGACCAGTACTGACCACAACCAGACAACCTCTGACAACAAAACTCCTGACCACAACCTAACAACCTCTGACAACAAAACTCTTGACCACAGACACTGACAATCAACTACCGGCCACAACCACACAAATACTGACCACAGCTACTGACCATGTCCATATTGTAGAGACAAAGAACCTGCAGCACAACCACTGAACCACAACCACACAACCAGTGACCACAACTACTGACCACAGCCATACAACTACTGATCACAACTACTGACCACAGCCGTTCAACTATTTACCACAACTACTGACCACAACCACTGACCACAGTCATACAACTACTAACCACCACTGACCACAACCAGACAACTTCTGACAACACACAACTACTGAACCACACAACTACTGACCACACAACTACTGACCACAACCACACAATTACTGACCAGAGATACTGATCACAACCACACAACTACTGACATCCATATTGTAGGGCCCAAATAACTTGCAACACAACTACTAAACCACAACTACTGAACCACAACTACTGAACTAGTGACCACACTATTAGTGACTACACTACTAATGGCCACAGCCATACAACTATTAACCACAACTACTGACCACAACCACTGACCACAGCCACACCACTACTGACCACAGCCATACAACTACTGACCACAGCCATACAACTACTGACCACAGCCATACAACTACTGACCACAGCCATACAACTTGATCACAGCCATACAACTACTGACCACAGCCATACAACTACTGACCACAGCCTTACAACTACTAACCAGAACTACTGACCACAGCCATGCAACTACTGACCACAGCCATGCAACTACTGACCACAGCCATACAACTACTGACCACATCCATACCAGTACTGACCACAACTACTGACCACAGCCATACAACAACTGACCACAACTACTGACCACAGCCATACAACTTTTTAAAAAACAACTACTGACCACAACCACTGAACACGACACCACTACTCACCGCAGACATACAACTACTGACCACAGCATTACAACTACTGACCACAGCCTTAAAAGTACTGACCACAGCCATACAACTACTGACCACAACTACTGACCACAACAACACCACTACTCACTGCAGACATATAACTACTGACCACAGCATACAACTACTAACCACAACTACTGACCACAGCCACACTACTGACCACAACTACTGACCATAGCCATACTACTAACCACAACTACTGAACACAACTACTGAACACAACCACACAACTTTTGAACACAACTACTGACCACAACCATACAACTACTGACCACAACTACTGACCACAGCCATACATATACTGACCACAACTACTGACCACAGCCATACAACTACTGACCACAACTACTGACCACAGCCATACAATTACTGACCACAGCATACAACTACTGACCACAACTACTGACCACAGCCATACAACCTTTTAAAAAACAACTACTGACCACAACCACTGGACACAACACCACTACTGACCACAGCCATACAACTAATGACCACAGCCATACAACTACTGACCACAGCCATACAACTATTGATCACAACTACTGTCCACATCCACACTACTGACCACAACTACAGACAATAGCCATACTACTAACCACAACTACTGAACACAACTACTGAACACAACCACACAACTTTTGAACACATCTACTGACCACTATTGACCAGAACTATAGCCCAGAACCATACAACAAGTGACCACAACTACTGACCACAGCCATACAACAACTGACCACAGCCATACAACTATTGACCAAAGCCATACAACTATTGACCACAGCCATACAACTACTGACCACAGCCATACAACTACTGACCACAGCAATACAACTACTGACCACAACTACTGACCTCAGCCATACAAGTACTGACCACAACTACTGACCTCAGCCATACAACTACTGACCACAACTACTGACCACAGCCATACAACTACTGACCACAACTACTGACCGCTGCTGACCACAACTACTGACCACAGCCATACAACTACTGATCACAACTACTGACCACAGCCATACAAGTACTGACCACAACTACTGACCACAGCCATACCACTACTGACCACAACTACTGACCACTATTGACCAGAACTACTGACTATTGACCACAGCTATACAACTATTGACCACAGCCATACAACTACTGTCCACAACTACTGACCACAGCCATGCAACTACTGACCACAGCCATGCAACTACTAACCACAGCCATACAAGTACTGACCACAACTACTGACCTCAGCCATACAACTACTGACCAAAACTACTGACCACAGCCATACAACTACTGACCACAACTACTGACCACAGCCATACAACTACTGACCACTATTGTCCATAACTACTGACTACTGACCACAACTACTGACCACAGCCATACAAGTACTGACCACAACTACTGACCACAGCCATATAACTACTGACCACCATTGACCAGAACTACTGACTACTGACCACAGCCATACAACTACTGACCACAACTACTGACCACAGCCATACAACTACTGATCACAACTACTGACCACAGCCATACAAGTACTGACCACAACTATTGACTACAGCCATACAACTACTGACCACAGCCATACACCTACTGACCACAGCCATTCAACTACTGACCACAGCCATACAACTACTGACCACAGCCATACACCTACTGACCACAGCCATTCAACTACTGACCACAGCCATACAACTACTGACCACAGCCATACAACTACTAACCACAGCCATACAACTACTAACCACAACTACTGACCATAACCAGACAACTACTGACCACAACCACAGAACACAACCACACAACTACTGACCACTTTTGACCAGAACTACTGACCACAGCCATACAACTATGAACAATGTATGCACTCCCTAACTGTATGTCGCTCTGGATTAGAGCGTTTGCTAAATGACTAAAATGTAAATGTATCTACTGACCACAGCAATACAACTACTGACCACAGCCATACAACTACTGTCCACAACTACTGACCACAGCCATACAACTATTGACCACAACCACTGAACACAGCGACACCACTACTGACCACATCCATACAACTACTGACCACAGCCATACAACTACTGTCCACAACTACTGACCACAGCCATACAACTATTGACCACAACCACTGAACACAGCGACACCACTACTGACCACATCCATACAACTACTGACCACAGCCATACAACTACTGACCACAACTATTGACTACAGCCATACAACTACTGACCACAGCCATACACCTACTGACCACAGCCATTCAACTACTGACCACAGCCATACAACTACTGACCACAGCCATACAACTACTGACCACAGCCATACACCTACTGACCACAGCCATTCAACTACTGACCACAGCCATACAACTACTGACCACAGCCATACAACTACTAACCACAGCCATACAACTACTAACCACAACTACTGACCATAACCAGACAACTACTGACCACAACCACAGAACACAACCACACAACTACTGACCACTTTTGACCAGAATTACTGACCACAGCCATACAACTATGAACAATGTATGCACTCCCTAACTGTATGTCGCTCTGGATTAGAGCGTTTGCTAAATGACTAAAATGTAAATGTATCTACTGACCACAGCAATACAACTACTGACCACAGCCATACAACTACTGTCCACAACTACTGACCACAGCCATACAACTATTGACCACAACCACTGAACACAGCGACACCACTACTGACCACATCCATACAACTACTGACCACAGCCATACAACTACTGACCACAACTACCGACCACAGCCATACAACTACTACTAACCACAACTACTGACCACAGCCACACTACTGACCACAACTACTGACCATAGCCATACTACTGAACACAACTACTGAACACAACTACTGACCACTATTGACCAGAACTACTGACTACTGACCACATCCATACAACTACTGACCACAACTACTGACCACAGCCATACAGCTGCTGACCACAACTACTGACCACAGCCATACAACTACTGACAACAACTACTGACCACAGCCATACAACTACTGACCACAGCCATACAACTGCTGACCACAACTACTGACCACATCCATACAACTACTGATCGCAACTACTGACCACAGCCATACAACTACTGACAACAACTACTGACCACAGCCATCCAACTACTGACCACAGCCATCCAACTACTGACCACAACTACTGACCACAGCCATACAACTACTGTCTATAACTACTGACCACAGCCACACAACTACTTACCACAACTACTGACCACGTCCATACTGTAGGGCCCAAAGAACCTGCAACACAACCACACAACTACTGACCACAGCTACAAAGACCACCCCAACATTGACCTGTGCAGACTGGCTCAACTTACATTTCTTCAACACAGCTTTTTGCTATCATTCCTATTTCATAAACTATAAAGCTCGTCTTATCCCCATTCATTTCAATGACGGAATGCAGGCCTCAACATTCAAAACTGAAATCACTGCACAAAACTATTTGAATATTCATACTAAAACATTTTGAGAGCTTAAAAACACATATGGCTTATTGATGATATAGTACTCACTCTAGCCAACTATACTAGCCCAGTATAACCCACTATAATGACTCCACACCTACAAACCTTCCCAAAATAGGTAACTGTAAATAACAAATAGGCTATAAAACCCCTTTTACTACCATTGATTCTACTACCATTACTACTGCCGTCACTACCACTACTACTACTATTTCACAACCAAGACTACAACCAAACCACATTTACTTAAGTAAATGTCCTTTTCTAGTTATTATTTATTTATTCCACTTGCTCTAGAGCTATTAACACGAAACCAACTTCCAATTGTGCAGACTCCCCCAACAGATTGCTTGAGAAAATATTTTTTTGCGCGTTTATACTTTCTGTACTACAACAATATTTAAATGAGCTCCCAGTGCATTTCAATGGCAATAAAAGTGCCATAGACTTGCATGGGGGAAACTTGGGTGTGCCTCTCCTCCTACACCAAACCAACGTTGAGATGTTCAGACTGACCCAACTTAGATTGCTTGCATTCAGAATTTTCATACTATATATACTTTCTTAAATATAATATAATATAATATGCCATTTAGCAGACGCTTTTATCCAAAGTGACTTACAGTCATGCGTGCATACATTTTTGTGTATGGGTGGTCCCGGGGATCGAACCCACTACCTTGGCGTTACAAGCACCGTGCTCTACCAGCTGAGCTACAGAGGACCACCATACCTATAACCATTTTAAAATGTGCATGTTTGAATGAGAGTCATAGGAATACAAAGGTAGATATTCAAAATGGTCCTGCTCCTTGGCCAATTAAGCTACAAGACCAACTTTAAAACATTTAGGCTATCCTAACTTCAAATTATTAATAACATGTATTAACTATAACTATTCAAATTTTCAAAATTTGCATGACATATCTCACCAACAGTAACTCTTGAACCGTTCAAGCTAGAGACACAATCCAACTTTCACATATTCAGGCTATCCTACCTTCAAATTCAAGACTGTAACTACCAATTGGATATCACGAAATTGGGGAGAAAAGGGGGGAAAAGTAAAAAAATAAAAAATTTGATTAAAAGCGTTGTTGTAACTGTATTGGTAGACGATTCATCTACACCTATCCAATGCTTTTACATCTTTGAGGGGAGTGAATGCAGTGTGGCCAGGACTAGCAAGAAATGGGTTGCAGTTCAAAATGACATAGCTAATGAATGACAGCAAGATACCTCTCGCTTCCAACAAGTAGGATCGGATATGGATTGCTTTGCTACCTAAAATCAAAATAATTCTGAACTGATGAAATTACTGCAATGCTGTTAATATATTTTAATTACTTTCCACGTCATTTTGGAAGAAAGACTCTTTTATGAACGTTGGCTCCGGCATACGGTTACTTGTAGACAAAATGAAAAACCGACCCACTTGTATTCATAACTAGATTGTTGATTATAAATGACAACTTTATACTACTACATTACTAACTAGCTAGCTAATTATAGTCTAAACCTGCCTGATTTCATAGATCTTTTGCATGCTATCTTAAATAGGCCAAGTAAGCTGCGACACTCTCAGGTCAGGGAAGTTTGAGCAAGCGTTTTCACATTGGGCATGCTAGCTAACGTATAAAACTTGGAAATTAACTATTTTCCTTAAGTAATCATACAATATTACAATTACAATAAAGTAAAGGGTTTATCCAAAACAACCCAAAAATTGATTTTCGTTGCATTTTCGCCTTTTCCCAAAAATTAGTCGGTGCGACATCCGGCGGGTTCTCGTAGGCCGCCTCATGACGCAAAACGCATCATCCTGATGATGTGGCAAGTGACACTTTACTTCTTGAAAATCCTATATCTTGAAACGTAACTACTGACATGCAAAACATTTTGTGACTGTATCAACAGTGGACTAATGAAAAAAATACATGGTTGTTGAGTGTTATTTTCCTTTAAAGTCTCCCCTCTATAGCTGGTCTCTGAGTAAGAGAAAGAGGGGAGGTGGGGTTAGTCGTTTTGCCCGCGAAAGCTCATTCTGAGATACAAGAAGGAACGCTTGAGGTACTTGTTTTACATAAATAATTTGTAATGTTTAAACTGGAAGGTCTTCAGATGTTTATTCTTTTGGAGGGGGATATGGGGTGAGGGTGGGTCGGTTAGTTGAATGGGAAAGAGACTGGAGGGAGGGGGGTACGTGTAGGCTGAACTTCTCGTTTGGCGGTTATGTTTATTTTTTTGTCTGTGTAGCTACCTCACCTCACGAAAAAGAAAAACTTATTTCGATAGACTTTGTGACTTTGCTACCTCTGATTACTCTTACAAACTCTAGGTTGATTAGTTGAAAGTAATTACACTGCTCAAAAAAATAAAGGGAACACTTAAACAACACATCCTAGATCTGAATGAATGAAATAATCTTATTAAATACCTTTTTCTTTACATAGTTGAATGTGCTGACAACAAAATCACACAAAAATTATCAATGGAAATCAAATTGATCAACCCATGGAGGTCTGGATTTGGAGTCAACCTCAAAATTAAAGTGGAAAACCACACTACAGGCTGATCCAACTTTGATGTAATGTCCTTAAAACAAGTAAAAATGAGTCTCAGTAGTGTGTGTGGCCTCCACGTGCCTGTATGACCTCCCTACAACGCCTGGGCATGCTCCTGATAAGGTGGCGGATGGTCTCCTGAGGGATCTCCTCCCAGACCTGGACTAAAGCATCCGCCAACTCCTGGACAGTCTGTGGTGCAACGTGGAGTTGGTGGATGGAGCGAGACATGATGTCCCAGATGTGCTCAATTGGATTCAGGTCTGGGGAACGGGCTGGCCAGTCCATAGCATCAATGCCTTCCTCTTGCAGGAACTGCTGACACACTCCAGCCACATGAGGTCTAGCATTGTCTTGCATTAGGAGGAACCCAGGGCCAACTGCACCAGCATATGGTCTCACAAGGGGTCTGAGGATCTCATCTCGGTACCTAATGGCAGTCAGGCTACCTCTGGCGAGCACATGGAGGGCTGTGCGGCCCCCAAAGAAATGCCACCCCACACCATGACTGACCCACCGCCAAACCGGTCATGCCGGAGGATGTTGCAGGCAGCAGAACATTCTCCACGGCGTCTCCAGACTCTGTCACGTCTGTCACGTGCTCAGTGTGAACCTGCTTTCATCTGTGAAGAGCACATGGCGCCAGTGGCGAATTTGCCAATCTTGGTGTTCTCTGGCAAATGCCAAACGTCCTGCACGGTGTTGGGCTGTAAGCACAACCCCCACCTGTGGACGTCGGGCCCTCATACCACCATCATGGAGTCTGTTTCTGACCATTTGAGCAGACACATGCACATTTGTGGCCTGCTGGAGGTAATTTTGCAGGGCTCTGGCAGTGCTCCTCCTGCTCCTCCTTGCACAAAGGCGGAGGTAACAGTCCTGCTGCTGGGTTGTTGCCCTCCTACGGCCTCCTCCACGTCTCCTGATGTACTGGCCTGTCTCCTGGTAGCGCCTCCATGCTCTGGACACTATGCTGACAGACACAGCAAACCTTCTTGCCACAGCTCGCATTGATGTGCCATCCTGGATGAGCTGCACTACCTGAGCCACTTGTGTGGGTTGTAGACTCCGTCTCATGCTACCACTAGAGTGAAAGCACCGCCAGCATTCAAAAGTGACCAAAACATCAACCAGGAAGCATAGGAACTGAGAAGTGGTCTGTGGTCACCACCTGCAGAACCACTTCTTTATTGGGGGTGTCTTGCTAATTGCCTATAATTTCCACCTGTTGTCTATTCCATTTGCACAACAGCATGTGACATGTATTGTCAATCAGTGTTGCTTCCTAAGTGGACAGTTTGATTTCACAGAAGTGTGATTGACTTGGAGTTACATTGTGTTGTTTAAGTGTTCCCTTTACTTTTTTGAGCAGTGTAGTTGTATGAAGTGTGTAGATTACAGTAACTTTTCAACTAATGCTTTAACCTGCCCATCTCTCAACACAGGTTTTTAATGCTTTTTCGATTTTTACATGTTAACATTATTTTAACTGTCGTTTTTACTTCTTGTCATAGTTTTGCAGGTGCTCTTCTCAACGAACGGGCCCCCACCTCACAATGTATCTTCTTGCCTGGAGCAAATTGTGGTTAGTGAGTTTAGATGCACAGTGTTCCAAAGGTCTAATGAATGTCAAGGCGAACAGAGCTGACTAACACATTTTCATAACCAAAGTTATAATAAATATGTACTTAAGATATATAGCATACTAAATTATTTCACTTTTGATTTTGATTTTACTGTATAAAAAATATATATATAATTCAGGATGGAATTCTACGTCCAGACAAATGGAATTCAGTTGTGCTGGACTATTGACCAATGACTCTTGTGACTGCGGAGAGTTTCTGTGTGGTTTGCAAGGAAAGCTTGTGCTGATTGGTGGGCTGGTATTAATGCAAACTTTAAATGTAAAGTTTATAATGTTCCCTGAACGTTTAGTTTTTGTTTGTAACAAGGGTCCTTCTCATCACTTTATATTTCCCTCACCTAAAATCAGGACTTGATTACATTTTATGTGTTCTGTTCAGACCTCAAAAATAGGAAAAAGAAGATAGACATTTTAATAATCCAAATTTGAATGTTAAGTTCTAAGTTTGCTTGTTAGTTTGAGCCAGATTGAAAGCTTGTATTGGAAGGGAGAGGCAAGGATGCACTGGACAGCTAGATTCTTCTTTCACCCACAACATCAATTTCTCTCGATTGTTTTCATTCACTCATACCACTTGGTTGTGAAAATGCCCAAAATTGCCTCCCATATGGGTAATTCTAATTAAATATGTATTAATTACCATACTACTACAATTGGTAAACACTAAAACAAGAGGGATGCATTTCCCTCTACTCAAATCATTCTCCAGTGTGTGCTGGCTCTTAAGGTACACTATGGCAAAGGTCAACCGTCAATGCAAGTGTTTGGTATAGGCATTCCTCTTATGTTGGTTTTACCTGTCTTTTTTACATTTATATTCCTCCTTCATCCTTCATGTTTGGTCTGTGAAATGTGTTGTCATCATATAGGGATGCAGCTGCAGTCATACAAGCATTGCTATCGTTTCAAGGTACCTGTGTCTTGGACTCAGAGATGTTACTTTTAAAACGTTTGTCTTGCTGTTCTCACTGAGGTAAAAGCAGTTACTGCTGAGTGATTGCATGGTACATTTGTGTATTTTTAACACTCCCCCCGTGTTAATTCATTGTTTCCCTGTGACCTCTTCTTACTTATTTGGGAGTCCACAATGCATTGCCTTCAAACGCTATTGTTCTTGTCAGCACTTAAGCAGTACAGGGTAATGTCTGTGACGCGCAAAAGGTGTTTTTGTACAGCAAGATCTCTAGGCATCTCTGCAAACACTGCAGCTGCAGTCAAACAAGTGTTTGTTCGCTCTGCGAAAAGACAAAATATGAACTCGAACTGTGACACTACTACTACTACTACTACTACTACTACTACTACTACTACTACTACTACTACTACTACTACTACTACTACTACTACAACTACTACTCATACTTCAGGGATTGTTCTGCATCTATGAATGTAGGACTCTCAGCTACATTTGTAAGACATAGTATTGTATACATTTCTCTATTTTTAAAAACCAGGCAAACTCTACCCTCCATTCTACAGTCACTTGATAATAAGATGGATGACCTCCAATCGACCGGTGTGCTGACTCAAGCGCGGAGGCAGTGTCGTCCCATTGTTCACCCGTCTTGGAATACCTGATTGGCAAATGTCGACCCTTCTATCTCCCGAGGGAGTTTTCAGCTGTTATCGTGACTGTTGTATACTGTACATTCCACCTCAGGACAAGAAATATAACAAGCTGGCACTGTACAAGGCTATAAACAAGCAGGAAAACTTACATCCTGAGGCTGCTTTTCTGGTTGCCGGCGATTTTAATTCTGCGTCATTAGGACACTTGATGCCTAACTTCCATCAACACGTCGCCGTCGCCACTAGGGGCGATAAAGTCCTAGAACACAGTTATTCTACCCACAAGTAGGGCTGTTACGGTGACTGGATTACCGCCACACCGGCGGTCACGCATCATGATGGCAGTCAAATTCCATGTGACCGTTTAGTCACGGTAATTAGGCTTCTCCATGCTCTGATGCTGCTGATGGTCATTAGTAGCCTAGCCAACTTGTTAACTGTCTGGTAATCAGGACTCGATTGTCCCTCTAATCCCTGACATCAATGCAAACGTAATTGAAAATCTAATCAAACACTTCACGAGAGCCCATGAGCTCATGTTGTGCAACATTTCTATAGGCTATGCAATTGCGTGAGAAAACAGAGTGATGGCCTCTATTAAAAAGAGGATCCCATCAGCTTTCTATAGGCTTACTATATTTATTTCTCAACTTTTTTAATATTCAGCACATTGCTTCTCTTTACAACAGGAGTATAGCCTACCTGGCTGGCATGTATTTTTTTCCTGCTGCCCCTGTTTCGAGACCGGTGCATGATAATGGTCCATTCTAAATCAAAACAAATTTCACACATAAATTATTTGGTATATGTAAAGACAAGATTAAATCAAGAATAGTGTGATGGGGTGACAATATTAGCCTATCACTTGTGAATGATGCCCAGCTTAAGGCAAGAAACAGTGCATGATTTCTTTTGCGACTTCTTAAAATCGTCGTCACAGACGTCATGTAGCCTACCCCATAGGCCTACAGTATATGTTTTGATAAGGTTTGTTTCACAAAAATTGCCAAATAACTTCTTAAAATGAAGCACCTTAATCTGCTTTATAAATTGTGTAGAGCCTAACTGGCATAAAAACACTGCGCATGGGTTTCAAGTTTGGGGAAAATAAAGGTGCATTTTTATGATGAAAATTATATTAAAAGCATTACATTTGTGGTCACTTTTGAGAATGGTGTTTTCCTGCTAATGGAACATTTGCGCTTATAGCTTACTGCCGTGTGCGCATTGCTGAGCTTATAATGTGAAGAAATAGCCTATTAGTTTATCAACATTTTAAGCTAAACGTTCTCATCTGTTACATCAGGCTCATTCCTTAAAACAGTTTTTTTGATACTAGTGGTTGTATTAATTTGGGATCTATCGCATCCCACAACTGTCCCTGACTATGTTTGGAATATTTATTTTTCGCACAGAATAGAATAGGTCAACTTTTGTACTATGGGGGATAGTAGATTGACATAGGCTTGTGCTTTTGCTGTTCGTTAGGCCTACTCATTTTGTTGGTTGACGAAAAGTAAATGTGGACAGTTCTTCCAATATCTTCAATATGCGCCTCGGCATTGGATGAGGACGCGCGCACTTGCGTCCCCGATGTGTCTGTCTTCACTTGTAGCCTGTGAGTTAGACCTGATCAGGTGATGGAGAGCCATGTGAGTGAGAGGTGCTTCGGAAAATGCAGCCGGGAGAAGGGAAGTATAATTATTATATTCAGCCCAAGGGCACAATGTCCACTGGCCGCAAATGGAATGGATGTTTTTAGTGGGCATTACGGCCACACAAAGGTGATGCAGCCGGGAAATGCTTGTTAAATTGTGAATGAGAGACTGATGAGGTGTGTACAGCCTGCGCAAGAAAAATAAGCAGAGCTCATGCCTTTCATGCGACTTTTTTCAAATCATCATTTAAATTGACTTACTGAAATCAGTTGCCATCCCTCAATTGTTCGCGGATGATGTGTCTCCTCCTGGGCAGCTCACAGTAAGGGTCTGTTCTGTGCGGGTCTTGTCATCTTTTGGTCAGACGGGAATTTCCCTCATGCTTCATAAAATGCGCCACAGGTTTTCCTCGCAGACCTAATTTGTAAGTCGCTCTGGATAAGAGCGTCTGCTAAATGATGTAAATGTAAATGAAAGCTCCACAGGCAGAATCAATCATCCTGTTCGTTGACGCCAAATTGTCGTGGAAATTCTTATACAGGGACACTCAAAGTCAATCTTAAATGAATCATTGTTTATTGTCAGCGCGCTGGAGAGGTTCCAACAAACTTAATGCACCATAGTGAACGTCTTTCAGAAGCTCTGCTGGGGCAGTCCCAGCAGTTGTCTTGTATACGGCTATACACAGACAAGTTATATTTGCATGATTTAGCATAATTAAGCATTACCGTTTTGTTTCATTCATGTGAACGACCAATACTGGTTCATAACATGTGACAGACCAATACCTCACGAGGCTTCTTCTCTCTAAGCTGAGACCTTGAAACTGAGATATCTTTCGTTCTCAAAACAAGGTCTGGGCGTACGTAGTGAAGATTTGTTCAATCAGTCACTTGCATGAACACAGCAAATGGTTATTAGAACAGCACATGAATAGAACACCGAAATTAGTTATTAGAAAAGCACAAACATAAAAATGTCCATCACAAGTGTTTATTTTAGCTTATAAGTGATAGGGAGCAGTTCATTATGCCTCTTCCCTTATATAGCATTGCTCATCTCTGCTGTTGCATTTTTGTTTTTACACTGCTGCTACTCGCTGTTTATTATCTATGCATAGTCACTTTACCCCTACCTACATGTACAAATACCTCGACTAACCTGTATCCCCGCACATTGACTCGGTTCCGATACCCCCTGTGTATAACCTGTTACGTTTATTTAGTAAATATTTTCTTAACTCTATTTCTTGACTGCATGGTTGGTTAAGGGCTTGTATGTAAGTAAGCATTTCACAGTAAGGTCTACACCTGTTGTATTCGGCGCATGTGACAAATACAATTTGATTTGATTTAACGATCCGATTCCTCAACAATTCTGTTAATGGTTCCAAATTTAGAAAAACATTAAAAGAAAAAGAAAAGACTCTTAAAGGCTGTGGAAAGATAAATAAATTCCATTCATTAGTAGTTTAGGGTAAAGAAAGAAAGAAAGAAAGAAAGAAAGAAAGAAAGAAAGAAAGAAAGAAAGAAAGAAAGAAAGAAAGAAAGAAAGAAAGAAAGAAAGAAAGAAAGAAAGAAAGAAAGAAAGAAAACAAATGGTATCAAAGTGGGAGTTAAGCAGCCCTTAAAGTACTCAGGAGCTGTTTTAATTTGAAATTACAAGAGATAGAACTCAGCAGACTTAATAATGGCCAGTTTGGAATGTTGAGGAAATTGAATAGGAGTCTATGGGAGCTTTTGGGGTGTTAAAAGGTCTGTAGAATAAGTAGTATGAAGAAGAAAAGTCACAGCTGGAAATAGCATGTAACCCTGGACTGAATACAGTTTAAGTGGTGATACTAGTTTAAACGGTTTTTAAAGTAGATAGGGAGCACAGAAAGTGGGCAGAAGAGGAATAATATTAAGTATGCAGAATAACAAGAGTGTTCTTGCTTTCAGCAAGCACACTTATTATAATACCTCCATGAGATTACATCATTTCCTTTCTGCATGAATGCAGCCAAGCCAATCAGACAGTAGCCTACATAGACAGCATATTTCTGCCAAAATTGATCATGAATGAATGTGTTTGCGTACCTGGGCCCGGTCCTTTTGTGATGTGAAATGACACATTCATGACTAGCTGTGTTCATGTCGCATACACAGAGTCATATTTGGCTAATTTGGCATGAACAAAACCAAGACACTTCTTAAACCCCTGTGGAAACAAGGTCAGAGGAACGATTTAACAGCTAGTAAGGTTTAGAGACACAGCTCTAGAGTCGAACTTGTAGCTATCATCATTATCATCTTAAGTACTAGCACTCTTACTTTATGTGAAAGTTCTCTGTCCCTTACTTTAAAACAAAACTTTAAAGATGCCATTAAACAATGCAAATAAACTTACCGACAGAAGAGGCAGGACTTGGTCCTATGGAGAGAGTCTGACCCCCTTATCCTACAGTAAAGAGAGAAATAAAGAGAACATTCAGGCTGTCAGCAAACAGATGATTGGTTACAGTCATTATCAGTGACTGTCTGTGATATAGGCCACCTTCTCTTCTTTAATGACAAATTGTGTTGGCTTGACAGCAATTATGTTGGCAAAAACCCAGACAGATATGGAAACAGACTACTGACATTATCTTACCAAACTGGTTAACAGGTTTACGGAGGAAGTCCCATTCTTCTTCCAAAGCATCCATCTTCATCTTCAGCATCTACATTTTCATATTTTCAGTTGTATGGTCAGAGGGACTTGATACAGACACTAAAATTCAAACAAAGGGCATTTGTCACAACGTTATAAGATATTCTACAGAACAATTGTTTAAAGATGTCATTAAACAATGCAATCACACTGACCAAAAGATGAGGAAGGACTTGGTTGTGGTAGGGAGGGAGTCTGACCCCCTTGTCCTAAAGGGAGAAACCAAGAGAACTTTCAGTTTAATGTCAGCCAACAGATGATTGGTTACAGCAGGGATTCCCAACCATGAGGCCGTGGACCAGCCTGCCCTTTTTATGGTTTATAGCATGGCTGATGCACAGATCTGTGAAACACACAAACAGGTCGGATAACCATTCTTTCCTACACGATATTCAAATCACAAACTATCAAGATTAGTTTAGGGCCTGCCTAATAACACGTGTAAAACATGGGTGAGCCCTTGGTCTGTATGGGTCGATCTGTGTTCACTGATCCGTAGTCAGTACTGTCCACGCGCAACAGCACTACTTGTGTGCTGAACAGGTATTTTCCATGAATGGCCCTGCATGCTTATTACCTGTGTCGTAAGTTTAGTATGAATTGGTCTGACACGGGTTAAACCCATTTCAAATATACAGGGTAAATCTCTAGTTCTTGGTGTGAAAGGTGTATAAGTATTTGCATGGGGTTAGGCTCCCATCACTCTCTCTGATCAATTCATTCTTGCCGCACTTCTGAACTGAAATATGAACTGAAGCTTACTTACAAATGTTCTACCTACTAGCTAGCACTTTGCTAGAGTGTGATGCTTTGGTCGGGTCAGATATTTAACTCTCTCCCCCAAATAATTGTATTGTTGTTTCTACTGGAACCAAAAATGATGATGAATCAAGCAATACTTACCATCTATGGGAGGTATTTCATAATCTACAGCAACCACAGTTGGTTCCTGTACCTCTTGCTTAGGGATCTCGACATCTACCACTTCAGTTATGGCATCAAATCAAATCAAATCAAATCAAATTTTATTGGTCACATGCGCCGAATACAACAGGTGCAGACATTACAGTGAAATGCTTACTTACAGCCCTTAACCAACAGTGCATTTATTTTAAACAAAAAAAGTAAGAATAAAACAACAACAAAAAAAGTGTTGAGAAAAAAAGAGCAGAAGTAAAATAAAGTGACAGTAGGGAGGCTATATATACAGTAAAATAAAGTGACAGTAGGGAGGCTATATATACAGGGGGTACCGTTGCAGAGTCAATGTGCGGGGGCACCGGCTAGTTGAGGTAGTTGAGGTAATATGTACATGTGGGTAGAGTTAAAGTGACTATGCATAAATACTTAACAGAGTAGCAGCAGCGTAAAAAGGATGGGGTGGGGGGGCAGTGCAAATAGTCTGGGTAGCCATGATTAGCTGTTCAGGAGTCTTATGGCTTGGGGGTAGAAGCTGTTGAGAAGTCTTTTGGACCTAGACTTGGCACTCCGGTACCGCTTGCCGTGCGGTAGCAGAGAGAACAGTCTATGACTAGGGTGGCTGGAGTCTTTGACAATTTTGAGGGCCTTCCTCTGACACCGCCTGGTATAGAGGTCCTGGATGGCAGGGAGCTTTGCCCCAGTGATGTACTGGGCCGTACGCACTACCCTCTGTAGTGCCTTGCGGTCAGAGGCCAAGCAGTTGCCATACCAGGCGGTGATGCAACCAGTCAGGATGCTCTCGATGAGGCCATCTTCTAGCATTGTTTGTAAGTCCTTTTACATGACATTCTATGGATGAACAAAGAACACATTTTCTGTGTAAACCAAAGTACTGTTGAAAAATGTGTCATGCACTCCAAAAGGAATCCTTTATAAATGTGTGGGACATACAAACATGGTTTTCAGAATCACTAAGGGTCTAGCGAGCTCTCATCTAAAAAGGTACAAAAATGTACTTTTATGTAATTGCAAATATTCATTCTAGCTGCGGTTATTACAAGTGCAACACTGCATAATACTTATATGGCCAAATATTACAACATTGTAATAACTGACATTTTGATATGCCCTGCAAAATATTTAATAATATTGAAAGTTCATAATAATTACACTTAAAGGTGCTGTAACAACATTTTTCCTAGTATGAGATGGAGTCCCACTGATCACAACTACAAGTACTATATTGGGTGTCTGCCTAAGTTTTAACTACATATTAATTACACAAGTAATTCATGATGCGTCTCACTTTACATTAAGTTGCTTGTTCCTGTGTAGAAACATTGTAGCTAAGATACTTTTCTTTATAACAACATTGTTGGAACTGAAATGTTGATATATCCTGTGAAATATGTAATTGCATTGAAACTACAGTGTAATTACACTTACAGGTGCTGTAACAACAGTTATTCTACATTGAAGTGTATTTTCCCATTGATTCTAATTAAAGGTTTACCATACTGGGTTTTACTTTACTTGAAGTTGCTTGCTAATGAGTACATTAACATTATACATTATATTATCTTTGAACAACATTTCACTTACATTACACTTTTGAAGCCAGGGAAATAAACCCTTACATCCCTTTTCAAAGGCAGGTACATAGTATTCACAAAAGTTATACCATTATGTGTTTCACTTTACATTAGGTTGCTTACTCCTGGGTACGTACATTATAGTTACATGCATATCCATTGTAAATACATTGCTCTTACATTTAATTCAGTACATCCTTTAAGCCAAATAATATGGAAATAAGATAACTGAAGCTGTAGTTAATGATAGGGTGTGCATTGTTACAACAACTGACGGAGTCCTAGCCTAGCCTATTTTGGTGGTAGTGACTTATGTAGTTACATGTAACAAGGTTACATATTAGGATGCATTGTTAACATGGTGCTATATAGGAGACTGCAAAAGTGTAATTACATTTGGAACAAGACATCTTGTAATTGCAAATACATAAATCATGAGTAATTACACATGTGGAATAACCTCCGACAAGCTGATTTGTAATTACATGTCCTTGTTCCACGTGTAATAACCTATACCGCTAAACATTTACATTTACATTTTAGTCATTTAGCAGACGCTCTTATCCAGACCGACTTACAGTTAGTGAGTGCATACATTATTTTTTGTA
This sequence comes from Coregonus lavaretus, assembly GCF_964263955.1. Taxonomy (NCBI): domain Eukaryota; kingdom Metazoa; phylum Chordata; class Actinopteri; order Salmoniformes; family Salmonidae; genus Coregonus; species Coregonus lavaretus. The sequence goes on from NC_140004.1 coordinate 1,528,629, forward strand.
TTTTTCAAACCCACAACCCTGGCGTTGCAAACACCATGCTCTACCAACTGAGCTACATCCCTGCCAGCCATTCCCTCCCCTACCCTGGACGACGCTAGGCCAATTGTGCGCCGCCCCATGGGTCTCCCGGTCGCGGCCGGCTACGACAGAGCCTGGATTCGAACCAGGATCTCTAGTGGCACAGCTAGCACTGCGATGCAGTGCCTTAGACCAATGCGCCACTCGGGAGGCCATTATTAAAGTGTAATTACATAGTAGTTACATAGTAATTACATGTAACTACTATGTTATAAATAAATGTATTACTATTTAGTTACATATTAATGTACACTTAATGTAAAGTGTTACCAAAGGCATTTCACTGTACTTGTGCATGTGACATAAAAAATTGAAACTAGTATTCACTTATGTATAGGGGTGAACGTGTGAAGGATATGTCCTATATAAGCAAATCTTGAAAGATATAGCTGCCTTACATGCTGACCAGACTGCACGTGCGCATCCGCCATCGCGTGCATGTTGATTTTGTCCACCCACACCAGACGCAATCAGTACACGCAGGTTGAAATATCAGATCGAACTCTGAACCAACTATATTAATTTGGGGACAGGTCGAAAAGCATTAAACATTTATGCCAATTTTGCTAGCTAGCTTGCTGTTAACAGCTAATTTGTCCTGGGATATAAACATTGGGTTGCTATTTTACCTGAAATGCACAAGGTCCTCTACTCCGACAACTAATCCACAGATAAAAGGGTACACCGAGTTAGTTTCTAGTAATCTCTCCTCCTTCAGGCTTCTTCTTCTTTGGACTTTATATGATGGTTGGCAACCAACTTTAAGGTGCGTTACCACTACCAACTGGACTGGAATGTGGACCTCAGTTCATCTTTCAATCACCCACGTGGGTATATGCTCCTAAAAACCAATGAGGAGATGGGAGAGGCAGAACTTGCAGCGTATCAAGTGTCACAAATAGAACCAAGTTCTATTTTAGCGCCTGGCTATGCAGACGCTCGCGAGCATTGTGGGTGCAATGATTGAATAACGTATGTGTACATTTATTTTGCAACGCTCGCGCACGTGACGCGAGCGGTGTGGTCAGCATGTTAGGGTTCAGGTTTGTGTGAGGTCAAAGAACATGTGTATATGTGTGTTCACTGGAAGCCATTACTGAAAGCCCCATTATTGCCCCATGGAGAGAATGTAGAAATGTCCTACATCATGACAGTTATGACCTCTCCATGTTAGTTAAGAATAAATGGCACATAGAGGCCTAGTTTGCCCTGGGCGCTGCTGCAGTATATATACCTGGCACTCACTCACACACACACACCAGGGTGGACTGCTGCCATAGCTGAGGGCTATTGCCTGGTCTGACACAGAAACAGATTGAGCTAGTGGTATAGGTTGATGGGAAAGTGTGGCCAGCAACAAGCTCTTGACTGCCTGCATGGTCAAATGTGTATATGTGTATGCCTATATAGTCCTATCTCACAGGCCATTTACCAAAGTCAACATACACTCTTCGTATCTTTCTGTCCCTTCCTAGCTTTCATTACCTCTTTTCTGCCTCTCTTGTTTCCCTCTCTCTATCCCACGTTCCCTTCTTTCTCCCCCTTGTTCTCCTACCTTCATTTTTTCTGCTCTTTTTTTCCCGCTCTCCTTCACCATTTTTATTTTTTGTCTTCCCTCTTCCTCTGCTAGTAGAAGAGGAGAGGAGGGAGCTGGCACTTTTATGGATTTTGTGTGTGTGCCTTTTGTAATATGCGGTGCCCCCGGAGGTTCACATTCTAAATGACC